>NW_027590129.1:1434525-1793157 GCF_964213995.1 Mustelus asterias
CCCCCTCATGATTTTGGACATCTCTATCAAATCTTTTCTTAGCCTTCTTCTCTCCAAGGAGAACACTCTGATCTGAATCAATATTTTAAAAATGTTAAAACTGATTAACATTTTTCTGGCCTTGCCTGTCAGTAGAATGAGGAATCAGCCTGAGAGGTGAGGGAGCAGCGACACTGGATGGACAGTCTCCATTTTGCAGGCAGCATGGATGGTGGTTCATTTTCTTTTAGAAAAAATGGAAAATAGGAGTAGGATGAGGCCATTCGGTCCATTAGAAATCATAGAAATCATAGAAACCCAACAGTGCAGAAGGAGGCCATTCGGCCCATCGAGTCTGCACCGACCACAATCCCACCCAGGCCCTATCCCCACATATTTTACCCACTAATCCCTCTAACCTACGCATCTCAGGACTCTAAGGGGCAATTTTTAACCTGGCCAATCAACCTAACCCGCACATCTTTGGACTGTGGGAGGAAACCGGAGCACCCGGAGGAAACCCACGCAGACACGAGGAGAATGTGCAAACTCCACACAGACAGTGACCCGAGCCGGGAATCGAACCCAGGACCCTGGAGCTGTGAAGCAGCAGTGCTAACCACTGTGCTACCGTGCCGCCCATTGAGCCATTTAATGTGTATTACCCTTTAATGTGACATTTAAAGGGTAATACACAAATAAGCACGGCAGTATCTATATCAATTCAGCCTTTCCTCGAAAGAAACAGTCCACCATTTCACTGCCAATAAATCTGAACAGGATGATATTATGACTGAAAATTGGGTTTGTGTGAATATGAGGGGTAATTCTTGATGTGGGATGACAATGTGTGAGTGTAATTGAACATATTTACCTAATAGGAGAGAGTCAGATAGGTTAATCTCTCAGGATTGTTTCTTGGCCTTTTGGCTAAGACTAAGTATGATTTTTGATCCTTAGTCCAGTCTTGGCTGATGACATTACAGTGAGGCTTCACCTGAAGCAATTCTTTAAATGCCATCTGGGCCTTTTGGCTAAGATGATGCTCAGATTGCCCAGGAGAAGATCGAACGTCACATCCTGTCAGCTTTGATCTAGTTTGATCGAGCCCAAGATGGAAGGTATGGCTTATTTTGTCAGTTTGGATCCATTTTGTTTCTTATGTTGGGGCTAAATTGGATTTTTGATTGGGAATAAAGAACCAAAAGATACAAAAAAAAAGGTTGAGGCTCCCCCTTGCACTCACAGTGTGCTGACACCTGCCATTTCCCCAAATGCAGGATACTTGATTGCAGAATTCATGGTAATGGGGGTCTGTATTTGCACTTTCCCCTGATTTACAAATCCAAGAACAGATATTTTTCTCTACAGTGCAAGCTGCCCACTGTTCTTTTTCCTTGGAACTGTGAGATTTTGTAACTTTTCTACTTCACAAACTCTTCATTCACAGTGGTACTGCTGCCTCACAGCACCAGGGACCCAGGTTCAATTCCCAGCTTGGGTCACTGTCTGTAGGAATTTGCACATTCTCCCCGTGTCTGCGTGGGTTTCCTCCGGGTGCTCCAGTTTCAGTCCAAAGATGTGGGTTAGGTGCATTGGTCATGCTAAATTCTCCCTCAGTTTATCCAAACAGGTGCTGGAGTGTGGCGACTAGGGGATTTTCTCAGTAACTTCATTGAATTGTTAATGTAAGTCTACTAGTGACTAAATTAAACTTTGCTTTAGCTTCAGCTTCTCGGACTTTTGGCTAAGATCATGTGTCAGATCAAACCCAAGGCAATGCCTTATCATGTCAGTTTGGATCTTGTTTATCTCTTGTGTGGGGACTGTGAATTGGATTCAATTGGATCTTGAATCCAAGCAAGGAATGGATGACTTCCCCTTAACAAAACCAAGCTGACTGTTCTTGATTAATCCTTACCTCTCCAAATGCAGATTAATTCTATCTCTCAGAATTGCTCCCAGTAGTTTCTCCAGGTTAGACTGACTGGCCTGCAGTTTACTGATTCATCCCTTCCTCCCCTTTTGAATCATGTACCACATTGGCTGTCCTCCAGTCCTCCAGCACCTCTCCTGTGGCCAGAGAAGAATTGAATAACATTGCCAGTACCCTTGTTATTTCTTCCCTTCCTTCAATGAAGGGATATATTTCATCCATCCCTGGAGATTTATCTACTTTTATGTCACTCAGATCCTCCTTTCTGTCAATGATAATTTCTTTAATTTTATCAGTGATGCGCGATATATCACACGGGAGTCAGGATGTACTCGGGAAATAAAGGCTTTTATTGCCAACAATAACAGAGCTACTATATACAATATAAAATCCCAGACTAAAGGGTCACCAGGCTGAGCAGTGACCTTTATACCTCTCCCAGGAGGCGGAGCCAACTGGGGTGTACCATAGGACTATAGGTAGAACAGCCCAACCCTAACCCCAACAGTAACATATCTACAGACTCATAGTACTGGCCAGACCATGGCTCAGCACTCCTGGTGGGAACCAACAATGGTTCACCACATTCACCCTCCTTTGAAAACAAAGGCCTGCGGGGTACAAAACACAGAACAATTGTTCATCTGTCTATAAGTTCAAACGGTCTGGGGGACCGCACCGTCGCTGTGACCTCCTCAACACCGGCGATGACACCGGTTCAGGCAATCATGGTGATGTTCTCTCCAAGGTGGTGTCCAGCGACTCCTCCAGTTCCTCACGGGCCGGTAGACCACGAGGTGGTGACAGTCCGCTGAACTCGGGCACGCCTTGAAGTGGCGACAATCTCCTGGACTCAGGCAAGCTGTACACGGGAGTAAGAGGGTTAAGTGGTGGTCCCGATACTGCCTGCACCGTGTCAGGAGGGGAGATAATGGTTGGGGGGTCCCTAAGGTGTTGAGGAGGTCACAGCAACGGTGCGGTCCCCCAGACCATTTGAACTTATAGACAGATGAACAATTGTTCTGTGTTTTGTACCCCGCCGGCCTTTGTTTTGAAAGGAGGGGTGAATGTGGTGAACCATTGTTGGTTACCACCAGGAGTGCTGGTGAGTACTCATGAGTACTCGTGAATACTCATCAATCACATTGAGGAAGTACACGTTCCGATCTATCGAGGGAAGGGGGCCCTTAAAGTCCACACTCAGTCTTTCGAAGGGACGAGTGGCCTTAACGAGTTGTGCCCTGTCAGGTCGGTAGAAGTGCAGTTTGCATTCCGCCCATACCTGGCAGCTTCTGGTTATGGACCTGACATCCTCCACCGAGTAGGGTAGATTCCGGGCCTTTATGAAGTGGAAGAGCCGAGTGACCCCCGGATGGCAGAGGTCATTGTGGAGAGCCTGTAATCGATTCTCCTGCACACTAACGCATGTTCCACGCGACAGGGCGTCCGAGGGCTCGTTGAGTTTCCCTGGACGGTATGATATCATAATTGTAGGCGGAGAGCTCAATTCTCCACCTCAAAATTTTATCATACTTGATCTTACCCCGTAACGTGTTGTTGAACATGAACGCCACGGACCGCTGGTCCGTGAGCAGAGTGAACCGTTTTCCCGCCAAGTAATGGCGCCAATGCCGAACGGCCTCCACAATGACCTGGGCCTCCTTTTCCACCGCCGAATGTCGAATTTCAGAGCCTTGGAGGGTGTGAGAGAAAAAGGCGACGGGCCTGCCCGCCTGGTTAAGTGTGGTGGCCAGGGCGAAATCAGATGCATCACTCTCCCCCTGGAAGGGGATGGACTCATCGATAGCGTGCATCGTAGCTTTCGCGATGTCGGCTTTTATTCTTGCAAAGGCTAAGCGAGCCTCTGTTGTTAGGGGAAAGGAGGTAGACTTGATGAGCGGACGGGAACCCAATGTGCATAGTATGAGAAGAAGTCTAAACATCTTCTCAATACTTTGATGCTAGTGGGCAGGGGGAGTTCGAGGAGGGGACGCATACGGTCTGGATCAGGGTCAAGGACCCCGTTTTCCACCACGTATCCGAGGATAGCTAGGCGGCACGTGCGAAATACGCACTTCTCCCTGTTGTAGGTCAGATTCAGGCGAGATGCAGTGCGTAAGAATCTAATAAGGTTGGCATCGTGGTCCTGCTGGTCATGGCCGCAGATGGTGACGTTATCCAGGTATGGGAAGGTAGCCCGCAGCCCGTTCTGGTCCACCATTCGGTCCATAGCACGCTGGAAGACCGAGACCCCATTCGTGACACCAAAAGGAACCCTTAAAAAATGGTACAGGCGACCATCCGCCTCAAAGGCCGTGTATTGTCAGTGCTCTGGGTGAATGGGGAGCTGGTGATAAGCAGATTTTAAGTCGATGGTGGAGAACACCCGGTACTGCTCAATCTGGTTGACCATGTCAGATATGCGAGGGAGGGGATACACATCCAGCTGCGTGTATCTGTTAATGGTCTGACTATAGTCTATGACCATCCGGGGTTTGTTCCCATTCTTAACCACCACGACTTGCGCTCTCCAGGGACTAGCGCTAGGTTGGATGATCCCTTCCTTGAGGAGCCGCTGAACTTCAGATCGAATGAAGATCCGATCCTCAGCGCTGTAACGCCTGCTCTTTGTTGCGATGGGCTTGCAGCCTGGCATGAGATTCTGGAATAGGGAGGGTGTGGTCATCCTGAGCGTTGAGAGACTAGGTGTGGAGCGCGTTGGGCAATTTAGAGGCTGCGGGTCTCCCACTGAAAGCAGAGGGAATGGCCCATCGTACTGCAGGGTTACACTCTTCAGGTGGACCATAAAATCTAGTCCTAGGAGTATCGGCGCACAAAGGTGCGGTAACACAAGGAGCCTGAAGTTCTCGTAAACCGTGCCCTGCACTGTCAGATTGACCACGCAGCTCCCTAGCACGGTGACAGATCTGGACCTTGACGCCATCGAAATTGTCTGCTTGACAGTCCGAATCTGGAGACCACACTGCTTCACGGTGTCAGGGTGAATGAAACTCTCCGTGCTCCCGCTGTCAAACAAACAATAAATCTGGCGCCTGTTTACCTGTATGTCCATCATGGACTTGTCGAGTCTGTGAGGCTTGGCCTGGTCCAGGATGATCGACGCCACCATTGGTTCATGGGTGCAACTGCAGGCAGCTGAGATGGTTGATGACGACCCCTGCTAATCATTCGCGGTCGGTGCCGACCAAAATGGCTGCCCCCATTGGTCGCACGTGGACAATGGCGCCAAAACCTGCGGCCCCTGCAGGTCGCATGTGTCTTGCGACTCCATCGTTCAGAATGGCGACGTCCTGGAATCGCACGTGGTAGAAGACCTTGACGATGCAGAAGACAAGGAGGCCGGCTCCGGGGAGTCACACGCCGCACTGCTGTTTTTGGTTGAAGGTTTGGTCCGGCATACTTTGGAATAATGTCCCTTCTTGCCACAGGCGGAGCACAACACCGCTTTAGCTGGACATCGCTGCCGAGGGTGTTTCACCCCCCCACAGAAGTAACACCGCGGGCCACCTGGAGCTGCTGCCTTCGTCAGGTCCGAGGCTGGAAACGCAATCGCGCAGTTTTTCGGTCCCGCTGGATAAAGTGGAGTCTGCAGCTGCCCCTGCCACAATGTCTCCACGCGGTCGTCGGGGTACATCTCCAGACTTTTGGAGGCCGTTTCTAGAGTATCAGCTAACTCTATGGTTTTAGTGAGATCGAGGTTACCTTGCTCCAACAGCCGAATGTACGACGAGCCGATTCCCGCCACGAACGCACCTCGAACTAAGTCGCTCATGTTCTGGGCTGCCGACACTGACTTGCAGTTGCAGGCTCTGGCTAGCTGCTGACGTTCACACACGTACTGTTCCGTCGTTTCGCCAGGCTGCCGCCGTCGAGTAGCTAGAAGATGTCGAGCATGCATCTCGTTCGGCGGTTTGTTGTATCGCTTTTTGAGAAGCTCGAGGGCCCCTTTGTAGTCGGGGGCCTCACGGATCGCTAAGTATACAGCGTCGCTTACCCTCGCGTGGAGGACCCGGAGTCTGTCGGCGTCGTCGGTGAACGCTTTGGAGGCGTCGAGGTAATCTTGGAAACACTTCAACCAACTCTTACTGAATCCCTGAAAATTTCCAAGTGGCTTTGTTTGGTAGCCACCATCTGCCACCAAAGGGTGGTATTATATTACTTTAATCACAAGATAGAGAAACAGGTTTGAGCTTTTTTATTTCACACAAATAAATGATCTTCCATTGCAGCAAACAATTGTTTCTGAAATGACTTGATGCTTTAATCCCCAATGGTTACCTTCTAAGTGATTACAATGTGGGACATTGGCGGATATCTCTCTTAGTTTCCCCTCTCACGATTTTCCTACCTGTCTTGTTTGCTTTCTGTTTTTCCCTCACTGTTTTTCCCTCCTACCTGTCTGTCTCTCTCTTGCCTTCTGTCACTTTCACTCTCTGTCAATATCTCTCTCCCTCTATTATTTCTCACCCCCATCATTCTTTACGACTTTCTCACCCCATCTCTCTCATTCTCCCAATCTCTTTCTGCAACCCACTCTTATTATCACCGTACCTTTGCTTTTGAACCTCTGTCTGTCTTTTTCTCCAACTCCTTATCTCTTCCTCTCTCTCCATCTTTCACCCTCCACCTCTTTTCTCTCCATCTCTCTCTTCTCTCTGTTTTGCTTTCTCTTCCATCTTCCTCCTCTCTTTCTCTGTCTGTCTCTCTCTCACTCTCCTTCTCTCTGTAACTCTCCCTCTAACTCTGGAAATATTCATCTTCCGCTCCTCCCCCTTTTCATTTTCTCTCCTCTCTTGCTCTCTATAACTCTAAGTCTCATTCTCATATTGGCTCTTTCACTTTATCTGAACTTCTATTACATTCTCTCTCACTCTATTACTTCCTGTCTCAGTGAGTCACTCACTGACACTCTGACTCTCCCTCACTATCACCCTTTTCATCTTTCATTCTCACATCATCTATCGCATGCTCGGTGGCACTCTTAAATCTCCCTAACTCTATCCCTGCCTCTCTCATTATGTCTTTCTGACTCTCCCTCACTATCACGCTTTCGTAGAATCTCACTTTCTTTGTCAGAAAAGCAGATCTTTTTAACTATCAATGTGTGTATTGTTAAATATTAGAAAAATGTGTAGTTTTAAGTGGATTTAATTTAGTTTGCTGTGCAAGGAAGGGTAAACTTACAGTTAGATTAGATTATAGGTTAAAGGTGTTTGTGTGGGATTTTGCTCAGTTACAACTGTGCTTCTATTAGCTTTCAAGAGGTTATTGCATGAAAAGTAAATTCAAGGTTGGAGAAGTAACAACTTTGTTAGAAACGGGTACGTATAAGAATATTTTTTGAATTTAGTTTTAACTGCTGGTTATAGAAGGCTAGACAAGGAACATCTCTCTCAGCTTTGTTAGAAGAAAATCCATACCGTGGACTAATGGTTAAGAAAAGAGATGTTTCAAACATAAACAACAACTGGTTAAGGAACCTATGGAAATGAAAATAACTTTCCAAGAACTCTGAAGTTAATTAAACAGAGAAAACTGGAACTGGAGCAGAAAACTGTTCAGTAAAGAAGTGCAGTGTTGAGAAGAAGGCTGAGAAGCTAGAGAAATATCTGGAGTAATTTTCAAGTTTGTGAGAATTTATTATAGCCAATAGAATGTGAGTTGAAATAATTGGCAGTCAGTGGCTGGATCTTGGGGTTTGTATCAAAGAAAAATGTTAAAGGAAACCTGAAAGGAGAGGCGGAAAACCTACTCCTGGATTTCTTGTTAAAAGTGAAACAGCTGCTTTATTTGAAGAGAAAGCTGAAAATGTTGAATCTCTGTCTGTCTGTCTCCCGACCTCTGAGCCCCCTCTCTCATCCCTATCTGATCTCCACCCCTCCCTCTCTGTTTCTTTCCATATGAAATCTCCAAGAGATTGAAGGTCAATCTCCTGGAGCCCTTCATCCAGGAGCAAAAAGCAAAATCTAGTTAAATAGAACCATAGAACCATAGAAAATTACAGCTCAGAAACAGGCCTTTTGGCCCTTCTTGTCTGTGCCGAACCATTTTATGCCTAGTCCCACTGACCTGCACTTGGACCATATCCCTCCACACCCCTCTCATCCATGAACCCGTCCAAGTTTTTCTTAAATGTTAAAAGTGTGCCTTTAAAAGTGTTAAAAGTTAAAAGTGTCAAAAGCATTTACCACTTTATCCGGCAGCTCATTCCACACTCCCACCACTCTCTGCGTGAAGAAGCCGCCCCTAATATTCCCTTTAAACTTTTCTCCTTTCACCCTTAACCCATGCCCTCTGGTTTTTTTTCTCCCCTAGCCTCAGCGGAAAAAGCCTGCTCGCATTCACTCTATCTATACCCATCAAAATCTTATACACCTCTATCAAATCTCCCCTCAATCTTCTACGCTCCAGGGAATAAAGTCCCAACCTATTCAATCTCTCTCTGTTACTCAGCTTCTCAAGTCCCGGCAACATCCTTGTGAACCTTCTCTGCACTCTTTCAACCTTATTTACATCCTTCCTGTAACTAGGTGACCAAAACAGTACACAATACTCCAAATTCGGCCTCACCAATGCCTTATATAACCTTACCATAACACTCCAACTTTTATACTCGATACTCCGATTTATAAAGACCAATGTACCAAAGGCACTCTTTACGACCCTGTGACGTCACTTTTAGGGAATTCTGTACCTGTATTCCCAGATAGAAATCATAGAATCATAGAAACCCTACAGTGCAGAAGAAGGCCATTCGGCCCATCGAGTCTGCACCAACCACAATCCCACCCAGGCCCTACCCCACATATTTACCCGCTCATCCCTCTGACCTATGCATCTCAGGACTCTAAGGGGCAATTTTTAACCTGGCCAATCAACCTAACCTGCACATCTTTGGACTGTGGGAGGAAACCGGGCACCCGGAGGAAACCCACAGAGACATGAGGAGAATGTGCAAACTCCACACAGACAGTGACCCAAGCCGGGAATCGAACCCAGGTCCCTGGAGCTGCGAAGCAGCAGTGCTAACCACTGTGCTACCGTGCCACCCCTCTGTTCAACTGCACTCTTCAGAGTCTTACCATTTACCCTGTACGTTCTTCTTTGGTTTGTCCTTCCGAAGTGCAATATCTCACACTTGTCTGCGTTAAATTCCATTTGCCATTTTTCAGCCCATTTTTCTAGTTGGTCCAAATCCAAAAATATTTCAACAAGATAGAGGGAGGGGTTAAAGAATAAAGTTTTTGACCAACATTCAAGAATCATTCAATGTATTTGTGGGAAAGTAGGTCCATGTCCAATCTGTATGAAGGTGCCTGATAATGAACTTGTAGTCTGATCAGTGGGAGCTGAGTGGTGTCAGGGGCACACTCAATGACCATTCACTCAGTGTGAGATGAATGATGGATAAAATAACTGTCCATTGGGAGAAAAAAAATTGTGTCGAGTGGGATTGCTGTCACATCAGTTCCCCTTGTGACAGACCCCCACCTGCTGATAGAAATTTTGAAATCAAATGAGAAAAGATTGGAAACTATGATTTAGTTCATCCCATCATTTAATTAATTGAAGACTTGGAGTAAAGGGATATTTCAGCACATTCTTCAACTGCTCTCTGAATTTAGTCTGGGTCGTGGCATAAATGATACTGTTAGTGCAGTAACTCAGAAGCTGCAGCATGAAGGGAAATTCCAACACAAAATCTTCCACGTATACAGACTTATACCCAAACCACCACACCACCACATCTACACCCATATTGAATAAAACATTAATGTTGACCATAATAAGATGAAATTGGTTGACATAACAAAGTGTAAAATGATGGATTTCCTTCAACTCTTCATCTCAGGGTCTCTGGAACTCTCCCCACTATTTTGAGCCGAGAGTCTCTTGCAAACTCTGCTGGTCACTTCATTGTGTCTGATGGTGAAAACATTGAGCAGTAGGATCATGACAAATGGAACACAAGGAGTTAAAAGAATGTGGATGAACTCAATTGTTACCCAGATCAGAGATTCCTGAATATCCCTTGTTTTTTCACAAAACCAGAGATTGTTTCCCAGCCAATAGTGATCTGTTAACATAAAATACCAGAAAACATTCTTAACACAGCTCAACAGAGTCACTGTGCCCAGAATGAGGGCTGCTGTTTTCTGATTGCAATATTTACTTTTCAGTTTCTAGCAACAAATAGACACAAATCAATCAAAGGTGAACTTTGTTTAAAAAGGGTGGCACGAATAATCTAGGTAATTACAGGCCGGTGAGCCTTACATCTGTGGTAGGGAAAATATTGGAGAGGATTGTTTGAGACAGGATTTATTCCCACTTGGAAATAAATGGAAGTATTAGTGAGAGGCAACATGGTTTTGTGAAGGGGAGGTCGTGTCTTGACTTGATTGAGTTTTTCGAGGAAGTGACGAAGATGACAGTAGGGAAGTGGATGTTGTCTACATGAACAAGGCCTTTGACAAGGCCTTTGACAAGATCTCATGGCAGACTGGTGCAGAAGGTGCAGAAGGTGAAGTCACATGGGATCAGGCTGAGCTGGCAAGGTGGACACAAAACTGGCTCAGTCAAAGAACAGTAAGAAGTTTAACAACACCAGTCAAAGAAGACAGAGGGTAGTAGTGGAAGGGTGCATTTCTGAATGGAGGGCTGTGACAAGTGGAGTTCCTCAGGGGTCAGTGCTAGGACCTTTGCTGTTTATAGTATACATAAATGATTTGGAGGAAAATGTAACTGGATTGATTAATAGGTTTGCGGACGACACAAAGGTTGGTGGATTTGAGATAGCGATGAGGACCATCAGAAGATACAGCAGGATATAGATCGGTTGGACACTTGGGCGGAGAGGTGGCAGATGGAGTTTAATCCGGACAAATGTGAGGTAATGCATTTTGGAAGGTCTAATACAGATAGGAAATATAAATGGCAGAACCCTTAAGAGTATTGATAGGCAAAGGGATCTGGGTGTCCAGGTACACAGGTCACTGAAAGTGGCAATGCAGGTGGAGAAGGTAGTCAAGAAGGCATACGGCATGCTTGCCTTCATCGGCCGGGGCATTGAGTTTAAAAATTGGCAAGTCATGTTGCAGCTTTATATATCCTTAGTTAGGCTGCACTTGGAATATAGTATTCAATTCTGGTCGCCACACTACCAGAAGGATGTGGAGGCTTTGGAGAGGGCACAGAAAAGATTTACCAGGATGTTGCCTGGTATGGAGGGCATTAGCTATGAAGAGAGGTAGAAAAAAATTGGTTTGTCCTCATTGGAGCAACGGAGGTTGAGGGGAGACCTGAAAGAAGATTATGAAAGGCATGGACAGAGTGGATAGTCAGAAGCTTTTTCCAGGGTGGAAGAGTGAATTACTAGGGGGCACAGGTTTAAGGTGCGAGGGGCAAGGTTTAAAGGAGATGTACGAGGCAGATCTTCTACACAGAGGGTGGTCGGTGCCTGGAACTCGCTGCCGAGGGAGTTAGTGGAAGCGGATATGATAGTGACTTTTAAGGGGCGTCTGGATAAATACATGAATAGGATGGGAATAGAGGGATGTATATGATCCTCGGAAGGGCAGGAAGTTTTAGTTAAGTCGGGCAGCATGATCGGTGCAGACCTGGAGGGCCGAAGGGTCTGTTCCTATGCTTTAATTTTCTTTGTTCTTTGTGAATGTGATGGTGAACCAGACAGAACTGTCAGTGGCAGAATAAAGCAGTAAGGAGTCTAACAACACCAGGTTAAAGTCCAACAGGTTTTGTTGGACTTGTTGGACTCATAATCTTCTTTCAGGTCTCCCCTCAACCTCCTAAAAGTGACGTCACAGGGTCGTAAAGAGTGCCTTTGAGGGGATGGTGCAGGAGGGAGGGGTTCAGGTACTTAAGCAATTGGGGCTCGTACTGGGGAAGGTGTGACCTCTATGAGAAGGATGGTCTACACCTTAATCAGAAGGGGACCAATATCCTGGGGGGTAAATTTGCTAAGGCCATGCAGGGAGGTTTAAACTGATTCGGGGGGGGGGAGGGATCCTGAGTAGTGGGGCTGAAAGTGAGGGATGCATGGATGGGGACTGCAATGCACGGCATTGCAGAGGTGGGGTGGAGCAGGGTTTGAAATGTGTATACTTCAATGCCAGGAGTATTCGCAATAAAGTGGGTGAACTTGCAGCGTGGATCAGTACCTGGGACTTCGATGTTGTGGCTATTTCAGAGACATGGATAGAGCAGGGGCAGGAATGGATGCTGCAGGTCCCGGGGTTCAAATGTTTTAGTCGAAGTAGGGAAGGAGGTAGAAGAGGGGGAGGGGTAGCATTATTGGTCAGAGATTGTATCACAGTGTCAGAGAGGAGGTTTGATGAGGACTTATCTGTTGAGGTAGTATGGGCGGAGATTAGAAATAGGAGAGGAGAGGTCACCCTGTTGGGAGTCTTTTATAGACCTCCTAAAAGTTCTAGAGAGGTTGAGGAAAGGATTGTGGAGTCAATCCTGCTTAGGAGTGAAAGTAATCGGGCAATTGTTATGGGGGATTTTAACTTGACTAATATTGACTGGAATTGTTATAGCTCTAGCTCGTTAGAGGGGTCAGTTTTTGTTCAAAGCGTGCAGGAAGGTTTTTTGACTCAGTATGTAGACAGGCCAACTAGAGGTGAGGCTATATTGGATCTGGTGCTGGGAAATGAGCCAGACCAGGTGCTAGACTTGGAAGTTGGTGTGCATTTTGGTGATAGTGACCACAATTCGGTTACGTTCACCTTAGTGATGGAAAGGGATATGCATGAACCTCGGGCCAGTGGTTTTAGCTGGGGGAAGGGTAATTATGAGGCTATTAGGAGAGAATTAGGAAACATAGGTTGGACTAGGAGATTACAGGGACTGGGAACGTCCGACATGTGGAGTTTTTTCAAGGAGCAGCTACTGCGAGTCTGTGATAGGTATGTCCCTGTCAGGCAAGGAGGAATTGGTAGGGCTAGGGAACCGTGGTGCACCAAAAAAGTTTCGTTGTTGGTTAAAAAGAAAAAGGAGGCTTATGTTCGGATGAGACGTGAGCACTCGGGTAGTGCACTAGAAAGCTTTAGATTGGCTAAGAGGGAGTTGAAGAGCGAGCTTAGAAGGGCTAAAAGGGGACATGAGAAGACTTTGGCGGATAGGGTTAAAGAGAATCCTAAGGCGTTCTATAGGTATGTCAAGAACAGAAGGTTGGTTAGGGCAAGTTTAGGGCCAGTTATAGATGGCAGAGGGAGGTTATGTGTGGAACCGGAGGAGATTGGTGAAGCATTGAACCAATATTTCTCTTCGGTGTTCACGCAAGGGGACATGAATATAGCTGAGGAGGACACTGGGTTGCAAGGGAGTAAAATAGACAGTATTACAGTTGATAAGGAGGATGTGCAGGATATTCTGGAGGGTCTGAAAATAGATAAATCCCCTGGTCCGGATGGGATTTATCCAAGGATTCTCTGGGAGGCAAGAGAAGTGATTGCAGAGCCTCTGGCTCTGATCTTCAGGTCGTCGTTGGCCTCTGGTATAGTACCAGAAGATTGGAGGTTAGCGAATGTTGTCCCATTGTTTAAGAAGGGGAACAGAGACTTCCCCGGGAATTATAGACCGGTGAGTCTCACTTCTGTTGTCGGCAAGATGTTGGAAAAAATTATAAGGGATAGGATTTATAGTTATTTGGAGAGTAATGAATTGATAGAACATAGAACATAGAACATTACAGCGCAGAACAGGCCCTTCGGCCCACGATGTTGCACCGACCAGTTAAAAAAAAAACTGTGACCCTCCAACCTAAACCAATTTCTTTTCGTCCATGAACCTATCTACGGATCTCTTAAACGCCCCCAAACTAGGCGCATTTACTACTGATGCTGGCAGGGCATTCCAATCCCTCACCACCCTCTGGGTAAAGAACCTACCCCTGACATCGGTTCTATAACTACCCCCCCTCAATTTAAAGCCATGCCCCCTCGTGCTGGATTTCTCCATCAGAGGAAAAAGGCTATCACTATCCACCCTATCTAAACCTCTAATCATCTTATATGTTTCAATAAGATCCCCTCTTAGCCGCCGCCTTTCCAGCGAAAACAATCCCAAATCCCTCAGCCTCTCCTCATAGGATCTCCCCTCCATACCAGGCAACATCCTGGTAAACCTCCTCTGCACCCTCTCCAAAGCCTCCACATCCTTCCTGTAATGTGGGGACCAGAACTGCACACAGTACTCCAAGTGCGGCCGCACCAGAGTTGTGTACAGTTGCAACATAACGCTACGACTCCTAAATTCAATCCCCCTACCAATAAACGCCAAGACACCATATGCCTTCTTAACAACCTTATCTACTTGATTCCCAACTTTCAGGGATCTATGCACACATACACCTAGATCCCTCTGCTCCTCCACACTATTCAAAGTCCTCCCGTTAGCCCTATACTCAACACATCTGTTATTCCTACCAAAGTGAATTACCTCACACTTCTCCGCATTAAACTCCATCCGCCACCTCTCGGCCCAACTTTGCAACCTGTCTAAGTCTTCCTGCAAACTACGACACCCTTCCTCACTGTCTACCACACCACCGACTTTGGTGTCATCAGCAAATTTGCTAATCCACCCAACTATACCCTCATCCAGATCATATTACAAACAGCAGTGGCCCCAAAACAGATCCCTGAGGTACACCACTTGTAACCGCACTCCATGATGAATATTTACTATCAACCACCACCCTCTGTTTCCTATCCGCTAGCCAATTCCTAATCCAATTTCCTAGATCACCCCCAATCCCATACATCTGCATTTTCTGCAGAAGCCTACCATGGTGAACCTTATCAAACGCCTTACTAAAATCCATATATACCACGTCCACTGCCTTGCCCCCATCCACCTCCTTGGTCACTTTCTCAAAAAACTCAATAAGGTTAGTAAGGCACGACCTACCTGCCACAAAACCATGCTGACTATCACCTATCAATTCATTACTCTCCAAATAACTATAAATCCTATCCCTTATAATTTTTTCCAACATCTTGCCGACAACAGATAGGTGATAGTCAGCATGGTTTTGTGGCAGGTAGGTCGTGCCTTACTAACCTTATTGAGTTTTTTGAGAAAGTGACCAAGGAGGTGGATGGGGGCAAGGCAGTGGACGTGGTATATATGGATTTTAGTAAGGCGTTTGATAAGGTTCACCATGGTAGGCTTCTGCAGAAAATGCAGATGTATGGGATTGGGGGTGATCTAGGAAATTGGATCAGGAATTGGCTAGCGGATAGGAAACAGAGGGTGGTGGTTGATAGTAAATATTCATCATGGAGTGCGGTTACAAGTGGTGTACCTCAGGGATCTGTTTTGGGGCCACTGCTGTTTGTAATATTTATTAATGATCTGGATGAGGGTATAGTTGGGTGGATTAGCAAATTTGCTGATGACACCAAAGTCGGTGGTGTGGTAGACAGTGAGGAAGGGTGTCGTAGTTTGCAGGAAGACTTAGACAGGTTGCAAAGTTGGGCCGAGAGGTGGCGGATGGAGTTTAATGCGGAGAAGTGTGAGGTAATTCACTTTGGTAGGAATAACAGATGTGTTGAGTATAGGGCTAACGGGAGGACTTTGAATAGTGTGGAGGAGCAGAGGGATCTAGGTGTATGTGTGCATAGATCCCTGAAAGTTGGGAATCAAGTAGATAAGGTTGTTAAGAAGGCATATGGTGTCTTGGCGTTTATTGGTAGGGGGATTGAATTTAGGAGTCGTAGCGTTATGTTGCAACTGTACACAACTCTGGTGCGGCCGCACTTGGAGTACTGTGTGCAGTTCTGGTCCCCACATTACAGGAAGGATGTGGAGGCTTTGGAGAGGGTGCAGAGGAGGTTTACCAGGATGTTGCCTGGTATGGAGGGGAGATCCTATGAGGAGAGGCTGAGGGATTTGGGATTGTTTTCGCTGGAAAGGTGGCGGCTAAGAGGGGATCTTATTGAAACATATAAGATGATTAGAGGTTTAGATAGGGTGGATAGTGATAGCCTTTTTCCTCTGATGGAGAAATCCAGCACGAGGGGGCATGGCTTTAAATTGAGGGGGGGTAGTTATAGAACCGATGTCAGGGGTAGGTTCTTTACCCAGAGGGTGGTGAGGGATTGGAATGCCCTGCCAGCATCAGTAGTAAATGCGCCTAGTTTGGGGGCGTTTAAGAGATCCGTAGATAGGTTCATGGACGAAAAGAAATTGGTTTAGGTTGGAGGGTCACAGTTTTTTTTTTTAACTGGTCGGTGCAACATCGTGGGCCGAAGGGCCTGTTCTGCGCTGTAATGTTCTATGTTCTATGTTCTATGTTCCGTCGCTCCAGTGAGAACAAACCTGTTTTAGACTTCTTTAACCTGCTTTAGCCTCCTTACTGTGTTTACACCAGTCCAACGCCGGCATTTCCACATCAAGAATAAAGCAGGATAGTGTGGATATTGCACACGTATGTATCATAAGAAATTAATCTGTTCTTGATTAACAATTGGAATGTGTCTCATTATCAGACCGAGGATAATGACCAGTAGATCAGCTACTACCATGGCCACCAGGTAATGAGTGACACATTTAGAAAGGTCACAGTTTTGGCGAGATATGATAACAGTTGTCACTACGTTCGCTGTGAAGAAAGGAAAATTACACATTAGAGTGGAATCAAAGTTACCAATTTGATTGAGGAGTTATTGAGATTTTTAAATATGTTCTCATTTGCAACTGTAGGTGGGGTTTAACAGTGGAAGGGACTAGGCAGATTAGGAATTAGATATGGAAATTAACTTAACATCAGATAAATAGCTGTTTTATCTAAGCAACTGAATTATATTAACATTTTTAATATATTGTTATAAGATGTTTTAAAAAAGGTTCCTTTATATGAAAGCAATGACATGATAATAAAAATGCTGAATATTTCATTCAAGGCCAATGTGCAAAATAAGTTCGAACTCAAATGAAACATATAGCAACTTAGTAAACAGGCTAAGAATGACAATGGACTTTTTGATTGCACATTGAAACATAAAGTATGTTATATTCTGGGATGAAGGCCAGACAGCAGCTCAATATCAGATACAAGAAAACTAGTTTAAACTAGCAAAATTGCTAACACAATAGAAGATAAGGCCTCATGCCACATAGCAATGAGAAGCCATCTTTAATGAGACAGTGATTTAATCAGTATGAATTAACGAATAACAAATCTGTATTTAAAATTGTCAAACGATACTTGATTGAAGGACATGTCATTGTTAGATTGACAGAACTGTGAGTGAATAAAATTGCTTTTAATTTAAGAGCTGGCTGATATAGAAAAAAGTATAACTGTTCTGCTTTTTGGCATTGATGCGCGTTATCACACATGAGGTTTGATGCTCAGGAAATAAAGGCTTTTATTTGCTGTAACAAGGCAGCTACTAATTATATACACGATCCCAGACTGAGGGGTCCCAGACAGAGCAGAGACCTTTATACCTCTCCCAGGAGGCGGAGCCCGACTGGGATGTACCATAATAACTATAATACAAGGTGTAACAACCCCACCCTAACCCCAACAGCAACAAGTAGAACAACCCATCCCTAACCCTAACAGCAACATATGTACATACTTGTAGTACTGGCCAGACCCTGGCTCAGCACTATCTAGTGGGAACCAACGATGGTTCACCACATTCACCCCTCCTTTGAAAACAAAGGCCGGTGGGGTACAAAAACAGAAAAATTTGTCATCAGTCTATAAGTTCAGACGGTCAGGGGGACCGCACCGTCGTTGTGACCTCCTCAATACCGGCAATGACACCGGAGTAGGCACTTGCGGTGGCGTTCTCCCCAAGGCGATGTCCAGGTGTTCCTCCACAGACTCACGGGCCGGTTGACCCTGAGGTGACGGTAATCCATGGAGTTCCGACACGCCCTGAAGTGGCAACCATCGTCTGGACTCAGACAAGCTGTACACAGGAGTAAAGGGGTTAAGTAATGGTCCCGATGCTGCCCGCGCCGTGTTCGGGGGGGGAAACAAGAGTTATGGGGTTTGTAACAGGGGGTATGGGAGCGACAGGGGTTGCTACGTACCCTGCTGGCGCCAGGTCTCGAATCGAGACCGTGTCCTCTCGCCCGTCAGGGTATGCCACATAGGCATACTGAGGGTTGGCGTGGAGGAGATGGACCTGTTCGACCAACGGGTCGGACTTGTGGGCCCTTAAATGTCGCCGCAGGAGGACAGTTCCTGAGTACGTCAACCAAGACGGTAATGAGGTCCCCGAGGAAGACTTCCGAGGGAATAAAAACATCCTCTCGTGGGGAGTAGCATTGGTTGCCGTACACAGGAGTGAGCGAATTGAATGGAGCGCATCAGGGAGCACCTCTTGCCAACGGGAGACTGGAAGGCTTTTTGACTTCAACGCCAGTAAGACAGCCTTCCAGACTGTAGCATTCTCATGTTCCACCTGTCCGTTACCCCTAGGGTTGTAGCTCGTGGTCCTACTAGAGGCAATCCCATATGAGAGCAGGTATTGCCTCAAATCATCGCTCATGAACGACGAGCCCCTGTCGCTGTGAATGTAGCCGGGGTACCCGAACAGGGTAAAAAGATCACGGAATGCCTTGATAACCGTGGCAGCGGATGTATCAGAGCAGGGAATAACAAAAGGGAATCTAGAGTACTCGTCAATGATGTTGAGGAAGTACAGATTCCGATCTGTTGAGGGAAGGGGGCCCTTAAAATCGACACTCAGTCTCTCGAAGGGACGAGTGGCCTTGACTAAATGTGCCCGGTCAGGTTGGTAAAAGTGCGGTTTGCATTCCGCGCATACCCGACAGCTTCTTGTTATGGACCTGACGTCCTCCACCGAGTAGGGCAGATTGCGGGCTTTTATAAAGTGGTAGAGCCGAGTGACCCCAGGATGGCATAGGTCATTATGGAGAGCCTGCAAACCGTCCTCCTGTATACAGGTGCATGTTCCACGCGAGAGGGCATCCGAGGGCTCATTGAGTTTCCCTGGACGATACATGATATCATAGTTATAGTTGGAGAGTTCAATTCTCCACCGCAAGATCTTGTCATTCTTGATCTTGCCCCTCTGCGTGTTATTAAACATGAACGCCACGGACCGCTGGTCCGTGATCAGGGTGAACCGTTTTCCCGCCAAGTAATGGCGCCAGTGCCTGACGGCCTCCACAATGGCCTGGGCCTCCTTTTCCACCACTGAATGCCGAATTTCGGGGCCTTGGAGGGTGCGGGAAAAAAATGCGACGGGCCTGCCCGCCTGGTTAAGTGTGGTGGCCAGGGCGAAATCAGATGCATCGCTCTCCACCTGAAAGGGGATGGACTCATCAACCGCGTGCATCGTAGCTTTCGCGATGTCGGCTTTTAATTTATCAAAGGCCAATCAGGCCTCTGGCGTTAGGGGAAAAGTAGTGGACTTAATGAGCGGACGGGCTTTGTCCGCGTAATTGGGAACCCACTGCGCATAATAAGAGAAGAAGCCTAAGCATCTTCTCAGTGCTTTTGCACTAGTGGGCAGGGAAGTTCAGAAAGGGGGCGCATATGGTCTGGATCAGGGCCAATGACCCCGTTTTCCACCACGTATCCTAGGATGGCTAAACAGCACGTACGAAACACACACTTCTCCCTGTTGTAGGTCAGGTTCAGGCGAGATGCAGTGCGTAGGAAATTCAGGAGATTTGTGTCAACAAAGAACAAAGAACAATACAGCACAGGAACAGGCCCTTCGGCCCTCCAAGCCCGCGCCGCTCCCTGGTCCGAACTAGACCATTCTTTTGTATCCCTCCATTCCCACTCCCTTCATATGGCTGTCGAGATAAGTCTTAAACATTCCCAGTGTGTCCGCCTCCACCACTTTGCCTGGCAGTGCATTCCAGGCCCCCACCACCCTCTGTGTAAAATACGTCCTTCTGATATCCGTGTTAAACCTCCCCCCCCTCACCTTGAACCTATGACCCCTCGTGAACGTAACCACCGACCCGGGGAAAAGCTTCCCACCGTTCACCCTATCTATGCCTTTCATAATTTTATACACCTCTATTAAGTCTCCCCTCATCCTCCGTCTTTCCAAGGAGAACAACCCCAGTTTCCCCAATCTCTCCTCATAACCAAGCCCCTCCATACCAGGTAACATCCTGGTAAACCTCCTCTGCACTCTCTCCAAAGCCTCCATGTCCTTCTGGTAGTGCGGCGACCAGAACTGGACGCAGTATTCCAGATGCGGCCGAACCAACGTTCTATACATCTGCATCATCAGACCCCAACTTTTATACTCAATGCCCCGTCCTATAAAGGCACGCATGCCATATGCCTTCTTCACCACCATCTCCACCTGTGACGTCACTTTCAAGGATCTGTGGACTTGCACACCCAGGTCCCTCTGCGTATCTACACCCTTTATGGTTTTGCCATTTATCATATAGCTCCTCCCTACATTATTTCTACCAAAATGCATCACTTCGCAATTATCAGGATTGAACTCCATCTGCCATTTCTTTGCCCAAATTTCCAGCCTATCTATATCCTTCTGTAGCTTCTGACAATGCTCCTCACTATCTGCAAGTTCTGCCAATTTTGTGTCGTCCGCAAACTTACTGATCACCCCAGTTACTCCTTCTTCCAGATCATTTATATAAATCACAAACAGCAGAGGTCCAATACAGAGCCCTGCGGAACACCACTAGTCACAGGCCTCCAGCCAGAAAAAGACCCTTCCACTACCACCCTCTGTCTTCTGTGACCAAGCCAGTTCTCCACCCATCTAGCCACCTCCCCCTTTATCCCATGAGATCCAACCTTTTTCACCAGTGTCGTGGTCCTGCTAGTCACGGCCGCAGATGGTGACATTATCCAGGTACGGGAAGGTAGCCCGCAGCCCGTTCTGTCCACCATTCGGTCCATAGCACGCTGGAAGACCGAGACCCCATTGGTGACACCAAAGGGAACCCTGAGAAAGTGATACAAGCGACCATCTGCCTCAAAAGCCGTGTATTGTCGGTCCTCTGGGCGAATGGGGAGTTGGTGGTAGGCAGACTTGAAGTCAATGGTGGAGAACACCCGGTACTGCGCAATCTGATTGACCATGTCAGATATGCGCGGGAGGGGATATGCCTCCAGCTGCGTGTATCGATTAATGGTCTGACTATAGTCAATGACCATCCGGGATTTGTTCCCACTCTTGACCACCACGACCTGCGCTCTCCACGGAATAGCGCTGGGTTGTATGATCCTTTCTTTCAGGAGCCGCTGAACCTCAGATCGAATGAAGATCCGATCCTCAGCGCTGTAACGCCTACTCTTAGTCACAATGGGGTGGCAGCCTGGCACAAGATTCTGGAACAGGGAGGGTGTGGTGATCTTCAACGTCGAGAGGCTACAGGCGGGGCGTGTTGGGCAATTTGGAGGCTGCTGTTCTCCCACTGATAGCGAAGGGAGTGGCCCACCGTACTGTAGGGTTACACTCCTCAAGTGGACCATGAAGTTTAGTCCGAGAAGTATTGGCGCGCAAAGGTGCGGCAACACTAGGAGTTTGAAACGCTCGTAAACTGTGCCTTGCACCGTTAAAGTTACCACGCAACTCCCTAGCACGGTGACAGACCGGGACCTTGATGCCATAGGAATTGTCTGTTTGATAGGTTGAATCTGGAGTCCACACCGCTTCACAGCGTCTGGGTGGATAAAGCTCTCAGTGCTCCCGCTGTCAAACAGACAATAAATCAAGTGGTCGTTTACCTGAATGTCCATCAGAGATTTGTCAAGTCTATGAGGCTTGGCCTGGTCCAGGATGATCGACGCCACCTTTGGTTCATGAGCGCCACTGCAGGCAGCTGAAATTGACGAGGATGACCCCTGCTGGTCGTTCGCGGTCGGTGCCGACCAACATGGCCGCTCCCATAGGTCACACGTGGGTGATGACACCAAACTCAGCGACCCCTGGTGGTCACACATCTCCGACTCCGTCGACCGTAATGGCGTCGTCCTGGCCTCGCACGTGGACGAAACCCTCGATGATTTTGATGACAAAGAAACGGGCTCTGAGGAATCGCAGGCCGCACTGCTGTTCCTAGATTTAGATCAGCACACTTTCGAATAGTGCCCCTTCTTACCGCAGGCGGAGCACAACACAGCCTTAGCGGGACACCATTGCCGAGTATGCTTCGCTCCCCCACAGAAGTAACACTGCCGGCCGCCCGGAGCTGCTGCCGTCGTCTGGCCCGAGTGTGAGCACGCCATTACGCAGCATTTCGAACCCGAGGGACGAGGAGGGATTGGCGACTGCTCCTGCCACGTTGTCTCCACGTGGTCTTCAGGATACAATACTAGGCTTTTGGAGGCCGTCTCCAGCATCTCCGCTAGCTCTATCGCCTGGGTAAGGTCAAGGTTACCTTTCTCCAGTAGTTTGAGTCGAATGTACGACGATCCGACTCCCGCCACAAACGCATCTCGGGCGAGGTCGTTCATACTCTGCTCAGCCGACACAGCTTTGCAGTTACAGCCCCTGGCTAGCTGTAGGAGCTCGTTCACGTATTCCTCCACCGTTTCGCCAGACTGCCGTCATCGAGTGGCTAAGAGGTAACGAGCGTGTATTTCGTTGAGCGGTTTAATATAACGCTTCTTCAGCAGCTCGAGGGCCTTTGTGTAATCGGTGGCCGCACGGATCGCGAGGTAGACAGTGTCGCTTACCCTCGCATGGAGGACCCGGAGTCTGTCATCATCTGTGGTGACCGCTGCGGAGGCTGCCAGGTAGTCCTCGAAACACTTCAGCCAGTGGTCGAAGGTGTTAGAGGCGCCCACCGCACGTGGATCTAGTGTAAGGCGTTCAGGCTTCAGTATCTGCTCCATACTCTTTTTTTATCTTTGACGAGAGTTTATTTACAGCAAATAAAATTGATGCGCGTTATAATACACGAGGCTTGATGCGCAGGAAATAAAGGCTTTTATTTGCTGTAACAAGGCAGCTACTAATTATATACACGATCCCTGACTGAGGGGTCCCAGCCAGAGCAGGGACCTTTATACCTCTCCCAGGAGGCGGAGCCCGACTGGGATGTACCATAATACTACAATACAAAGGTGTAACAACCCCACCCTAACCCCAACAGCAACAAGTAGAACAACCCATCCCTAACCCAACAGCAACATATATACATACTTGTAGTACTGGCCAGACCCTGGCTCAGTACTATCTAGTGGGAACCAACGATGGTTCACAACAGGCATGTAAACGGAGATCTTTTGAGAATACCTCAGATGTCATTTGCTGTATAGGTGAAATCAAAGACCTCCCTTTCACCAGAAAGAAATTTGTCTTCTCTTAATTGTATATTTGTATTTTCTGAATATTTTTAATTTGTAATGTTTTTGATTCTAACATTTCAATGTTTTAATAAAAACTAGTTTAATTGAAGAATTTCATTGAACTGAATAAGCTTTCTTTGCCTTTGTGAGATGAAATTTTTAATTAAAAGATTTAGTGTTTAAATTAATCCGGTCACCTAAATGTATTTCCCACAACAGCAACTCAGACCCTCTGACATCCATAAGCCCTGTTTGCGTATCTTCCCTTTCAGATCCAAAGTGCAAAACAAAACACACGCTGCTCAAAAACATAAACACGCACAAATGGGAAAAGATGTCTAGAAAATTAATGCACAGTTAGAGTATTCGAAGCAGAAAACAGAAACAGGTCATAAGAGTCATAGAATCACAGATGTTTACAGCATGAAAACAGGCTATTGGGCCCACTTGTCCGTGCCGCACCCCTAAGCTAATCCCAATTGCCCACATTTGGCCCATATCCCTCTGTACCCATCGTACCCATGGAACTGTCTAAATGCTTTTTAATGGACAAAATTGTACCCACCTCTACTACTGCCTCTGGCAGCTCGTTCCAGACACTCACCACCCTCTGTGTGAAAAAAATTTCCCCTCTGGACCCTTTTGTATCTCTCCCCTCTCACCTTAAACCTACACCCTCTAGTTTTAGACTCCCCTACCTTTGGGAAAAGATATTGACTATCTAGCTGATCTGTGCCCTCATTATTTTATAGACTCAATAAGGTCATCCCTCAACGCTCCAGGGAAAAAAGCCCCAGTCTATCCAGCCTCTCCTTATAACTCAAACCATCAAGTCCCGGTAGCATCCTAGTAAATCTTTTCTGCACTCTTTCTAGTTCAATAATATCATTTCTATAATAGGGTGACCAGAACTGTACACAGTATTCCAAGTGTGGCCTTACCAATGTCTTGTACAACTTCAACAAGACGTCCCAACTCCTGTATTCAATGTTCTGACCAATGAAAGCAAGCATGCCAAATGCCTTCTTCACCACTCTGTCCACCTGTGACTCCACTTTCAAGGAGCTATGAACCTGTACCCAGAGATCTCTTTGCTCTGTAACTCTCCCCAATGCCCCACCATTAACTGAGTAAGTCCTGCCCTGGTTCAATCTATCAAAAATGAATCGCCTTGCATTTATCTAAATTAAACTCCATCTGCCATTCGTCAGCCCACTGGCCAAATTGATCAAGATCCCGTTGCAATCGGAGATAACTTTCTTCACTGTCCACTATGCCACTAATCTTGGTGTCATCTATAAACTTACTAACCTTGCCTTCTATATTCTCATCCAAATCATTAATATAAATGACAAATAACAGTGGGCCCAGCACTGATCCCTGAGGCACACCGCTGGTCACAGGCCTCCAGTTTGAAAAACAACCCTCTACAACCACCAAGTCACTTGTTTACAATCCTTACGATGGAGGTTCAAATGTTGTATGTCTGAGGGATTCTATCCTAGTTTGTTGAAGCTAGATGACAGGTGAAAAGTTTGGCCTTTAGTGAAAATAGCGGCTGAGGCTATCATGAAGAAAACAGCAGGTAAAACATATTTGCCACTTTCACTGCCCAAGGGAACTTCTAAACAGATTTCTCTCATTTGATGGACTCTTCCTTCTGGATTTTCTTGTTTTCATCGATTAACAGATTTCCAGACATTCTCATATAGCATATTTAATCAAATGCCAGCTATATAATGTCAGCTATATAATGTCAGCTATATAATGTTAGCTATATAATGTCAGCTATATAATGTCAGCTATATAATGTTAGCTATATAATGTCATCTATATAATGTTAGCTATATAATGTCGTCTATATAATGTCAGCTATATAATGTTAGCTATATAATGTCAGCTATATAATGTTAGCTATATAATGTCGTCTATATAATGTTAGCTATATAATGTTAGCTATATAATGTTAGCTATATAATGTTAGCTATATAATGTCGTCTATATAATGTTAGCTATATAATGTCGTCTATATAATGTCAGCTATATAATGTCGTCTATAAAATGTCAGCTATATAATGTTAGCTATATAATGTCGTCTATATAATGTTAGCTATATAATGTCGTCTATAAAATGTCAGCTATATAATGTTAGCTATATAATGTCGTCTATATAATGTTAGCTATATAATGTCGTCTATAAAATGTCAGCTATATAATGTCAGCTACATAATGTCGGCTATATAATGTTAGCTATATAATGTCGTCTATAAAATGTCAGCTATATAATGTTAGCTATATAATGTCGTCTATATAATGTTAGCTATATAATGTCGTCTATATAATGTCAGCTATATAATGTTAGCTATATGATGTCAGCCATATAATGTCAGATATATATTGTCAGCTATATAATGTCAGCTATATAATGTCAGCTATATAATGACAGCTATATAATTTTAGCTATATAATGTCAGCAATATAATGTCAGCTATATAATGTCGGCTATATAATGTCAGCTATATAATGCCAGCTATATAATGTCAGCTGTATAATGTCAGCTATATAATGCCAGCTACATAATGTCAGCTATATAATGTCGGCTATATAATGTCAGCTATATAATGTCAGCTATATAATGTCAGCTACATAATGTCAGCTATATAATGTCAGCTATATAATGTCAGCTACATAATGTCAGCTATATAATGTCAGCTATATAATGTCAGCTATATAATGTCAGCTACATAATGTCAGCTATATAATGTCAGCTATATAATGTCAGCTATATAATGTCAGCTACATAATGTCAGCTATATAATGTCAGCTATATAATGTCAGCTATATAATGTCAGCTACATAATGTCAGCTATATAATGTCGGCTATATAATGTCAGCTATATAATGTCAGCTATATAATGTCAGCTACATAATGCCAGCTACATAATGTCAGCTATATAATGTCGGCTATATAATGTCAGCTACATAATGTCAGCTATATAATGTCAGCTACATAATGTCAGCTATATAATGTCAGCTACATAATGCCAGCTACATAATGTCAGCTATATAATGTCAGCTATATAATGTCAGCTATATAATGTCAGCTACATAATGTCAGCTATATAATGTCGGCTATATAATGTCAGCTATATAATGTCAGCTACATAATGCCAGCTACATAATGTCAGCTATATAATGTCGGCTATATAATGTCAGCTACATAATGTCAGCTTTATAATGCCAGCTACATAATGTCAGCTATATAATGTCAGCTACATAATGTCAGCTACATAATGTCAGCTATATAATGTCAGCTACATAATGCCAGCTACATAATGTCAGCTATATAATGTCAGCTATATAATGTCAGCTACATAATGCCAGCTACATAATGTCAGCTATATAATGTCGGCTATATAATGTCAGCTATATAATGTCAGCTATATAATGTCAGCTATATAATGCCAGCTATATAATGTCGGCTATATAATGTCAGCTATATAATGTCAGCTATATAATGTCAGCTACATAATGTCAGCTATATAATGTCAGCTATATAATGCCAGCTACATAATGCCAGCTATATAATGCCAGCTATATAATGTCAGCTACATAATGCCAGCTATATAATGCCAGCTATATAATGTCAGCTATATAATGCCAGCTATATAATGTCGGCTATATAATGTCAGCTATATAATATCAGCTATATAATGTCGGCTATATAATGTCAGCTATATAATGTCGAGTATAAAATGTCAGCTATATAATGTTAGCTATATAATGTCAGCTATATAATGTTAGCTACATAATGTCAGCTATATAATGTCGGCTATATAATGTCAGCTATATAATGTCGAGTATATAATGTCAGCTATATAATGTCAGCTATACAAAGTCGGCTGTATAATGTCAGCTATATAAGGTCGGATATATAATGTCAGCTATATAATGTCAGCTATATAATGTCAGCTATATAATGTCAGCTATATAATGTCAGCTATATAATGTCAGCTATATAATGTCAGCTATATAATGTCGACTATATAATGTCGGCGATATAATTTCAGCTATATAATGTCAGCTATATAATGTCAGCTATATAATGTCGGCTATATAATGTCAGCTATATAATGTCGACTATATAATGTCGGCTATATAATGTCAGCTATATAATGTCGACTATATAATGTCAGCTATATAATGTCAGCTACATAATTTCGGCTATATAATGTCGGCGATATAATTTCAGCTATATAATGTCAGCTATATAATGTCAGCTATATAATGTCAGCTATATAATGTCGGCTATATAATGTCAGCTATATAATGTCGACTATATAATGTCAGCTATATAATGTCGTCTATATAATTTCAGCTATATAATGTCAGCTACATAATTTCGGCTATATAATGTCGGCGATATAATTTCAGCTATATAATGTCAGCTATATAATGTCAGCTATATAATGTCAGCTATATAATGTCGGCTATATAATGTCAGCTATATAATGTCGACTATATAATGTCGTCTATATAATTTCAGCTATATAATGTCAGCTATATAATGTCAGCTATATAATGTTGGCTATATAATGTCAGCTATATAATGTCGTCTATATATTGTCGGCTATATAATGTCAGCTATATAATGTTTTTAAACTGTCACCACTTTGTCTTCCTGCTTTTTAAACTGTCACCGCTCTGTGTTCCTGCTTTTTAAACTGTCACCGCTCCGTGTTCCTGCTTTTTAAACTGTCACCGCTCCGTGTTCCTGCTTTTTAAACTGTCGCCGCTCTGTGTTCCTGCTTTTTAAACTCTCACCGCTCTGTCTTCCTGCTCTTTAAACTGTCACCGCTCTGTGTTACTGCTTTTTAAACTGTCACCGCTCTGTGTTCCTGCTCTTTAAACTGTCACCGCTCTGTGTTCCTGCTTTTTAAACTGGTGTTGCTCTGTGTTCCTGCTTTTTAAACTGTCGCCGCTCTGTGTTCCTGCTTTTTAAACTGTTGCCGCTCTGTGTTCCTGCTTTTGAAACTATCACCGCTCCGTGTTCCTGCTTTTTAAACTGTCACCGCTCTGTGTTCCTGCTTTTTAAACTGTCACCGCTCTGTGTTCCTGCTCTTTAAACTGTCACCGCTCTGTGTTCCTGCTTTTTAAACTGGTGTTGCTCTGTGTTCCTGCTTTTTAAACTGTCGCCGCTCTGTGTTCCTGCTTTTTAAACTGTTGCCGCTCTGTGTTCCTGCTTTTTAAACTGTCACCGCTCTGTGTTCCTGCTGTTTAAACTGTTGCCGCTCTGTGTTCCTGCTTTTTAAACTGTCACCGCACTGTGTTCCTGCTTTTTAAACTCTCACTGCTCTGTGTTCCTGCTTTTTAAACTGTCGCCGGTCTGTGTTGCCGGTTTTTAAACTGTCACCGCTCTGTGTTCCTGCTTTTTAAACTGTCACCGCTCTGTGTTCCTGCTTTTTAAACTGTCACCGCTCTGTGTTCCTGCTTTTTAAACTGTCACCGCTCTGTGTTCCTGCTTTTTAAACTGTCACCGCTCTGTGTTCCTGCTTTTTAAACTCTCACTGCTCTGTGTTCCTGCTTTTTAAACTGTCGCCGGTCTATGTTGCCGGTTTTTAAACTATCACCGCTCTGTGTTCCTGCTTTTTAAACAGTCATCGCTCTGTGTTCCTACTTTTTAAACTGTCACCGCTCACTGTTCCTGCTTTTTAAACTGTCACCGCTCTGTCTTCCTGCTTTTTAAACTGGTGTTGCTCTGTGTTCCTGCTTTTTAAACTGTCGCCGCTCTGTGTTCCTGCTTTTTAAACTGTTGCCGCTCTGTGTTCCTGCTTTTTAAACTGTCACCGCACTGTGTTCCTGCTTTTTAAACAGTCACCGCTCTGTGTTGCTGTTCTTTAAACTGTCACCGCTCTGTGTTCCTGCTTTTTAATCTGTCACCGCTCTGTGTTGCTGTTCTTTAAACTGTCACCGCTCTGTGTTCCTGCTTTTTAAACTGTCACCGCTCTGTGTTCCTGCTCTTTAAACTGTCACCGCTCTGTGTTCCTGCTTTTTAAACTGGTGTTGCTCTGTGTTCCTGCTTTTTAAACTGTCGCCGCTCTGTGTTCCTGCTTTTTAAACTGTCACCGCTCTGTGTTCCTGCTTTTTAAACTGTCACCGCACTGTGTTCCTGCTTTTTAAACTCTCACTGCTCTGTGTTCCTGCTTTTTAAACTGTCGCCGGTCTGTGTTGCCGGTTTTTAAACTATCACCGTTCTGTGTTCCTGCTTTTTAAACTGTCACCGCTCTGTGTTCCTGCTTTTTAAACTGTCACCGCACTGTGTTCCTGCTTTTTAAACTCTCACTGCTCTGTGTTCCTGCTTTTTAAACTGTCGCCGGTCTGTGTTGCCGGTTTTTAAACTATCACCGCTCTGTGTTCCTGCTTTTTAAACAGTCATCGCTCTGTGTTCCTACTTTTTAAACTGTCACCGCTCACTGTTCCTGCTTTTTAAACTGTCACCGCTCTGTCTTCCTGCTTTTTAACCTGGTGTTGCTCTGTGTTCCTGCTTTTTAAACTGTCGCCGCTCTGTGTTCCTGCTTTTTAAACTGTCACCGCACTGTGTTCCTGCTTTTTAAACAGTCACCGCTCTGTGTTCCTGCTCTTTAAACTGTCACCGCTCTGTGTTGCTGTTCTTTAAACTGTCACCGCTCTGTGTTCCTGCTTTTTAATCTGTCACCGCTCTGTGTTGCTGTTCTTTAAACTGTCACCGCTCTGTGTTCCTGCTTTTTAATCTGTCACCGCTCTGTGTTGCTGTTCTTTAAACTGTCACCGCTCTGTGTTCCTGCTTTTTAAACTGTCACCGCTCTGTGTTCCTGCTCTTTAAACTGTCACCGCTCTGTGTTCCTGCTTTTTAAACTGTCACCACTCTGTGTTCCTGCTTTTTAAACAGTCACTGCTCTGTGTTCCTGCTTTTTAATCTGTCACCGCTCTGTGTTGCTGTTCTTTAAACTGTCACCGCTCTGTGTTCCTGCTTTTTAAACTGTCACCGCTCTGTGTTCCTGCTCTTTAAACTGTTGCCGCTCTGTGTTCCTACTTTTTAAACAGTCACCGCACGGTGTTCCTGCTTTTTAAACTGACACCGCTCAGTGTTCCTGCTTTTTATACTGTCACCGGTCTGTGTTCCTGCTTTTTAAACAGTCACCGCACTGTGTTCCTGCTCTTTAAACTGTCACCGCTCTGTGTTCCTGCTTTTTAAACAGTCACCGCTCTGTGTTCCTGCTTTTTCAACTGTCACCGCTCTGTGTTGCCGGTTTTTAAACTGTCACCGCTCTGTGTTCCTGCTTTTTAGACTATCGCCGCACTGTGTTCCTGCTCTTAAAAAAGTCACCGCTCTGTGTTCCTGCTCTTTAATCTTTCACCGTTCTGTGTTCCTGCTTTTTACACTGTCACCGCTCTGTGTTCCTGCTTTTAAACTGTCACCGCTCTGTGTTCCTGCTTTTTAGACTGTTGCCGCTCTGTGCTCCTGCTCTTAAAAAAGTCACTGCTCTGTTTTCCTACTCTTTAAACTGTGGACTTTCTATTTTCCCGCGCTTGAAACTGATACCGCTCTGTGTTCCTTCTTTTTAATCTGTAACCGCTCTGTGTTCCTGCTATTTAATCTGTCACCGCCCTGTGTTCCTGCTGATTAAACTGTCGCCGCTCTGTTTACCAGCATTTTAATATGTAAATGTTCTGTGTTCCTGCTTTTTAACCTGTCGCCACTCTGTGTACCTGCTTTTTAATCTGTAAACGCTCTGTGTTCCTGCTTTTTAAATTGTCACGCTCTGTGTTCCTGCTTTTTAAACTGTCACCGCTCTGTGTTCCTGCTTTTTAAACTGTCACCGCTCTGTGTTCCTGCTTTTTAAACTGTCACCGCTCTGTGTTCCTGCTTTTTAAACTGCCACCTCTCTGTGCTCCTGCTTTTTAACCTGTCGCCACTCTGTGTACCTGCTTTTTAATCTGTAAACGCTCTGTGTTCCTGCTTTTTAAACTGTCACCGCTCTGTGTTCCTGCTTTTTAAACTGTCACCGCTCTGTGTTCCTGCTTTTTAAACTGTCACCGCTCTGTGTTCCTGCTTTTTAAACTGCCACCTCTCTGTGCTCCTGCTTTTTAACCTGTCGCCACTCTGTGTACCTGCTTTTTAATCTGTAAACGCTCTGTGTTCCTGCTTTTTAAATTGTCACGCTCCGTGTTCTAGCTGTCTAAAGTGTCGCCTCTCTGTGTTTCTGCACTTTAAACATTCACCGCTCTGCGTTCCTGCTTTTTAAACTGTCACCGCTCTGTGCTCCTGCTTTTTAAACTATCACCGCTCTGAGTTCCTGCTTTTTAAACTGTCACCGCTCTGTGTTCCCGCTTTTTAAACTGTCACCGTTCTGTGTTCCTGCTTTTTAAACTGTCACCGCTCTGTGTTCCCGCTTTTTAAACTGTCACCGTTCTGTGTTCCTGCTTTTTAAACTGTCACCACTCTGTTTTCCTGCTCTTTAAACTGTGAACTATCTGTGTTCCTGCTTTCTAAACTCTCACCGCTCCGTGTTCCCGGCGTCTAAACTGTCACCGCTCTGTGTTCCTGCTTTTTAAACTGTCACCGCTCAGTGTTACTGCTTTTTAAACTGTCACCGCTGTGTGGTCCTGCTTTTTAAACTGTCACCGCTCCGTGTTCCCGGCGTCTAAACTGTCACCGCTCTGTGTTCCTGCTTTTTAAACTGTCACCGCTCTGTGTTCCTGCTTTTTAAACTGTCACCGCTCTGTGTTCCTGCTTTTTAAACTGTCACCGCTCAATGTTCCTGCTTTTTAAAGTATTCCCGTTCTGTGTTCCTGCTTTTGAAACTGTCACCGCTCTGTGTTCCTGCTTTTTAAAGTATTCCCGTTCTGTGTTCCTGCTTTTTAAACTGTCACCGCTCTGTGTTCCTGCTTTTTAAACAGTCATCGCTCTGTGTTCCTACTTTTTAAACTGTCACCGCTCACTGTTCCTGCTCTTTAAACTGTCACCGCTCTGTGTTCCTGCTTTTTAAACTGTCACCGCTGTGTGTTCCTGCTTTTTAAACTGTCACCGCTCTGTATTCCTGCTTTTTAAACTGTTGCCGCTCTGTGTTCCTGCTTTTTAAACTGTCACCGCTCTGTGTTCCTTCTATTTAAACTGTCACCGCGCTGTGTTCCTGCTTTTTAAACTGTCACCGCTCTGTGTTCCTGCTTTTTAAACTGTCGCCGCTCTGTGTTCCTGCTTTTTAAACTGTCACCGCTCTGTGTTCCTGCTTTTTAAACTGTCACCGCTCTGTGTTCCTTCTATTTAAACTGTCACCGCTCTGTGTTCCGGCTTTTTAAACTGTCACCGCTCTGTGTTCCTGCTTTTTAAACAGTCACTGCTCTGTGTTCCTGCTTTTTAAACTGTCACCGCTCTGTGTTCCTGCTTTTTAAACAGTCACTGCTCTGTGTTCCTGCTGTTTAAACTGTTGCCGCTCTGTGTTCCTGCTTTTTAAACTGTCACCGCTCTGTGTTCCTGCTTTTTAATCTGTCACCGCTCTGTGTTGCTGTTCTTTAAACTGTCACCGCTCTGTGTTCCTGCTTTTTAAACAGTCACCGCTCTGTGTTCCTGCTCTTTAAACTGTCACCGCTCTGTGTTCCTGCTTTTTAATCTGTCACCGCTCTGTGTTGCTGTTCGTTAAACTGTCACCGCTCTGTGTTCTTGCATTTTAAACTGTCACCGCTCTGTGTTCCTGCTTTTTAAACTGTCGCCGCTCTGTGTTCCTGCTTTTTAAACTGTCACCGCTCTGTGTTCCTGCTTTTTAATCTGTCACCGCTCTGTGTTCCTGCTTTTTAATCTGTCACTGCTCTGTGTTCCTGCTTTTTAAACTGTCACCGCTCTGTGTTCCTGCTTTTTAAACTGTTGCCGCTCTGTGTTCCTGCTTTTTAAACTGTCACCACTCTGTGTTCCTGCTTTTTAAACAGTCACTGCTCTGTGTTCCTGCTGTTTAAACTGTTGCCGCTCTGTGTTCCTACTTTTTAAACAGTCACCGCACGGTGTTCCTGCTTTTTAAACTGTCACCGCTCAGTGTTCCTGCTTTTTATTCTGTCGCCGGTCTGTGTTCCTGCTTTTTAAACAGTCACCGCACTGTGTTCCTGCTTTTTAAACTGTCACCGCTCAGTGTTCCTGCTTTTTATTCTGTCACCGCTCTGTGTTCCTGCTCTTTAAACTGTCACCGCTCTGTGTTCCTGCTTCTTAAACAGTCACCGCAATGTGTTCCTGCTTTTTCAACTGTCACCGCTCTGTGTTGCCGGTTTTTAAACTGTCACCGCTCTGTGTTCCTGCTTTTTAATCTGTCACCGCTCTGTGTTGCTGTTCTTTAAACTGTCACCGCTCTGTGTTCCTGCTTTTTAAACTGTCACCGCTCTGTGTTCCTGCTTTTTAGACTATCGCCGCACTGTGTTCCTGCTCTTAAAAAAGTCACCGCTCTGTGTTCCTGCTCTTTAATCTTTCACCGTTCTGTGTTCCTGCTTTTTAAACTGTCACCGCTCTGTGTTCCTGCTTTTAAACTGTCACCGCTCTGTGCTCCTGCTTTTTAGACTGTTGCCGCTCTGTGCTCCTGCTCTTAAAAAAGTCACTGCTCTGTTTTCCTACTCTTTAAACTGTGGACTTTCTATTTTCCCGCGCTTGAAACTGTCACCGCTCTGTGTTCCTTCTTTTTAATCTGTAACCGCTCTGTGTTCCTGCTATTTAATCTGTCACCGCCCTGTGTTCCTGCTCATTAAACTGTCGCCGCTCTGTTTACCAGCATTTTAATATGTAAACGTTCTGTGTTCCTGCTTTTTAACCTGTCGCCACCCTGTGTACCTGCTTTTTAATCTGTAAACGCTCTGTGTTCCTGCTTTTTAAATTGTCACGCTCCGTGTTCTAGCTGTCTAAAGTGTCGCCTCTCTGTGTTTCTGCACTTTAAACTTTCACCGCTCTGTGTTCCTGCTTTTTAAACTGCCACCGCTCTGTGTTCTTGCTTTTTAAACTGTCACCGCTCTGTGTTCCTGCTTTTTAAACTGTCACCGGTCTGTGCTCCTGCTTTTTAAACTGTCACCGCTCTGTGTTCCTGCTTTTTAAACTGTCACCGATCTGTGTTCCTGCTTTTTAAACTGCCACCTCTCTGTGCTCCTGCTTTTTAACCTGTCGCCACTCTATGTACCTGCTTTTTAATCTGTAAACGCTCTGTGTTCCTGCTTTTTAAATTGTCACGCTCCGTGTTCTAGCTGTCTAAAATGTCGCCTCTCTGTGTTTCTGCACTTTAAACTTTCACCGCTCTGTGTTCCTGCTTTTTAAACTGCCACCTCTCTGTGTTCTTGCTTTTTAAACTGTCACCGGTCTGTTTTCCTGCTCTTTAAACTGTGAACATTCTGTGTTCCCGCGCTTGAACCTGTAACCGCTCTGTGTTCCTGCTGTTTAAACTATCACCGCTCTGTGTTCCTGCTTTTTAAACTGTCACCGCTCTGTGTTCCTGCTTTTTAAACTGTCACCGCTCTGTGTTCCTGCTTTTTAAACTGTATGTGTATGCGTATGTGCATGTCTTGGTACTGCTCAGCCGACACAGCTTTGCAGTCGCAGCCCCTGGCAAGCTGCAAGAGCTCATTGGCGTAATCCTCCATGGTTTCGCCCGACTGCCGACGTCGTGTAGCGAGGAGGTAACGAGCGTGGATCTCGTTGGGAGGTCTCGTATAGCGCTTTTTTAAAAGCTCGAGGGCCCTCGGGTAAGTGGTGGCCGCACGGATCGCGAGGTAGACAGTGTCGCTTACCCTCGCATGGAGGACCCGGAGCCTGCCGTCATCTGTGGTGACCGCTGCAGAGGCTACCAGGTTGTCCTCGAAACACTTCAGCCAGTGGTCGAAGGTGTTAGAGGCGCCGACCGCACGTGGATCCAGCGTCAGACGCTCTGGCTTTAGCATTTGTTCCATACTCTCCTTTCCGTCGAGAGCTTAGTGTTAGACAATAAAATTGATGCACGTCAATCGAGCACAAGACACAAGGCTTCGGTAACTGAAGGCTTTTATTGTCTAACAATGGAACTACTAGAACACAAGTACACCACTCCAGACTGAAGGGGTCCCGCCCGAGCAGAGGGTCTTATATCTCTCCCAGGAGGCAGAGCCCGACTGGGATGTGCCACAACAGCAACAACCACAGGTGTATTAATCCCACCCTAGCCCAACAACAACATTAGAACAATCCCACAGTGGGAACCAACGATGGTTCACCACATTCTTTAGGAACAAAGGCCGGCGGGGTGCGAAAACAGACTATATTAAAAAAAAAAGTCAACAATCTACAAGTCCAGACGGTCTGGAGGACCGCACCGTCGTTGTAACCTCCTCAATACCGGCGGTGACACCGGAGCAGGTGCTTGCGGTGGCGTTCTCTCCAAAACAGCGTCCGTCTGTCCTCTCGCGGACTCACGGACCGGTTGACCCTGATGAAGCGGTAGTGCAGGGGATCCCGGTACATTCTGCGATGGCGCCGATCTCCGAGTCTCAGGCAAGCTGTAAGAACATAAGAACATAAGAAATAGGAGCAGGAGTAGGCCATCTAGCCCCTCGAGCCTGCCCCGCCATTCAATAAGATCATGGCTGATCTGACGTGGATCAGTACCACTTACCCGCCTGATCCCCATAACCCTTAATTCCCTTACCGATCAGGAATCCATCCATCCGCGCTTTAAACATATTCAGCGAGGTAGCCTCCACCACCTCAGTGGGCAGAGAATTCCAGAGATTCACCACCCTCTGGGAGAAGAAGTTCCTCCTCAACTCTGTCTTAAACCGACCCCCCTTTATTTTGAGGCTGTGTCCTCTAGTTTTAACTTCCTTACTAAGTGGAAAGAATCTCTCCGCCTCCACCCTATCCAGCCCCCGCATTATCTTATAAGTCTCCATAAGATCCCCCCTCATCCTTCTAAACTCCAACGAGTACAAACCCAATCTCCTCAGCCTCTCCTCATAATCCAAACCCCTCATCTCCGCTATCAACCTGGTGAACCTTCTCTGCACTCCCTCCAATGCCAATATATCCTTCCTCATATAAGGGGACCAATACTGCACACAGTATTCCAGCTGCGGCCTCACCAATGCCCTGTACAGGTGCATCAAGACATCCCTGCTTTTATATTCTATCCCCTTCGCAATATAGGCCAACATCCCATTTGCCTTCTTGATCACCTGTTGTACCTGCAGACTGGGCTTTTGCGTCTCATGCACAAGGACCCCCAGGTCCCTCTGCACGGTAGCATGTTTTAATTTGTTTCCATTGAGATAGTAATCCCATTTGTTATTATTTCCTCCAAAGTGTATAACCTCGCATTTCTCAACGTTATACTCCATTTGCCATATCCTCGCCCACTCACTCAGCCTGTCCAAATCTCTGTACAGTGGAGTATAACTGTTATGCACTGGTCCCGGTGCTGACCGCGCCACGTCCGGGGGAGAAATAAGTGATAAGGGATTCGTCACTGGGGGTATGGGAGCGACAGGGGTTGCTACGTCCCCTGCGGGCGCCAGGTCTCGGATCGAGACTGTGTCCTCTCGCCCGTCAGGATATGCCACATAGGCATACTGAGGGTTGGCGTGGAGGAGGTGGACCAGTTCGACCAAGGGGTCGGACTTGCGGGCCCTTACATGTCGCCGCAGAAGGACGGGTCCTGGGTACGTCAACCAGGCTGGTAAAGATATCCCCGAGGATGACTTCCGAGGGAATGAGAACATCCTCTCGTGGGGAGTAGCATTGGTTGCCGTACACAGGAGGGAGCGAATGGAGTGAAGCGCATTTGGGAGGACCTCCTGCCAATGGGAGACTGGAAGGCCTTTGGACTTCAGCGCCAATAGGACAGCCTTCCAGACTGTAGCATTCTCTCTCTCCACCTGTCCATTACCCCTAGGGTTGTAACTCGTGGTCCTACTAGAGGCAATCCCGTATGAGAGCAGGAATTGCCTCAAGTCGTTACTCATGAACGACGAGCCCCTGTCGCTATGGATATAGCTGGGGTACCCGAACAGGGTAAAAAGATCACGGAATGCCTTGATCACTGTGGCAGTCGACGTGTCCGCACAGGGGACAACAAACGGGAACCGGGAGTACTCATCTATTATGTTCAGAAAGTACACGTTCCGATCTGTTGAGGGAAGGATGCCCTTAAAATCCACACTCAGCCTCTCGAAGGGGCGAGTGGCCTTGACCAAATGTGCCCGGTCAGGTCGGTAAAAGTGCGGTTTGCATTCTGCGCAAATCCGACAGCTCCTTGTCACTGACCTGACGTCCTCCACCGAGTAAGGCAGATTGCGGGCTTTGATGAAGTGGTAGAGCCGAGTGACCCCAGGATGGCACAGGTCATTATGGAGGGCGTTCAAGCGGTCCTCCTGCATAGTAGCGCATGTTCCGCGCGAGAGGGCATCCGAGGGCTCATTGAGTTTCCCTGGACGATACATAATCTCGTAATTATAGGTGGAGAGCTCAATTCTCCACCGCAAGATCTTGTCATTCTTGGTCGTGCCTTACTAACCTTATTGAGTTTTTTGAGAAAGTGACCAAGGAGGTGGATGGGGGCAAGGCAGTGGACGTGGTATATATGGATTTTAGTAAGGCGTTTGATAAGGTTCACCATGGTAGGCTTCTGCAGAAAATGCAGATGTATGGGATTGGGGGTGATCTAGGAAATTGGATCAGGAATTGGCTAGCGGATAGGAAACAGAGGGTGGTGGTTGATAGTAAATATTCATCATGGAGTGCGGTTACAAGTGGTGTACCTCAGGGATCTGTTTTGGGGCCACTGCTGTTTGTAATATTTATTAATGATCTGGATGAGGGTATAGTTGGGTGGATTAGCAAATTTGCTGATGACACCAAAGTCGGTGGTGTGGTAGACAGTGAGGAAGGGTGTCGTAGTTTGCAGGAAGACTTAGACAGGTTGCAAAGTTGGGCCGAGAGGTGGCGGATGGAGTTTAATGCGGAGAAGTGTGAGGTAATTCACTTTGGTAGGAATAACAGATGTGTTGAGTATAGGGCTAACGGGAGGACTTTGAATAGTGTGGAGGAGCAGAGGGATCTAGGTGTATGTGTGCATAGATCCCTGAAAGTTGGGAATCAAGTAGATAAGGTTGTTAAGAAGGCATATGGTGTCTTGGCGTTTATTGGTAGGGGGATTGAATTTAGGAGTCGTAGCGTTATGTTGCAACTGTACACAACTCTGGTGCGGCCGCACTTGGAGTACTGTGTGCAGTTCTGGTCCCCACATTACAGGAAGGATGTGGAGGCTTTGGAGAGGGTGCAGAGGAGGTTTACCAGGATGTTGCCTGGTATGGAGGGGAGATCCTATGAGGAGAGGCTGAGGGATTTGGGATTGTTTTCGCTGGAAAGGCGGCGGCTAAGAGGGGATCTTATTGAAACATATAAGATGATTAGAGGTTTAGATAGGGTGGATAGTGATAGCCTTTTTCCTCTGATGGAGAAATCCAGCACGAGGGGGCATGGCTTTAAATTGAGGGGGGGTAGTTATAGAACCGATGTCAGGGGTAGGTTCTTTACCCAGAGGGTGGTGAGGGATTGGAATGCCCTGCCAGCATCAGTTGTAAATGCGCCTAGTTTGGGGGCATTTAAGAGATCCGTAGATAGGTTCATGGACGAAAAGAAATTGGTTTAGGTTGGAGGGTCACAGTTTTTTTTTTATTAACTGGTCGGTGCAACATCGTGGGCCGAAGGGCCTGTTCTGCGCTGTAATGTTCTATGTTCTATGTTCTATGTTCTATGATCTTGCCCCTCTGCGTGTTGTTGAACATGAACGCCACGGACCGCTGGTCCGTGATCAGGGTGAACCGCTTCCCCGCCAGGTAATGGCGCCAGTGTCTGACGGCCTCCACAATGGCCTGGGCCTCCTTTTCCACCGCTGAATGCCGAATTTCGGGACCTTGAAGGGTGCGGGAAAAAAACGCAACGGGCCTGCCTGCCTGGTTTAGTGTGGCGGCCAGGGCGAAATCAGATGCATCACTTTCCACCTGGAAAGGGATGGATTCATCCACCGTGTGCATCGTGGCTTTCGCGATGTCGTGTTTCAATGCCTTGAAGGCCAATTGGGCCTCTGGCGTGAGTGGAAAAGTCGTAGACTTAATAAGCGGACGGGCTTTGTCCGCGTAGTTGGGGACCCACTGCGCATAATAGGAGAAGAAGCCTAGGCATCTCCTCAGTGCTTTTGCGCTAGCGGGCAAAGGAAGTTCAGCAAGGGGGCGCATACGGTCGGGATCAGGGCCAATGACCCCGTTTTCCACCACGTATCCCAGGATGGCTAACCGGCGCGTACGGAATACACACTTCTCCCTGTTGTAGGTCAGATTCATGCGAGAAGCAGTGCGCAAAACGTTCTGGAGATTTGTGTCATGGTCCTGCTGATCACGGCCGCAGATGGTGACATTATCCAGGTACGGGAAGGTAGCCTGCAGCCCGTTCTGGTCCACCATTCAGTCCATAGCACGCTGGAAGACCGAGACCCCATTGGTGACACCAAATGGAACCCTAAGAAACTGATACAGACGACCATCCGCCTCAAAAGCCGTGTAATGTCGGTCCTCTGGGCGGATGGGGAGTTGGTGGTAGGCGGACTTAAGGTCTATGGTGGAGATGACCCGGTACTGCGCAATCTGATTGACGATATCAGATATGCGCGGGAGAGGATACGCATCCAGCTGCGTATATCGATTAATGGTCTGACTGTAATCAATGACCATCCGGGGTTTGTTCCCGCTCTTAACCACCACGACCTGTGCTCTCCACGGACTAACACTGGGGTGTATGATCCCTTCTTTGAGGAGCCGCTGAACCTCAGATCTGATGAAGATCCGATCTTCAGCGCTGTAACGCCTACTTTTAGTAGCGATGGGCTTGCAGCCTGGTACCAGATTCTTAAATAAAGAGGGTGTGGTGATCTTTAATGTGGAAAGATTGCATGCGGGGCGCTTTGGACAATTTGGAGGCTGCAGCTGGTCCCCTACTGTCAGCGAAGGGAGTGGCCCACCGTACTGTAGGATCACACTCTTCATGTGGACCATAAAGTTTAGTCCGAGGAGAATTGGCGCGCAAAGATGCGGCAACACAAGGAGCCTGTATTGCTCGTAAATTGTGCCCTGCACTTTCAGAGTTACCACACAACATCCTTGGATCGGTACAGATCGGGACCGTGATGCCATAGAAATTGTCTGTTTGGCAGGTAGAACCCGGAGTCCACACCTCTTTACAGTGCCAGGGTGAATAAAGCTCTCAGCGCTCCCGCTGTCAAACAGACAATAAACTGTACGACCATTTACCTTAATGTTCATCATTGAACAGTCAAGCCTGTGATACTTAGCCTGGTTCAGGGTGATCGACGCCACCGTTGGCCCTTGGACGTCACTGCAGGCAGCTGAGGTCGATGCTGAGGACCCCTGCTGGTCGCTCCTGGTCGTCGTTGACCAAAATGGCCGCCCCCATGAATCGCACATGGTTGAGGGCGCCAAGCGTAGCAACTCCTGGTGGTCATCCTCCTCCGACTCCGCCGACCACAATGGCGTCGTCCTGGACTCGCATTTGGACGGACCTCGTGGGTACTTCGATGTCGATGGTGATGATCCCCGTTCTGGAGGGTCACAGGCTGCACTGCCGTTCTTGGGCTTCGATCTGCAGACTTTCGCGTAGTGCCCCTTTTTACCGCATTGATTACAGACCACCGCTTTAGCAGGACACTTTTGCCGTGGATGCTTGGCTCCTCCGCAGAAATAGCACCGCGGGCCGCCTGGGGCTGCTGCCGTCGTCGGGTCTATATGGGAGCACGAGCCCGTGGGGCGAGGAGGGATTTGTGACCACTCCTGCCACGTTGTCTCCACGTGGTCCTCTGGATACAGGGCCAAGCTCTGCGAAGCCGCCTCAAGCATTTCAGCCATCTCCATAGCTTGGGTCAGGTTGAGATTCCCCTTCTCCAACAGCTTGAGCCGGATGTACGAAGACCCTACCCCTGCCACAAACGCATCTCGGGCGAGGTCGTACATGTACTGCTCAGCCGACACAGCTTTGCAGTCGCAGCCCCTGGCAAGCTGCAAGAGCTCATTGGCGTAATCCTCCATGGTTTCGCCCGACTGCCGACGTCGTGTAGCGAGGAGGTAACGAGCGTGGATCTCGTTGGGAGGCGCTTTTTTAAAAGCTCGAGGGCCCTCGGGTAAGTGGTGGCCGCACGGATCGCGAGGTAGACAGTGTCGCTTACCCTCGCATGGAGGACCCGGAGTCTGTCGTCATCTGTGGTGACCGCTGCAGAGGCTACCAGGTAGCCCTCGAAACACTTCAGCCAGTGGTCGAAGGTGTTAGAGGCGCCGACCGCACGTGGATCCAGCGTCAGACGCTCTGGCTTTAGCATTTGTTCCATACTCTCCTTTCCGTCGAGAGCTTAGTGTTAGACAATAAAATTGATGCACGTCAATCGAGCACAAGACACAAGGCTTCGGTAACAGAAGGCTTTTATTGTCTAACAATGGAACTACTAGAACACAAGGACACCACTCCAGACTGAAGGGGTCCCGCCCGAGCAGAGGGTCTTATACCTCTCCCAGGAGGCAGGGCCCGACTGGGATGTGCCACAGCAGCAACAACCACAGGTGTATTAATCCCACCCTAGCCCAACAACAACATTAGAACAATCCCACAGTGTAAACACCCTAGCCCAACAGCAACATTAAAACAATCCCACAGTGTGAACACCCTAGCCCAACAACAACATTAGAACAACCCCACAGTGGAAAACAATGATTGTTCACGACACCGCACTGTGTTCCTGCTCTTTAAACTGTCACCGCACTGTGTTCCTGCTCTTTAAACTGTCACCGCGCTGTGTTGCCGGTTTTTAAACTGTCACCGCTCTGTGTTCCTGCTTTTTAAAATGTCACCGCTCTGTGTTGCCGGTTTTTAAACTGTCACCGCTCTGTGATCCTGCTTTTTAAAATGTCACCGCTCTGTGTTCCTGCTTTTTAAACTGTTGCCGCTCCGTGTTCCTTCTTTTTAATCTGTAACCGCTCTGTGTTCCTGCTCATTAAACTGTCGCCGCTCTGTTTACCAGCATTTTAATCTGTAAACGTTCTGTGTTCCTGCTTTTTAACCTGTCGCCACTCTGTGTACCTGCTTTTTAATCTGTAAACGCTCTGTGTTCCTGCTTTTTTAATTGTCAGCGCTCCGTGTTCCAGCTGTCTAAAGTGTCGCCGCTCTGTGTTTCTGGACTTTAAACTGTCACCGCTCTGTGTTCCTGCTTTTTAGACTGTCACCGCTCTGTGTTTCTGCTTTTTAGACTGTCGCCGCTCTGTGTTCCTGCTTTTTAGACTGTCGCTACTTTGTGCTCGTGCTCTTGAAACTGTCACCGGTCTGTTTACCTGCTCTTTAAACAGTGAACTTTCTGTGTTCCCGCGCTTGAAACTGTCACCGCTCTGTGTTCCTGCTTTTTAAACTGTCACCGCTCTGTGTTCCTGCTTTTTAAACTGTCACCGCGCTGTGTTCCTGCTTTTTAAACTGTCACCGCGCTGTGTTCCTGCTTTTTAAACTGTCACCGCTCTGTGTTCCTGCTTTTTAAACTGTCTCCGGTCTGTGTTCCTGCTTTTTAAACTATCACCGCTCTGTGTTCCTGCTTTTTATACTGTCTCCGGTCTGTGTTCCTGCTTTTTAAACTATCACCGCTCTGTGTTCCTGCTTTTTAAACTGTCACCGCTCTGCGTTTGTTTTTTAAACTGTCACCGCGCTGTGTTCCTGCTTTTTAATCTGTCGCCGCTCTGTGTTCCTGCTTTTTAAACTGTCGCCGCTCTGTGTTCCTGCTTTTTAAACTGTCACCGCTCTGTGTTCCTGCTCTTTAAACTGTCACCGCTCTGTGTTCCTGCTTTTTAAACTGTCTCCGGTCTGTGTTCCTGCTTTTTAAACTATCACCGCTCTGTGTTCCTGCTTTTTAAACTGTCTCCGGTCTGTGTTCCTGCTTTTTAAACTATCACCGCTCTGTGTTCCTGCTTTTTAAACTGTCGCCGCTCTGTGCTCGTGCTCTTGAATCTGTCACCGGTCTGTTTTCCTATTCTGTAAAATGTGAACTTTCTGTGTTCCCGTGCTTGAAACTGTCACTGCTCTGTGTTCCTGCTTTTTAAACAGTCACCGCTCTGTGTTCCTGCTTTTTAAACTGTCACCGCTCTGTGATCCTGCTTTTTAAACTGTCACCGCTCTGTGTTCCTGCTTTTTAAAATGTCACCGCTCTGTGTTGCCGGTTTTTAAACAGTCACCGCACTGTGTTCCTGCTCTTTAAACTGTCACCGCTCTGTGTTGCCGGTTTTTAATCTGTCACCGCTCTGTGTTCCTGCTTTTTAAATTGTCACCGCTCTGTGTCCCTGCTCTTTAAACTGTCACCGCTCTGTGTTCCTGCTTTTTAAACTGTCACCGCTCCGTGTTCCTGCTTTTTATTCTGTCACCGCTCTGTGTTCCTGCTTTTTAAACTGTCAGTGCTCTGTCTTCCTGCTTTTTAATCTTTCACCGTTCTGTGTTGCTGCTCTTGAAACTGTCACCGCTCTGAGTTCCTGCTCTTTAAAATGTCACCGCTCTGAGTTCCTGCTCTTGAAACTGTCACCGCTCTGTGTTCCTGCTCTTGAAACTGTCACCGCTCTGTGTTCCAGCTTTTTAAACTGTCGCCGCTCTGTGTTCCTGCTTTTTAAACTGTCGCCGCTCTGTGTTCCTGCTTTTTAAACTCTCACCGCTCTGCTTTCCTGCTTTTTAAACTGTCACCGCTCTGCTTTCCTGCTTTTTAAACAGTCACCGCTCTGCTTTCCTGCTTTTTAAACTCTCACCGCTCTGTGTTCCTGCTTTTTAAACTGTCACCGCTCTGTGTTCCTGCTTTTTAAACTCTCACCGCTCTGCTTTCCTGCTTTTTAAACAGTCACCGCTCTGCTTTCCTGCTGTTTAAACTATCACCGCTCTGTGTTCCTGCTTTCTAAACTGTCACCGCTCTGCTTTCCTGCTTTTTAAACTCTCACCGCTCTGTGTTCCTGCTTTTTAAACTCTCACCGCTCTGCTTTCCTGCTTTTTAACCTGTCACCGCTCTGCGTTCCCGCTTTTTAAACTATCACCGCTCTGTGTTCCTGCTTTTTAAACTCTCACCGCTCTGCTTTCCTGCTTTTTAAACTGTCACCGCTCTGTGTTCCTGCTTTTTAAACTCTCACCGCTCTGTGTTGCCGGTTTTTAAACTGTAGTCACTCTGTGTTCCTGCTTTTTCAACTGTCGCCGCTCTGTGTTCCTGCGTTTTAAACGATCACCGCTCTGTGTTGCCGGTTTTTAAACTGTCACCTCACTGTGTTCCTGCTTTTTAAACTGTCACCGCTCTGTGTTCCTGCTTTTTAAACGATCACCACTCTGTGTTCCTGCTTTTTAAACTGTCACCGCTCTGCTTTCCTGCTTTTTAAAATGTCACCGCTCTGTGTTCCTGCTCTTTAAACCGTCGCCGCTCTGTTGTTCCTGCTTTTAAACTGTCACCGCTCTGTGTTCCTGCTTTTTGAACTATCACCGCTCTGTGTTCCTGCTTTTTAATCTGTCACCGCTCTGTGTTCCTGCATTTTAATCTGTAACCGCTCTGTGTTCCTGCTATTTAATCTGTCACCGCTCTGTGTTCCTGCTCATTAAACTGTCGCTGCTCTGTTTACCAGCATTTTAATCTGTAAAGGTTCTGTGTTCCTGCTTTTTAAATTGTCAGCGCTCCGTGTTCCAGCTGTCTAAAGTGTCGCCGCTCTGTGTTTCTGGACTTTAAACTGTCACCGCTCTGTGTTCCTGCTTTTTAAACTGTCACCGCTCTGTGTTCCTGCTTTTTAAACTGTCACCGCTCTGTGTTCCTGCTTTTTAAACTGTCACCGCTCTGTGTTCCTGCTTTTTAAACTGTCACCGCTCTGTGTTCCTGCTTATTATACTGTCACCGCTCTGTGTTCCTGCTTTTTATACTGTCACCGCTCTGTGTTCCTGCTTTTTATACTGTCACCGCTCTGTGTTCCTGCTTTTTATACTGTCACCGCTCTGTGTTCCTGCTTTTTAGACTGTCGCCGCTCAGTGTTCCTGCTTTTTAGACTGTCGCTACTTTGTGCTCGTGCTCTTGAAACTGTCACCGGTCTGTTTTCCTGCTTTTGAAACTACCACCGCTCTGCGTTTCTGCATTTAAAACTGTCACCGCTCTGTGTTCCTGCTTTTTAAACTGTCACCGCTCTGAGTTCCTGCTTTTTAAACTGTCGCCGCTCTGTGTTCCTGCTTTTTATACTGTCACCGCTCTGTGTTCCTGCTTTTTATACTGTCACCGCTCTGTGTTCCTGCTTTTTATACTGTCACCGCTCTGTGTTCCTGCTTTTTAGACTGTCGCCGCTCAGTGTTCCTGCTTTTTAGACTGTCGCTACTTTGTGCTCGTGCTCTTGAAACTGTCACCGGTCTGTTTTCCTGCTTTTGAAACTACCACCGCTCTGCGTTTCTGCATTTAAAACTGTCACCGCTCTGTGTTCCTGCTTTTTAAACTGTCACCGCTCTGAGTTCCTGCTTTTTAAACTGTCGCCGCTCTGTGTTCCTGCTTTTTAGACTGTCGCTACTTTGTGCTCGTGCTCTTGAAACTGTCACCGGTCTGTTTTCCTGCTTTTTAAACTGCCACCGCTCTGCGTTTCTGCATTTAAAACTGTCACCGCTCTGTGTTCCTGCTTTTTAAACTGTCACCGCTCTATGTTCCTGCTTTTTAAACTGTCACCGCTCTGTGTTCCTGCTTTTTATTCTGTCACCGCTCTGTGTTCCTGCTTTTTATTCTGTCACCGCTCTGTGATGCTGCACTTAAAACAGTCGCCACTCTGTTTTCCTGCTTTTTGATCTGTAAGCGCTCTGTGTTCCTGCTCTTTAAACTGTCGCCGCTCTGTGTTCCTGCTTTTTAAACTGTCACCGCTCTGTGTTCCTGCTTTTTAAACTGTCACCGCTCTGTGTTCCTGCTTTTTAAACTGTCACCGCTCTGTGTTCCTGCTTTTTAAACTCACACCGTTCTGTGTTCCTGCTTTTTAAACTATCACCGCTCTGTGTTCCTGCTTTTTAAACTCACACCGCACTGTGTTCCTGCTTTTTAATCCAAAAACGCTCTGTGTTCCTGCTTTTTAAACTGTCACCGCTCTGTGTTCCTGCTTTTTAAACTGTCACCGCTCTGTGATCCTGCTTTTTAAATTGTCACCGCTCTGTGTCCCTGCTCTTTAAACTGTCACCGCTCTGTGTTCCTGTTTTTTAAACTGTCACCGCTCTGTGTTACTCCTCTTTAAAATGTTGCCGCTCTGTGTTCCTACTTTTTAAACAGTTGCCGCTCTGTGTTCCTGCTTTTTAATCCATAAACGCTCTGTGTTCATGCTTTTTAAACTGTCACCGCTCTGTGTTCCTGCTTTTTAAACTGTCACCGCTCTGTGTTCCTGCTTTTTAAACTGTCACCGCTCTGTGTTCCTGCTTTTTAGACTGTCGCCACTCTGTGTTCCCGCTTTTAAAACTGTCACCGCTCTGAGTTCCTGCTTTTTAAACTGTCACCGCTCTGTGTTCCTGCTTTTTAAACTTACACCGCGCTGTGTTCTTGCATTTTAATCTGTAAACGCTGCGTTCCTGCGCTTTAAACTGTCCCCGCTCTGTGTTCCCGCTCTGTAAACTGTCACAGCTCTGTGTTCCTGCTCTTTTAAGTGTTGCCGATCTGTGTTCCTTCTATTTAAACTATCACCGCTCTGCGTTACTGCTTTTTAATCTGTCACCGCTCAGTGTTACCGCTCTGTAAACTGTCACCGCTCAGTGTTCCTGCTTTTTAAACTGTCACCGCTCTGTGTTACTCCTCTTTAAAATGTTGCCGCTCTGTGTTCCTACTTTTTAAACAGTTGCCTCTCTGTGTTCCTGCTTTTTAATCCATAAACTCTCTGTGTTCATGCTCTTTAAACTGACACTGCTCTGTGTTCCTGCTTTTTAAACTGTCACCGCTCTGTGTTCCTGCTTTTTAGTCTGTCGCCACTCTGTGTTCCCGCTGTTAAAACTGTCACCGCTCTGTGTTCCTGCTTTTTAAACTGTCAGCACTCTGTGTTCCCGCTTTTTAAACTGTCACCGCTCTGTGTTCCTGCGTTTTAAACGATCACCGCTCTGTGTTGCCGGTTTTTAAACTGTCACCTCACTGTGTTCCTGCTTTTTAAACTGTCACCGCTCTGTGTTCCTGCTTTTTAAACGATCACCACTCTGTGTTCCTGCTTTTTAAACTGTCACCGCTCTGCTTTCCTGCTTTTTAAAATGTCACCGCTCTGTGTTCCTGCTCTTTAAACCGTCGCCGCTCTGTTGTTCCTGCTTTTAAACTGTCACCGCTCTGTGTTCCTGCTTTTTGAACTATCACCGCTCTGTGTTCCTGCTTTTTAATCTGTAACCGCTCTGTGTTCCTGCTTTTTAATCTGTCACCGCTCTGTGTTCCTGCATTTTAATCTGTAACCGCTCTGTGTTCCTGCTATTTAATCTGTCACCGCTCTGTGTTCCTGCTCATTAAACTGTCGCTGCTCTGTTTACCAGCATTTTAATCTGTAAAGGTTCTGTGTTCCTGCTTTTTAAATTGTCAGCGCTCCGTGTTCCAGCTGTCTAAAGTGTCGCCGCTCTGTGTTTCTGGACTTTAAACTGTCACCGCTCTGTGTTCCTGCTTTTTAAACTGTCACCGCTCTGTGTTCCTGCTTTTTAAACTGTCACCGCTCTGTGTTCCTGCTTTTTAAACTGTCACCGCTCTGTGTTCCTGCTTTTTAAACTGTCACCGCTCTGTGTTCCTGCTTATTATACTGTCACCGCTCTGTGTTCCTGCTTTTTATACTGTCACCGCTCTGTGTTCCTGCTTTTTATACTGTCACCGCTCTGTGTTCCTGCTTTTTATACTGTCACCGCTCTGTGTTCCTGCTTTTTAGACTGTCGCCGCTCAGTGTTCCTGCTTTTTAGACTGTCGCTACTTTGTGCTCGTGCTCTTGAAACTGTCACCGGTCTGTTTTCCTGCTTTTGAAACTACCACCGCTCTGCGTTTCTGCATTTAAAACTGTCACCGCTCTGTGTTCCTGCTTTTTAAACTGTCACCGCTCTGAGTTCCTGCTTTTTAAACTGTCGCCGCTCTGTGTTCCTGCTTTTTAGACTGTCGCTACTTTGTGCTCGTGCTCTTGAAACTGTCACCGGTCTGTTTTCCTGCTTTTTAAACTGCCACCGCTCTGCGTTTCTGCATTTAAAACTGTCACCGCTCTGTGTTCCTGCTTTTTAAACTGTCACCGCTCTATGTTCCTGCTTTTTAAACTGTCACCGCTCTGTGTTCCTGCTTTTTATTCTGTCACCGCTCTGTGTTCCTGCTTTTTATTCTGTCACCGCTCTGTGATGCTGCACTTAAAACAGTCGCCACTCTGTTTTCCTGCTTTTTGATCTGTAAGCGCTCTGTGTTCCTGCTCTTTAAACTGTCGCCGCTCTGTGTTCCTGCTTTTTAAACTGTCACCGCTCTGTGTTCCTGCTTTTTAAACTGTCACCGCTCTGTGTTCCTGCTTTTTAAACTGTCACCGCTCTGTGTTCCTGCTTTTTAAACTCACACCGTTCTGTGTTCCTGCTTTTTAAACTATCACCGCTCTGTGTTCCTGCTTTTTAAACTCACACCGCACTGTGTTCCTGCTTTTTAATCCAAAAACGCTCTGTGTTCCTGCTTTTTAAACTGTCACCGCTCTGTGTTCCTGCTTTTTAAACTGTCACCGCTCTGTGATCCTGCTTTTTAAATTGTCACCGCTCTGTGTCCCTGCTCTTTAAACTGTCACCGCTCTGTGTTCCTGTTTTTTAAACTGTCACCGCTCTGTGTTACTCCTCTTTAAAATGTTGCCGCTCTGTGTTCCTACTTTTTAAACAGTTGCCGCTCTGTGTTCCTGCTTTTTAATCCATAAACGCTCTGTGTTCATGCTTTTTAAACTGTCACCGCTCTGTGTTCCTGCTTTTTAAACTGTCACCGCTCTGTGTTCCTGCTTTTTAAACTGTCACCGCTCTGTGTTCCTGCTTTTTAGACTGTCGCCACTCTGTGTTCCCGCTTTTAAAACTGTCACCGCTCTGAGTTCCTGCTTTTTAAACTGTCACCGCTCTGTGTTCCTGCTTTTTAAACTTACACTGCGCTGTGTTCTTGCATTTTAATCTGTAAACGCTGCGTTCCTGCGCTTTAAACTGTCCCCGCTCTGTGTTCCCGCTCTGTAAACTGTCACAGCTCTGTGTTCCTGCTCTTTTAAGTGTTGCCGATCTGTGTTCCTTCTATTTAAACTATCACCGCTCTGCGTTACTGCTTTTTAATCTGTCACCGCTCAGTGTTACCGCTCTGTAAACTGTCACCGCTCAGTGTTCCTGCTTTTTAAACTGTCACCGCTCTGTGTTACTCCTCTTTAAAATGTTGCCGCTCTGTGTTCCTACTTTTTAAACAGTTGCCTCTCTGTGTTCCTGCTTTTTAATCCATAAACTCTCTGTGTTCATGCTCTTTAAACTGACACTGCTCTGTGTTCCTGCTTTTTAAACTGTCACCGCTCTGTGTTCCTGCTTTTTAGTCTGTCGCCACTCTGTGTTCCCGCTGTTAAAACTGTCACCGCTCTGTGTTCCTGCTTTTTAAACTGTCAGCACTCTGTGTTCCCGCTTTTTAAACTGTCACCGCTCTGTGTTCCTGCTTTTTAACCTGTCACCGCTCTGTGAACCTGCTTTTTAAATTGTCACCGCTCTGTGTCCCTGCTCTTTAAACTGTCACCGCTCTGTGTTCCTGCTTTTTAAACTGTCACCGCTCTGTGTTCCTGCTTTTTAAACTGTCACCGCTCTGTGTTCCTGCTTTTGAAACTGTCACGGCTCTGTGTTCCTGCTTTTTAGACTGTCGCCACTCTGTGTTCCCGCTTTTAAAACTGTCACCGCTCTGTGTTCCTGCTTTTTAAACTGTCGCCACTCTGTGTTCCTGCTTTTTAAACTGTCACCGCTCTGTGTTCCTGCTTTTTAAACTGTCACCGCTCTGTGTTCCTGCTTTTTAAACTGTCACCGCTCTGTGTTCCTGCTTTTTAAACTGTCACCGCTCTGTGTTCCTGCTTTTTAAACTGTCACCGCTCTGTGTTCCTGCTTTTTAAACTGTCACCTCTCTGTGTTCCTGCTTTTTAAACTGTCAGCACTCTGTGTTCCCGCTTTTTAAACTGTCACCGCTCTGTGTTCCTGCTTTTTAAACTGTCACCGCTCTGTGTTCCTGCTTTTTAAACTGTCACCGCTCTGTGTTCCTGCTTTTTAAACTGTCACCGCTCTGTGTTCCTGCTTTTTAAACTGTCACCGCTCTGTGTTCCTGCTCTTTAAACTGTCACCGCTCTGTGTTCTTGCATTTTAACCTGTAAACGCTGCGTTCCTGCGCTTTAAACTGTCACCGCTCTGTGTTCCCGCTCTGTAAACTGTCACAGCTCTGTGTTCCTGCTCTTTTAAGTGTTGCCGCTCTGTGTTCCTTCTATTTAAACTATCACCGCTCTGCGTTACTGCTTTTTAATCTGTCACCGCTCAGTGTTACCGCTCTGTAAACTGTCACCGCTCTGTGTTCCTGCTTTTTAAACTGTCACCGCTCTGTGTTACTCCTCTTTAAAATGTTGCCGCTCTGTGTTCCTACTTTTTAAACAGTTGCCGCTCTGTGTTCCTGCTTTTTAATCCAAAAACGCTCTGTGTTCATAGAACATAGAACATAGAAAGCCACAGCACAAACAGGCCCTTCGGCCCACAAGTTGCGCCGATCACATCCCCACCTCTAGGCCTATCTATAGCCCTCAATCCCATTAAATCCCATGTACTCATCCAGAAGTCTCTTAAAAGACCCCAACGAGTTTGCCTCCACCACCACCGACGTCAGCCGATTCCACTCACCCACCACCCTCTGAGTGAAAAACTTACCCCTGACATCCCCCCTGTACCTACCCCCCAGCACCTTAAACCTGTGTCCTCTCGTAGCAACCATTTCAGCCCTTGGAAATAGCCTCTGAGAGTCCACCCTATCCAGACCCCTCAACATCTTGTAAACCTCTATCAGGTCACCTCTCATCCTTCGTCTCTCCAGGGAGAAGAGACCAAGCTCCCTCAACCTATCCTCATAAGGCATGCCCCCCAATCCAGGCAACATCCTTGTAAATCTCCTCTGCACCCTTTCAATGGCTTCAACATCTTTCCTGTAATGAGGTGACCAGAACTGCGCGCAGTACTCCAAGTGGGGTCTAACCAGGGTCCTATAAAGCTGCAGCATTATCTCCCGACTCCTAAACTCAATCCCTCGATTAATGAAGGCCAGTACGCCATACGCCTTCTTGACCGCATCCTCCACCTGCGAGGCCGATTTAAGAGTCCTATGGACCCGGACCCCAAGGTCCTTCTGATCCTCTACACTGCTAAGAATGGTACCCTTCATTTTATACTGCTGCTTCATCCCATTGGATCTGCCAAAATGGATCACTACACACTTATCCGGGTTGAAGTCCATCTGCCACTTCTCCGCCCAGTCTTGCATTCTATCTATGTCTCGCTGCAACTTCTGACATCCCTCCAAACTATCCACAACACCACCTACCTTGGTGTCGTCAGCAAACTTACCAACCCATCCCTCCACTTCCTCATCCAGGTCATTTATGAAAATGACAAACAGCAAGGGTCCCAGAACATGCTCTTTAAACTGTCACTGCTCTGTGTTCCTGCTTTTTAAACTGTCACCGCTCTGTGTTCCTGCTTTTTAAACTGTCACCGCTCTGTGTTCCTGCTTTTTAAACTGTCACCGCTCTGTGTTCCTGCTTTTTAAACTGTCACCGCTCTGTGTTCCTGCTTTTTAAACTGTCACCGCTCTGTGTTCCTGCTTTTTAAACTGTCACCGCGCTGTGTTCCTGCTTTTTAAACTGTCACCGCGCAGTGTTCCTGCTTTTTACTCAGTCACCGCTCTGTGTTCCTGCTTTTTAAACTGTCACCGCTCTGTGTTCCTGCTTTTTAAACTGTCACCGCGCTGTGTTCCTGCATTTTAAACTGTCACCGCTCTGTGTTCCTGCTTTTTAAACTGTCACCGCTCTGTGTTCCTGCTTTTAAAACTGTCACCGCTCTGTGTTCCTGCTTTTTAAACTGTCACCGCTCTGTGTTCCTGCTTTTTAAACTGTCACCGCTCTGTGTTCCTGCTTTTTAAACTGTCACCGCTCTGTGTTCCGGCTTTTTAAACTGTCACCGCTCGGTGTTACTGCTTTTTAAACTGTCACCGCTCTGTGTTCCTGCTTTTAAAACAATCACCGCGCTGTGTTCCTGCTTTTTAAACTGTCACCGCGCAGTGTTCCTGCTTTTTAAACTGTCACCGCGCTGTGTTCCTGCATTTTAAACTGTCACCGCTCTGAGTTCCTGCTTTTTAAACTGTCACCACTCTGTGTTCCTGCTTTTTAAACTGTCACCACTCTGTGTTCCTGCTTTTTAAACTGTCACCGCTCTGTGTTCCTGCTTTTTAAACTGTCACCGCTCTGTGTTCCTGCTTTTTAAACTGTCACCGCTCTGTGTTCCTGCTTTTTAAATTGTCACCGCTCCGTGTTCCTGCTTTTTATTCTGTCACCGCTCTGTGTTCCTGCTTTTTAAAACTGTCACCGCTCTGTGTTCCTGCTTTTTAAACTGTCACCGCTCTGTGTTCCTGCTTTTCAAACTGTCACCGCTCTGTGTTCCTGCTTTTTAAACTGTCGCCGCTCTGAGTTCCTGCTTTTTAAACTGTCACCGCTCTGAGTTCCTGCTTTTTAAACTGTCACCGCTCTGAGTTCCTGCTTTATAATCTGTCACCGCTCTGTGTTCCTGCTTTTTAAACTGTCACCGCTCTGTGTTCCTGCTTTTTAAACTGTCACCGCTCTGTGTTCCTGCTTTTTAAATTGTCACCGCTCCGTGTTCCTGCTTTTTATTCTGTCACCGCTCTGTGTTGCTGCACTTAAAACAGTCGCCACTCTGTTTTCCTGCTTTTTGATCTGTAAACGCTCTGTGTTCCTGCTCTTTAAACTGTCGCCGTTCTGTGTTCCTGCTTTTTAAACTGTCACCGCTCTGTGTTCCTGCTTTTTAAACTGTCACCGCTCTGTGTTCCTGCTTTTTAAACTGTCACCGCTCTGTGTTCCTGCTTTTTAAACTGTCACCGCTCTGTGATCCTGCTTTTTAAATTGTCACCGCTCTGTGTCCCTGCTCTGTAAACTGTCACCGCTCTGTGTTCCTGCTTTTTAAACTGTCACCGCTCTGTGTTCCTGCTTTTTAAACTGTCACCGCTCTGTGTTCCTGCTTTTTAAACTCACACCGTTCTGTGTTCCTGCTTTTTAAACTATCACCGCTCTGTGTTCCTGCTTTTTAAACTCACACCGCTCTGTGTTCCTGCTTTTTAATCCAAAAACGCTCTGTGTTCCTGCTTTTTAAACTGTCACCGCTCTGTGTTCCTGCTTTTTAAACTCACACCGCTCTGTGTTCCTGCTTTTTAAACTATCACCGCTCTGTGATCCTGCTTTTTAAATTGTCACCGCTCTGTGTCCCTGCTCTTTAAACTGTCACCGCTCTGTGTTCCTGCTTTTTAAACTGTCACCGCTCTGTGATCCTGCTTTTTAAATTGTCACCGCTCTGTGTCACTGCTCTTTAAACTGTCACCGCTCTGTGTTCCTGTTTTTTAAACTGTCACCGCTCTGTGTTACTCCTCTTTAAAATGTTGCCGCTCTGTGTTCCTACTTTTTAAACAGTTGCCGCTCTGTGTTCCTGCTTTTTAATCCATAAACGCTCTGTGTTCATGCTTTTTAAACTGTCACCGTTCTGTGTTCCTGCTTTTTAAACTGTCACCGCTCTGTGTTCCTGCTCTTTAAACTGTCACCGCTCTGTGTTCCTGCTTTTTAGACTGTCACCGCTCTGTGTTCCTGCTTTTTAAACTGTCACCGCTCTGTGTTCCTGCTTTCTAAACTGTCACCGCTCTGTGTTCCTGCTTTTTAAACTGTCACCGCTCTGTGTTCCTGCTTTTTAAACTCTCACCGGTCTGTGTTCCTGCTTTTTAAACTGTCACCGCTCTGTGTTCCTGCTTTTTAGACTGTCGCCACTCTGTGTTCCCGCTTTTAAAACTGTCACCGCTCTGAGTTCCTGCTTTTTAATCTGTCACCGCTCTGTGTTCCTGCTTTTTAAACTGTCACCGTTCTGTGTTCCTGCTTTTTAAACTGTCACCGCTCTGTGTTCCTGCTTTTTAGACTGTCGCCACTCTGTGTTCCCGCTTTTAAAACTGTCACCGCTCTGTGTTCCTGCTTTTTAAACTGTCAGCAGTCTGTGTTCCTGCTTTTTAAACTGTCACCGCTCTGTGTTCCTGCTTTTTAAACTGTCACCGCTCTGTGTTCCTGCTTTTTAAACTGTCACCGCTCTGTGTTCCTGCTTTTTAAACTGTCACCTCTCTGTGTTCCTGCTTTTTAAACTGTCAGCACTCTGTGTTCCCGCTTTTTAAACTGTCACCGCTCTGTGTTCCTGCTTTTTAAACTGTCACCGCTCTGTGTTCCTGCTTTTTAAACTGTCACCGCTCTGTGTTCCTGCTTTTTAAACTGTCACCGCTCTGTGTTCCTGCTTTTTAAACTGTCACCGCTCTGTGTTCCTGCTCTTTAAACTGTCACCGCTCTGTGTTCTTGCATTTTAACCTGTAAACGCTGCGTTCCTGCGCTTTAAACTGTCACCGCTCTGTGTTCCCGCTCTGTAAACTGTCACAGCTCTGTGTTCCTGCTCTTTTAAGTGTTGCCGCTCTGTGTTCCTTCTATTTAAACTATCACCGCTCTGCGTTACTGCTTTTTAATCTGTCACCGCTCAGTGTTACCGCTCTGTAAACTGTCACCGCTCTGTGTTCCTGCTTTTTAAACTGTCACCGCTCTGTGTTACTCCTCTTTAAAATGTTGCCGCTCTGTGTTCCTACTTTTTAAACAGTTGCCGCTCTGTGTTCCTGCTTTTTAATCCAAAAACGCTCTGTGTTCATAGAACATAGAACATAGAAAGCCACAGCACAAACAGGCCCTTCGGCCCACAAGTTGCGCCGATCACATCCCCACCTCTAGGCCTATCTATAGCCCTCAATCCCATTAAATCCCATGTACTCATCCAGAAGTCTCTTAAAAGACCCCAACGAGTTTGCCTCCACCACCACCGACGTCAGCCGATTCCACTCACCCACCACCCTCTGAGTGAAAAACTTACCCCTGACATCCCCCCTGTACCTACCCCCCAGCACCTTAAACCTGTGTCCTCTCGTAGCAACCATTTCAGCCCTTGGAAATAGCCTCTGAGAGTCCACCCTATCCAGACCCCTCAACATCTTGTAAACCTCTATCAGGTCACCTCTCATCCTTCGTCTCTCCAGGGAGAAGAGACCAAGCTCCCTCAACCTATCCTCATAAGGCATGCCCCCCAATCCAGGCAACATCCTTGTAAATCTCCTCTGCACCCTTTCAATGGCTTCAACATCTTTCCTGTAATGAGGTGACCAGAACTGCGCGCAGTACTCCAAGTGGGGTCTAACCAGGGTCCTATAAAGCTGCAGCATTATCTCCCGACTCCTAAACTCAATCCCTCGATTAATGAAGGCCAGTACGCCATACGCCTTCTTGACCGCATCCTCCACCTGCGAGGCCGATTTAAGAGTCCTATGGACCCGGACCCCAAGGTCCTTCTGATCCTCTACACTGCTAAGAATGGTACCCTTCATTTTATACTGCTGCTTCATCCCATTGGATCTGCCAAAATGGATCACTACACACTTATCCGGGTTGAAGTCCATCTGCCACTTCTCCGCCCAGTCTTGCATTCTATCTATGTCTCGCTGCAACTTCTGACATCCCTCCAAACTATCCACAACACCACCTACCTTGGTGTCGTCAGCAAACTTACCAACCCATCCCTCCACTTCCTCATCCAGGTCATTTATGAAAATGACAAACAGCAAGGGTCCCAGAACATGCTCTTTAAACTGTCACTGCTCTGTGTTCCTGCTTTTTAAACTGTCACCGCTCTGTGTTCCTGCTTTTTAAACTGTCACCGCTCTGTGTTCCTGCTTTTTAAACTGTCACCGCTCTGTGTTCCTGCTTTTTAAACTGTCACCGCTCTGTGTTCCTGCTTTTTAAACTGTCACCGCTCTGTGTTCCTGCTTTTTAAACTGTCACCGCGCTGTGTTCCTGCTTTTTAAACTGTCACCGCGCAGTGTTCCTGCTTTTTACTCAGTCACCGCTCTGTGTTCCTGCTTTTTAAACTGTCACCGCTCTGTGTTCCTGCTTTTTAAACTGTCACCGCGCTGTGTTCCTGCATTTTAAACTGTCACCGCTCTGTGTTCCTGCTTTTTAAACTGTCACCGCTCTGTGTTCCTGCTTTTAAAACTGTCACCGCTCTGTGTTCCTGCTTTTTAAACTGTCACCGCTCTGTGTTCCTGCTTTTTAAACTGTCACCGCTCTGTGTTCCTGCTTTTTAAACTGTCACCGCTCTGTGTTCCGGCTTTTTAAACTGTCACCGCTCGGTGTTACTGCTTTTTAAACTGTCACCGCTCTGTGTTCCTGCTTTTAAAACAATCACCGCGCTGTGTTCCTGCTTTTTAAACTGTCACCGCGCAGTGTTCCTGCATTTTAAACTGTCACCGCTCTGTGTTCCTGCTTTTTAAACTGTCACCGCGCTGTGTTCCTGCATTTTAAACTGTCACCGCTCTGAGTTCCTGCTTTTTAAACTGTCACCACTCTGTGTTCCTGCTTTTTAAACTGTCACCACTCTGTGTTCCTGCTTTTTAAACTGTCACCGCTCTGTGTTCCTGCTTTTTAAACTGTCACCGCTCTGTGTTCCTGCTTTTTAAACTGTCACCGCTCTGTGTTCCTGCTTTTTAAATTGTCACCGCTCCGTGTTCCTGCTTTTTATTCTGTCACCGCTCTGTGTTCCTGCTTTTTAAAACTGTCACCGCTCTGTGTTCCTGCTTTTTAAACTGTCACCGCTCTGTGTTCCTGCTTTTCAAACTGTCACCGCTCTGTGTTCCTGCTTTTTAAACTGTCGCCGCTCTGAGTTCCTGCTTTTTAAACTGTCACCGCTCTGAGTTCCTGCTTTTTAAACTGTCACCGCTCTGAGTTCCTGCTTTATAATCTGTCACCGCTCTGTGTTCCTGCTTTTTAAACTGTCACCGCTCTGTGTTCCTGCTTTTTAAACTGTCACCGCTCTGTGTTCCTGCTTTTTAAATTGTCACCGCTCCGTGTTCCTGCTTTTTATTCTGTCACCGCTCTGTGTTGCTGCACTTAAAACAGTCGCCACTCTGTTTTCCTGCTTTTTGATCTGTAAACGCTCTGTGTTCCTGCTCTTTAAACTGTCGCCGTTCTGTGTTCCTGCTTTTTAAACTGTCACCGCTCTGTGTTCCTGCTTTTTAAACTGTCACCGCTCTGTGTTCCTGCTTTTTAAACTGTCACCGCTCTGTGTTCCTGCTTTTTAAACTGTCACCGCTCTGTGATCCTGCTTTTTAAATTGTCACCGCTCTGTGTCCCTGCTCTGTAAACTGTCACCGCTCTGTGTTCCTGCTTTTTAAACTGTCACCGCTCTGTGTTCCTGCTTTTTAAACTGTCACCGCTCTGTGTTCCTGCTTTTTAAACTCACACCGTTCTGTGTTCCTGCTTTTTAAACTATCACCGCTCTGTGTTCCTGCTTTTTAAACTCACACCGCTCTGTGTTCCTGCTTTTTAATCCAAAAACGCTCTGTGTTCCTGCTTTTTAAACTGTCACCGCTCTGTGTTCCTGCTTTTTAAACTCACACCGCTCTGTGTTCCTGCTTTTTAAACTATCACCGCTCTGTGATCCTGCTTTTTAAATTGTCACCGCTCTGTGTCCCTGCTCTTTAAACTGTCACCGCTCTGTGTTCCTGCTTTTTAAACTGTCACCGCTCTGTGATCCTGCTTTTTGAATTGTCACCGCTCTGTGTCACTGCTCTTTAAACTGTCACCGCTCTGTGTTCCTGTTTTTTAAACTGTCACCGCTCTGTGTTACTCCTCTTTAAAATGTTGCCGCTCTGTGTTCCTACTTTTTAAACAGTTGCCGCTCTGTGTTCCTGCTTTTTAATCCATAAACGCTCTGTGTTCATGCTTTTTAAACTGTCACCGTTCTGTGTTCCTGCTTTTTAAACTGTCACCGCTCTGTGTTCCTGCTCTTTAAACTGTCACCGCTCTGTGTTCCTGCTTTTTAGACTGTCACCGCTCTGTGTTCCTGCTTTTTAAACTGTCACCGCTCTGTGTTCCTGCTTTCTAAACTGTCACCGCTCTGTGTTCCTGCTTTTTAAACTGTCACCGCTCTGTGTTCCTGCTTTTTAAACTCTCACCGGTCTGTGTTCCTGCTTTTTAAACTGTCACCGCTCTGTGTTCCTGCTTTTTAGACTGTCGCCACTCTGTGTTCCCGCTTTTAAAACTGTCACCGCTCTGAGTTCCTGCTTTTTAATCTGTCACCGCTCTGTGTTCCTGCTTTTTAAACTGTCACCGTTCTGTGTTCCTGCTTTTTAAACTGTCACCGCTCTGTGTTCCTGCTTTTTAGACTGTCGCCACTCTGTGTTCCCGCTTTTAAAACTGTCACCGCTCTGTGTTCCTGCTTTTTAAACTGTCAGCAGTCTGTGTTCCTGCTTTTTAAACTTACACCGCGCGGTGTTCTTGCATTTTAATCTGTAAACGCTGCGTTCCTGCGCTTTAAACTGTCCCCGCTCTGTGTTCCCGCTCTGTAAACTGTCACAGCTCTGTGTTCCTGCTCTTTTAAGTGTTGCCGATCTGTGTTCCTTCTATTTAAACTATCACCGCTCTGCGTTACTGCTTTTTAATCTGTCACCGCTCAGTGTTACCGCTCTGTAAACTGTCACCGCTCAGTGTTCCTGCTTTTTAAACTGTCACCGCTCTGTGTCACTCCTCTTTAAAATGTTGCCGCTCTGTGTTCCTACTTTTTAAACAGTTGCCTCTCTGTGTTCCTCCTTTTTAATCCATAAACGCTCTGTGTTCATGCTCTTTAAACTGACACGGCTCTGTGTTCCTGCTTTTTAAACTGTCACCGCTCTGTGTTCCTGCTTTTTAGTCTGTCGCCACTCTGTGTTCCCGCTGTTAAAACTGTCACCGCTCTGTGTTCCTGCTTTTTAAACTGTCAGCACTCTGTGTTCCCGCTTTTTAAACTGTCACCGCTCTGTGTTCCTGCTTTTTAACCTGTCACCGCTCTGTGAACCTGCTTTTTAAACTTACACCGCTCTGTGTTCCTGCTTTTTAAACTGTCACCGCTCTGTGTTCCTGCTTTTTAAACTGTCACCGCTCTGTGTTCCTGCTTTTTAAACTGTCACCGCTCTGTGTTCCTGCTTTTTAAACTGTCACCGCTCTGTGAACCTGCTTTTTAAATTGTCACCGCTCTGTGTTCCTGCTCTTGAAACTGTCACCGCTCTGTGTTCCCGCTTTTTAAACTGTCACCGCTCTGTGTTCCTGCTTTTTAAACTGTCACCGCTCTGTGATCCTGCTCTTTAAACTGTCACCGCTCTGTGTTCCTGCTTTTTAAACTGTCACCGCTCTGTGTTCCTGCTTTTTAAACTGTCACCGCTCTGTGTTCCTGCTTTTTAAACTGTCACCGCTCTGTGTTCCTGCTCTTTAAACTGTCACCGCTCTGTGTTCCTGCTTTTTAAACTGTCACCGCTCTGTGTTCCTGCTTTTTAAACTGTCACCGCTCTGTGTTCCTGCTTTTGAAACTGTCACGGCTCTGTGTTCCTGCTTTTTAAACTGTCACCGCTCTGTGTTCCTGCTTTTTAGACTGTCGCCACTCTGTGTTCCCGCTTTTAAAACTGTCACCGCTCTGTGTTCCTGCTTTTTAAACTGTCAGCACTCTGTGTTCCCGCTTTTTAAACTGTCACCGCTCTGTGTTCCTGCTTTTTAAACTTACACCGCTCTGTGTTCCTGCTTTTTAAAAAGTCACCGCTCTGTGTTCCTGCTTTCTAAACTGTCACCGCTCTTTGTTCCTGCTTTTTAAACTGTCACCGTTCTGTGTTCCTGCTTTTTAAACTGTCACCGCTCTGTGTTCCTGCTTTTTAGACTGTCGCCACTCTGTGTTCCCGCTTTTAAAACTGTCACCGCTCTGTGTTCCTGCTTTTTAAACTGTCAGCAGTCTGTGTTCCTGCTTTTTAAACTTACACCGCGCTGTGTTCTTGCATTTTAATCTGTAAACGTTGCGTTCCTGCGCTTTAAACTGTCCCCGCTCTGTGTTCCCGCTCTGTAAACTGTCACAGCTCTGTGTTCCTGCTCTTTTAAGCGTTGCCGATCTGTGTTCCTTCTATTTAAACTATCACCGCTCTGCATTACTGCTTTTTAATCTGTCACCGCTCAGTGTTACCGCTCTGTAAACTGTCACCGCTCAGTGTTCCTGCTTTTTAAACTGTCACCGCTCTGTGTTACTCCTCTTTAAAATGTTGCCGCTCTGTGTTCCTACTTTTTAAACAGTTGCCTCTCTGTGTTCCTGCTTTTTAGTCTGTCGCCACTCTGTGTTCCCGCTTTTAAAACTGTCACCGCTCTGTGTTCCTGCTTTTTAAACTGTCAGCACTCTGTGTTCCCGCTTTTTAAACTGTCACCGCTCTGTGTTCCTGCTTTTTAAACTGTCATCGCTCTGTGTTCCTGCTTTTTAAACTGTCTTCGCTCTGTGATCCTGCTTTTTAAACTGTCACCGCTCTGTGTTCCTGCTTTTTAAACTGTCACCGCTCTGTGTTCCTGCTTTTTAAACTGTCATCGCTCTGTGATCCTGCTTTTTAAACTGTCACCGCTCTGTGTTTCTGCTTTTTAAACTGTCACCGCTCTGTGTTCCTGCTTTTTAAACTGTCACCGCACGGTGTTCCTGCTTTTTAAACTGTCACCGCTCTGTGTTCCTGCTTTTTAAACTGTCACCGCTCTGTGTTCCTGCTTTTTAAACTGTCATCGCTCTGTGATCCGGCTTTTTAAACTGTCGCCGCTCTGTGTTCCTGCTTTTTAAACTGTCACCGCTCTGAGTTCCTGCTTTTAAAACTGTCACCGCGCTGAGTTCCTGCTTTTTAAACAGTCACCGCTCTGTGTTCCTGCTTTTTAAACTGTCACCGGTCTGTGTTCCTGCTTTTTAAACTGTCACCGCTCTGTGTTCCTGCTTTTTAAACTGTCACCGCTCTGTGTTCCTGCTTTTTAGACTGTCACCGCTCTGTGTTCCTGCTTTTTAAGCTGTCACCACTCTGTGTTCCTGCTTTTTAAAGTGTCACCGGACTGTGTTCCTGCTTTTTAAACTGTCACCGCACGGTGTTCCTGCTTTTTAAACTGTCATCGCTCTTTGATCCGGCTTTTTAAACTGTCGCCGCTCTGTGTTCCTGCTTTTTAAACTGTCACCGCTCTGAGTTCCTGCTTTTAAAACTGTCACCGCGCTGAGTTCCTGCTTTTTAAACTGTCACCGCTCTGTGTTCCTGCTTTTTAAACTGTCACCGCTCTGTGTTCCTGCTTTTTAGACTGTCACCGCTCTGTGTTCCTGCTTTTTAAACTGTCACCACTCTGTGTTCCTGCTTTTTAAAGTGTCACCGGACTGTGTTCCTGCTTTTTAAACTGTCACCGGACTGTGTTCCTGCTTTTTAATCTGTCACCGCTCCGTGTTCCTGCTTTTTATTCTGTCACCGCTCTGTGTTGCTGCACTTTAAACAGTCGCCACTCTATTTTCCTGCTTTTTGATCTGTAAACGCTCTGTGTTCCTGCTCTTTAAACTGTCACCGCTCTGTGTTCCTGCTTTTAATACTCTCACCGCTCTATCTTCCTGCATTATAAACTGTCATCGATCTGTGTTCCTGCTCTTTAAACTGTCGCCGTTCTGTGTTCCTGCTTTTTAAACTGTCACCGCTCTGTGTTCCTGCTTTTAAAACTGTCACCGCTCTGTGATCCTGCTTTTTAAATTGTCACCGCTCTGTGTCCCTGCTCTTTAAAATGTCGCCGCTCTGTGTTCCTGCTTTTTAAACTGTCACCGCTCTGTGTTCCTGCTTTTTAAACTGTCACCGTTCTGTGTCCCTGCTCTTTAAACTGTCGCCGCTCTGTGTTCCTGCTTTTTAAACTGTCGTCGCTCTGTGTTCCTACTTTTTAAACTGTCACCGCTCTGTGTCCCTGCTCTTTAAAATGTCGCCGCTCTGTGTTCCTGCTTTTTAAACTGTCACCGCTCTGTGTTCCTGCTTTTTAAACTGTCACCGCTGTGTGTTCCTGCTTTTTAAACTGTCACCGCTCTGTGTTCCTGCTTTTTAAACTGTCACCGCTCTGTGTTCCTGCTTTTTAAACTGTCACCGCTCTGTGTTCCTGCTTTTTAAACTGTCACCGCTCTGTGTTCCTCCTTTTTAAACTGTCACCGCGCTGTGTTCCTGCTTTTTAATCTGTCACCGCTCTGTGTTCCTGCTTTTTAAACTGTCGCCGCTCTGAGTTCCTGCTTTTGAAACTGTCACCGCTCTGTGTTCCTGCTTTTTAAACTGTCACCGCTCTGTGTTCCTGCTTTTTAAACTGTCACCGCTCTGTGTTCCTGCTTTTTAAACTGTCGCCGCTCTGAGTTCCTGCTTTTGAAACTGTCACCGCTCTGTGTTCCTGCTTTTTAAACTGTCGCCGCTCTGAGTTCCTGCTTTTGAAACTGTCACCGCTCTGTGTTCCTGCTTTTTAAACTGTCACCGCTCTGTGTTCCTGCTTTTTAAACTGTCGCCGCTCTGAGTTCCTGCTTTTGAAACTGTCACCGCTCTGTGTTCCTCCTTTTTAAACTGTCACCGCTCTGTGTTCCTGCTTTTTAATCTGTCACCGCTCTGTGTTCCTGCTTTTTAAACTGTCACCACTCTGTGTTCCTGCTTTTTAAACTGTCACCGGACTGTGTTCCTGCTTTTTAATCTGTCACCGCTCCGTGTTCCTGCTTTTTATTCTGTCACCGCTCTGTGTTGCTGCACTTTAAACAGTCGCCGCTCTGTTTTCCTGCTTTTTGATCTGTAAACGCTCTGTTTTCCTGCTCTATAAACTGTCACCGCTCTGTGTTCCTGCTTTTTAAACTGTCACCCCTTTGTGTTCCTGCTCTTTAAACTGTCGCCACTCTGTGTTCCTGCTTTTTATACTCTCACCGCTCTATGTTCCTGCATTATAAACTGTCACCGCTCTGTGTTCCTGCTCTTTAAATTGTCGCCGTTCTGTGTTCCTGCTTTTTAAACTGTCACCGCTCTGTGTTCCTGCTTTTCAAACTGTCACCGCTCTGTGATCCTGCTTTTTAAATTGTCACCGCTCTGTTTCCCTGCTCTTTAAACTGTCACCGCTCTGTGTTCCTGCTTTTTAAACTGTCACCGCTCTGTGATCCTGCTTTTTAAATTGTCACCGCTCTGTTTCCCTGCTCTTTAAACTGTCACCGCTCTGTGTTCCTGCTTTTTAAACTGTCACCGCTCTGTGTTCCTGCTTTTTAAACTGTCTCCGCTCTGTGTTCCTGCTTTTTAAACTGTCACCCCTATGTGTTCCTGCTTTTTAAACTGTCACCCCTCTGTGTTCCTGCTTTTTAAACTGTCGCCGCTCTGTGTTCCTGCTTTTTAAACTGTCGCCACTCTGTGTTCCTGCTTTTTATACTCTCACCGCTCTGTGTTCCTGCTTTTTAAATTGTCGCCGTTCTGTGTTCCTGCTTTTTAAATTGTCGCCGTTCTGAGTTCCTGCTTTTTAAACTGTCACCGCTCTGTGTTCCTGCTTTTTAAATTGTCGCCGTTCTGAGTTCCTGCTTTTTAAATTGTCGCCGTTCTGAGTTCCTGCATTATAAACTGTCACCGCTCTGTGTTCCTGCTTTTTAAATTGTCGCCGTTCTGAGTTCCTGCTTTTTTAACTGTCACCGCTCTGTGATCCTGCTTTTTAAATTGTCACCGCTCTGTGTCCCTGCTCTTTAAACTGTCACCGCTCTGTGTTCCTGCTTTTTTAACTGTCACCGCTCTGTGATCCTGCTTTTTAAACTGTCACCGCTCTGTGTTCCTCCTTTTTAAACTGTCACCGCTCTGTGATCCTGCTTTTTAAACTGTCACCGCTCTGTGTTCCTGCTTTTTTAACTGTCACCGCTCTGTGATCCTGCTTTTTAAACTGTCACCGCTCTGTGTTCCTGCTTTTTTAACTGTCACCGCTCTGTGATCCTGCTTTTTAAATTGTCACCGCTCTGTGTTCCTGCTTTTTAAACTGTCACCGCTCTGTGTTCCTGCTTTTTTAACTGTCACCGCTCTGTGTTCCTGCTTTTTTAACTGTCACCGCTCTGTGATCCTGCTTTTTAAATTGTCACCGCTCTGTGTTCCTGCTTTTTAAACTGTCACCGCTCTGTGTTCCTGCTTTTTTAACTGTCACCGCTCTGTGATCCTGCTTTTTAAACTGTCACCGCTCTGTGTTCCTGCTTTTTTAACTGTCACCGTTCTGTGATCCTGCTTTTTAAATTGTCACCGCTCTGTGTTCCTGCTTTTTAAACTGTCACCGCTCTGTGTTCCTGCTTTTTTAACTGTCACCGCTCTGTGATCCTGCTTTTTAAACTGTCACCGCTCCGTGTTCCTGCTTTTTAAACTGTCACCGCTCTGTGTTCCTGCTTTTTTAACTGTCACCGCTCTGTGTTCCTGCTTTTTAATCTGTCACCGCTCTGTGTTCCTGCTTTTTAAACTGTCACTGCTCTGTGTTCCTGCTTTTTAAACTGTCACCCCTCTGTGTTCCTGCTCTTTAAACTGTCACCGCTCTGTGTTCCTGCTTTTTAAACTGTCACCGCTCTGTGTTCCTGCTTTTTAAACTGGCAGCACTCTGTGTTGCCGCTTTTTATCTGTCACCGCTCTGTGTTCCTGCTTTTTAAACTTTCACCGCTCTGTGTTCTTGCATTTTAATCTGTAAACGCTGTGTTCCTGCGCTTTAAACTGTCCCCGCTCTGTGTTCCCGCTCTGTAAACTGTCACAGCTCTGTGTTCCTGCTCTTTTAAGTGTTGCCGCTCTGTTTTCCTTCTATTTAAACTATCACCGCACTGCGTTACTGCTTTTTAATCTGTCACCGCTCAGTGTTACCGCTCTGTAAACTGTCACCGCTCTGTGTTCCTGCGCTTTAAACTGTCACCGCTCTGTGTTCCCGCTCTGTAAACTGTCACCGCTCTGTGTTCCTGCTTTTTAAACTGTCACCGCTCTGTGTTACTCCTCTTTAAAATGTTGCCGCTCTGTGTTCCTACTTTTTAAACAGTTGCCTCTCTGTGTTCCTGCTTTTTAATCCATAAACGCTCTGTGTTCATGCTCTTTAAACTGACACTGCTCTGTGATCCTGCTTTTTAAACTGTCACCGCTGTGTGTTCCTGCTTTTTAAACTGTCACCGCTCTGTGTTCCTGCTTTTTAAACTGTCACAGCGCTGTGTTCCTGCTTTTTAATCTGTCACCGCTCTGTGTTCCTGCTTTTTAAACTGTCGCCGCTCTGAGTTCCTGCTTTCTAAACTTTCACCGCTCTGTGTTCCTGCTTTTTAAACTGTCACCGCTGTGTGTTCCTGCTTTTTAATCTGTCACCGCTCTGTGTTCCTGCACTTTAAACTGTCACCGCTGTGTGTTCCTGCTTTTTAAACTGTCACCGCTCTGTGTTGCTGCTTTTTAACCTGTCACCGCTCTGTGTTCGTCCTTCTTAAACTTACACCGCTCTGTGTTCCTGCTTTTTAAACAGTTGTCGCTCTATGTTTCTGATCCATAAACTGTCACCGCTCTGTGTTCCTGCTGTTAAACTGTCACCGCTCTGTGTTCCTGCTGTTAAACTGTCACTGCTCTGTGTTCGTCCTTCTTCAACTTACACCGCTCTGTGTTCCTGCTTTTTAAACTGTCACTGCTCTGTGTTCCTGCTTTCTAGTCTGTCGCTACTCTGTGCTCCTGCTCCTGAAACTGTCACCGTTCTGTTTACCTGCTCTTTAAACTGTGATCTTTCTGTGTTCCCGCGCTTGAAACTGTCACCGCTCTGTGTTCCTGCTCTTTAAAATGTCACCGCTCTGTGCTCCTGCTTTTTAAACTGTCACCGCTCTGTGCTCCTGCTTTTTAAACTGTCACTGCTCTGCGTTCCTGCTTTTTGAAGTGTCACCGTTCTGTGTTCCCGCTTTTTAAACTGTCACCGCTGTGTTCCTGCTCTTTTTACTGTCGCCGCTCTATGTTTCTGCTATTAAAACTATCACCGCTCTGCGTTCCTGCTTTTTAAACTCTCACTGCTCTGTGTTCCTGCTTTTTAAACTGTCACCGCTCTGTGTTCCTGCTTTTTAAACTGTCACCGCTCTGTGTTCCTGCTTTTTAAACTGTCCCCGCTCTGTGTTCCTGCTTTTTAAACAGGTGTCGCTCTATGTTCCCGATCCATAAACTGTCACCGCTCTGTGTTCCTGCTTTTTAAACTGTCACCGCTCTGTGTTCCTGCTTTTTAAACTGTCACCGCTCTCTGTACCTGTTTTTAATCTGTAAACACTCTATATTCCTGCTTTTTAAACTGTCACCGCTCTGTATACCTGTTTTTAATCTGTAAACACTCTATATTCCTGCTTCTTAAACTTACACCGCTCTGTGTTCCCGCTCTTGAAACTGTAACCGCACTGTGTTCCTGCTTTTTGGACTGTCGCTACTCTGTGCTCCTGCTCTTGAAACTGTCACCGGTCTGTTTTCCTGCTCTTTAAACTGTGAACTTTCTGTGTTCCCGCGCTTGAAACTGTCACCGCTCTGTGTTCCTGCTTTTTAAACTGTCACCGCTCTGTGTCCGTCCTTCTTAAACTTACACCGCTCTGTGTTCCTGCTTTTCAAACTGTCACCGCTCTATGTTCCCGCTCTTGAAACTGTCACCGCTCTGTGTTCCTGCATTTTAAACTGTCACCGCCCTGTGTTCCTGCTTTTTAGACTGTCGCTGCTCTGTGCTCCTGCTCTTGAATCTGTCACCGTTCTGTTTACCTGCTCTTTAAACTGTGAACTTTCTGTGTTCCCGCACTTGAAACTGTCACCGCTCTGTGTTCCTGCTTTTTAAATTGTCACCGCTCTGTGTTACTGCTTTGTAAACTGTCACCGCCCTGTGTTCCTGCTTTTTAGACTGTCGCTGCTCTGTGCTCCTGCTCTTGAATCTGTCACCGTTCTGTTTACCTGCTCTTTAAACTGTGAACTTTCTGTGTTCCCGCACTTGAAACTGTCACCGCTCTGTGTTCCTGCTTTTTAAAATGTCACCACTCTGTGTTCCTGCTTTTTAAACTGTGAACATTCTGTGTTCCTGCTTTTTGAACTATCACCAATCTGTGTTCCTGCTTTTTAAACTGTCACCGCTCTGTGTTCCTGCTTTTTGAAATGTCACTGCTCTGTGTTCCTGCTTTTTAAAGTGTCACCGTTATGTGTTCCCGCTTTTTAAACTGTCACCGCTGTGTTCCTGCTCATTTAACTGTCGCCGCTCTATGTTTCTACTATTAAAATTATCACCGCTCTGCGTTCCTGCTTTTTAAACTCTCACCGCTCTGTTCTCCTGCTTTTCAAACAGTCACCGCTCTGTGTTCCTGTTTTGTAAACTGTCACCGCTCTGTGTTCCTGCTTATAAACTGTAGTCACTCTGTGTTCCTGCTTTTTAAACTGTCACCGCTATGTGTTCCTGCTTTTTAAACTGTCACCGCTATGAGTTCCTGCTTTTAAAACTGTCACCGCTCGGTGTTCCTGCTTTTTAAACTGTCACCGCTCTGTGTTCCTGCTTTTTAAACTGTCACCGCTCTGTGTTCCTGCTTTTTAAACAGGTGTCGTTCTATGTTCCAGATCCATTACCTGTCACCGCTCTGTGTTGCTGCTTTTTAAACTGTCACCGCTCTGTGTTCGTCCTTATAAAACTTACACCCCTCTGTGTTCCCGCTCTTGAAACTGTCACCGCACTGTGTTCCTGCTGTTTAGACTGTCGCTACTCTGTGCTCCTGCTCTTGAAACTGTCACCGGTCTGTTTACCTGCTCTTTAAACTGTGAACTTTCTGTGTTCCCGCGCTTGAAACTGTCACCGCTCTGTGTTCCTGCTTTTTAAACTGTCACCGCTCTGTGTTCCTCCTTATAAACAGTAGTCACTCTGCGTTGCTGCTTTTTAAACTGTCATCGCTCTGTGTTCGTCCTTCTTAAACTTACACCGCTCTGTGTTCCTGCTTTTTAAACTGTCAATGCTCTATGTTCCCGCTCTTGAAACTGTCACCGCTCTGTGTTCCTGCATTTTAAACTGTCGCCGCTCTGTATTCCTGCTTTTTAAACTGTCACCGCTCAGTGTTCCTGCTTTTTAGACTGTCGCTGCTCTGTACTCCTGCCCATGAAGCTTTCACCGGTCTGTTTACCTGCTTTTTAAACTGTGAACTTTCTGTGTTCCCGCGCTTGAAACTGTCACTGCTCTGCGTTCCTGCTTTTTAAACTGTCACCGCTCTGTGTTCCTGCTTTTTAAACTGTCACCGCTCTGTGTTCCTGCTTTTTAACCTGTCACCGCTCTGTGTTCCTGCTTTTTAAACAGGTGTCGCTCTATGTTCCTGATCCATAAACTGTCACCGCTCTGTGTTCCTGCTTTTTAAACTGTGAACATTCTGTGTTCCTGCTTTTTGAACTATCACCAATCTGTGTTCCTGCTTTTTAAACTGTCACCGCTCCGTGTTCCTGCTTTTTAAACTGTCACCGCTCTGTGTTCCTGCTTTTTGAAATGTCACTGCTCTGTGTTCCTGCTTTTTAAAGTGTCACCGTTCCGTGTTCCCGCTTTTTAAACTGTCACCGCTGTGTTCCTGCTCTTTTAACTGTCGCCGCTCTGTGTTTCTGCTATTAAAATTATCACCGCTCTGCGTTCCTGCTTTTTAAACTCTCACCGCTCTGTGTTACTGCTTTTTAAACTGCCACCGCTCTGTGTACCTGTTTTTAATCGGTAAACACTCTATGTTCCTGCTTTTTAAACTGTCACCGCTCTATCTTCCTGCTTTTTAAACTGTCAGCGCTCTGCGTTCCTGCTTTTTAAACTGTCACCGCTGTGTTCCTGCTCTTTTAACTGTCGCCGCTCTGTGTTTCTGCTATTAAAACTATCACTGCTCTGCGTTCCTGCTTTTTAATCTCTCACCGCTCTATGTTCCTGCTTTTTAATCTCTCACCGCTCTGTGTTCCTGCTTTTTAATCTCTCACCGCTCTGTGTTCCTGCTTTTTAAACTGTCACCGCTCTGTGTTCCTGCTTTTTAAACTGTCACCGCTCTGTGTTCCTGCTCTTTAAACTGTCACCGCTCTGTGTTCCTGCTTTTTAAACTGTCACCGCTCTGTGTTCCTGCTTTTTAAACTGTCACCGCTCTGTGTTCCTGCTTTTTAAACTGTCACCGCTCTGTGTTCCTGCTTTTTAAACTGTCGCCACTCTGTGTTCCCGCTTTTAAAACTGTCACCGCTCTGTGTTCCTGCTTTTTAAACTGTCAGCACTCTGTGTTCCCGCTTTTTAAACTGTCACCGCTCTGTGTTCCTGCTTTTTAAACTTACACCGCTCTGTGTTCCTGCTTTTTAAAAAGTCACCGCTCTGTGTTCCTGCTTTCTAAACTGTCACCGCTCTTTGTTCCTGCTTTTTAAACTGTCACCGTTCTGTGTTCCTGCTTTTTAAACTGTCACCGCTCTGTGTTCCTGCTTTTTAGACTGTCGCCACTCTGTGTTCCCGCTTTTAAAACTGTCACCGCTCTGTGTTCCTGCTTTTTAAACTGTCAGCAGTCTGTGTTCCTGCTTTTTAAACTTACACCGCGCTGTGTTCTTGCATTTTAATCTGTAAACGTTGCGTTCCTGCGCTTTAAACTGTCCCCGCTCTGTGTTCCCGCTCTGTAAACTGTCACAGCTCTGTGTTCCTGCTCTTTTAAGCGTTGCCGATCTGTGTTCCTTCTATTTAAACTATCACCGCTCTGCATTACTGCTTTTTAATCTGTCACCGCTCAGTGTTACCGCTCTGTAAACTGTCACCGCTCAGTGTTCCTGCTTTTTAAACTGTCACCGCTCTGTGTTACTCCTCTTTAAAATGTTGCCGCTCTGTGTTCCTACTTTTTAAACAGTTGCCTCTCTGTGTTCCTGCTTTTTAGTCTGTCGCCACTCTGTGTTCCCGCTTTTAAAACTGTCACCGCTCTGTGTTCCTGCTTTTTAAACTGTCAGCACTCTGTGTTCCCGCTTTTTAAACTGTCACCGCTCTGTGTTCCTGCTTTTTAAACTGTCATCGCTCTGTGTTCCTGCTTTTTAAACTGTCTTCGCTCTGTGATCCTGCTTTTTAAACTGTCACCGCTCTGTGTTCCTGCTTTTTAAACTGTCACCGCTCTGTGTTCCTGCTTTTTAAACTGTCATCGCTCTGTGATCCTGCTTTTTAAACTGTCACCGCTCTGTGTTTCTGCTTTTTAAACTGTCACCGCTCTGTGTTCCTGCTTTTTAAACTGTCACCGCACGGTGTTCCTGCTTTTTAAACTGTCACCGCTCTGTGTTCCTGCTTTTTAAACTGTCATCGCTCTGTGATCCGGCTTTTTAAACTGTCGCCGCTCTGTGTTCCTGCTTTTTAAACTGTCACCGCTCTGAGTTCCTGCTTTTAAAACTGTCACCGCGCTGAGTTCCTGCTTTTTAAACAGTCACCGCTCTGTGTTCCTGCTTTTTAAACTGTCACCGGTCTGTGTTCCTGCTTTTTAAACTGTCACCGCTCTGTGTTCCTGCTTTTTAAACTGTCACCGCTCTGTGTTCCTGCTTTTTAGACTGTCACCGCTCTGTGTTCCTGCTTTTTAAGCTGTCACCACTCTGTGTTCCTGCTTTTTAAAGTGTCACCGGACTGTGTTCCTGCTTTTTAAACTGTCACCGCACGGTGTTCCTGCTTTTTAAACTGTCATCGCTCTTTGATCCGGCTTTTTAAACTGTCGCCGCTCTGTGTTCCTGCTTTTTAAACTGTCACCGCTCTGAGTTCCTGCTTTTAAAACTGTCACCGCGCTGAGTTCCTGCTTTTTAAACTGTCACCGCTCTGTGTTCCTGCTTTTTAAACTGTCACCGCTCTGTGTTCCTGCTTTTTAGACTGTCACCGCTCTGTGTTCCTGCTTTTTAAACTGTCACCACTCTGTGTTCCTGCTTTTTAAAGTGTCACCGGACTGTGTTCCTGCTTTTTAAACTGTCACCGGACTGTGTTCCTGCTTTTTAATCTGTCACCGCTCCGTGTTCCTGCTTTTTATTCTGTCACCGCTCTGTGTTGCTGCACTTTAAACAGTCGCCACTCTATTTTCCTGCTTTTTGATCTGTAAACGCTCTGTGTTCCTGCTCTTTAAACTGTCACCGCTCTGTGTTCCTGCTTTTAATACTCTCACCGCTCTATCTTCCTGCATTATAAACTGTCATCGATCTGTGTTCCTGCTCTTTAAACTGTCGCCGTTCTGTGTTCCTGCTTTTTAAACTGTCACCGCTCTGTGTTCCTGCTTTTAAAACTGTCACCGCTCTGTGATCCTGCTTTTTAAATTGTCACCGCTCTGTGTCCCTGCTCTTTAAAATGTCGCCGCTCTGTGTTCCTGCTTTTTAAACTGTCACCGCTCTGTGTTCCTGCTTTTTAAACTGTCACCGTTCTGTGTCCCTGCTCTTTAAACTGTCACCGCTCTGTGTTCCTGCTTTTTAAACTGTCACCGCTGTGTGTTCCTGCTTTTTAAACTGTCACCGCTCTGTGTTCCTGCTTTTTAAACTGTCACCGCTCTGTGTTCCTGCTTTTTAAACTGTCACCGCTCTGTGTTCCTGCTTTTTAAACTGTCACCGCTCTGTGTTCCTCCTTTTTAAACTGTCACCGCGCTGTGTTCCTGCTTTTTAATCTGTCACCGCTCTGTGTTCCTGCTTTTTAAACTGTCGCCGCTCTGAGTTCCTGCTTTTGAAACTGTCACCGCTCTGTGTTCCTGCTTTTTAAACTGTCACCGCTCTGTGTTCCTGCTTTTTAAACTGTCACCGCTCTGTGTTCCTGCTTTTTAAACTGTCGCCGCTCTGAGTTCCTGCTTTTGAAACTGTCACCGCTCTGTGTTCCTGCTTTTTAAACTGTCGCCGCTCTGAGTTCCTGCTTTTGAAACTGTCACCGCTCTGTGTTCCTGCTTTTTAAACTGTCACCGCTCTGTGTTCCTGCTTTTTAAACTGTCGCCGCTCTGAGTTCCTGCTTTTGAAACTGTCACCGCTCTGTGTTCCTCCTTTTTAAACTGTCACCGCTCTGTGTTCCTGCTTTTTAATCTGTCACCGCTCTGTGTTCCTGCTTTTTAAACTGTCACCACTCTGTGTTCCTGCTTTTTAAACTGTCACCGGACTGTGTTCCTGCTTTTTAATCTGTCACCGCTCCGTGTTCCTGCTTTTTATTCTGTCACCACTCTGTGTTGCTGCACTTTAAACAGTCGCCGCTCTGTTTTCCTGCTTTTTGATCTGTAAACGCTCTGTTTTCCTGCTCTATAAACTGTCACCGCTCTGTGTTCCTGCTTTTTAAACTGTCACCCCTTTGTGTTCCTGCTCTTTAAACTGTCGCCACTCTGTGTTCCTGCTTTTTATACTCTCACCGCTCTATGTTCCTGCATTATAAACTGTCACCGCTCTGTGTTCCTGCTCTTTAAATTGTCGCCGTTCTGTGTTCCTGCTTTTTAAACTGTCACCGCTCTGTGTTCCTGCTTTTCAAACTGTCACCGCTCTGTGATCCTGCTTTTTAAATTGTCACCGCTCTGTTTCCCTGCTCTTTAAACTGTCACCGCTCTGTGTTCCTGCTTTTTAAACTGTCACCGCTCTGTGATCCTGCTTTTTAAATTGTCACCGCTCTGTTTCCCTGCTCTTTAATCTGTCACCGCTCTGTGTTCCTGCTTTTTAAACTGTCACCGCTCTGTGTTCCTGCTTTTTAAACTGTCTCCGCTCTGTGTTCCTGCTTTTTAAACTGTCACCCCTATGTGTTCCTGCTTTTTAAACTGTCACCCCTCTGTGTTCCTGCTTTTTAAACTGTCGCCGCTCTGTGTTCCTGCTTTTTAAACTGTCGCCACTCTGTGTTCCTGCTTTTTATACTCTCACCGCTCTGTGTTCCTGCTTTTTAAATTGTCGCCGTTCTGTGTTCCTGCTTTTTAAATTGTCGCCGTTCTGAGTTCCTGCTTTTTAAACTGTCACCGCTCTGTGTTCCTGCTTTTTAAATTGTCGCCGTTCTGAGTTCCTGCTTTTTAAATTGTCGCCGTTCTGAGTTCCTGCATTATAAACTGTCACCGCTCTGTGTTCCTGCTTTTTAAATTGTCGCCGTTCTGAGTTCCTGCTTTTTTAACTGTCACCGCTCTGTGATCCTGCTTTTTAAATTGTCACCGCTCTGTGTCCCTGCTCTTTAAACTGTCACCGCTCTGTGTTCCTGCTTTTTTAACTGTCACCGCTCTGTGATCCTGCTTTTTAAACTGTCACCGCTCTGTGTTCCTCCTTTTTAAACTGTCACCGCTCTGTGATCCTGCTTTTTAAACTGTCACCGCTCTGTGTTCCTGCTTTTTTAACTGTCACCGCTCTGTGATCCTGCTTTTTAAACTGTCACCGCTCTGTGTTCCTGCTTTTTTAACTGTCACCGCTCTGTGATCCTGCTTTTTAAATTGTCACCGCTCTGTGTTCCTGCTTTTTAAACTGTCACCGCTCTGTGTTCCTGCTTTTTTAACTGTCACCGCTCTGTGTTCCTGCTTTTTTAACTGTCACCGCTCTGTGATCCTGCTTTTTAAATTGTCACCGCTCTGTGTTCCTGCTTTTTAAACTGTCACCGCTCTGTGTTCCTGCTTTTTTAACTGTCACCGCTCTGTGATCCTGCTTTTTAAACTGTCACCGCTCTGTGTTCCTGCTTTTTTAACTGTCACCGTTCTGTGATCCTGCTTTTTAAATTGTCACCGCTCTGTGTTCCTGCTTTTTAAACTGTCACCGCTCTGTGTTCCTGCTTTTTTAACTGTCACCGCTCTGTGATCCTGCTTTTTAAACTGTCACCGCTCCGTGTTCCTGCTTTTTAAACTGTCACCGCTCTGTGTTCCTGCTTTTTTAACTGTCACCGCTCTGTGTTCCTGCTTTTTAATCTGTCACCGCTCTGTGTTCCTGCTTTTTAAACTGTCACTGCTCTGTGTTCCTGCTTTTTAAACTGTCACCCCTCTGTGTTCCTGCTTTTTAAACTGTCACCGCTCTGTGTTCCTGCTTTTTAAACTGGCAGCACTCTGTGTTGCCGCTTTTTATCTGTCACCGCTCTGTGTTCCTGCTTTTTAAACTTTCACCGCTCTGTGTTCTTGCATTTTAATCTGTAAACGCTGTGTTCCTGCGCTTTAAACTGTCCCCGCTCTGTGTTCCCGCTCTGTAAACTGTCACAGCTCTGTGTTCCTGCTCTTTTAAGTGTTGCCGCTCTGTTTTCCTTCTATTTAAACTATCACCGCACTGCGTTACTGCTTTTTAATCTGTCACCGCTCAGTGTTACCGCTCTGTAAACTGTCACCGCTCTGTGTTCCTGCGCTTTAAACTGTCACCGCTCTGTGTTCCCGCTCTGTAAACTGTCACCGCTCTGTGTTCCTGCTTTTTAAACTGTCACCGCTCTGTGTTACTCCTCTTTAAAATGTTGCCGCTCTGTGTTCCTACTTTTTAAACAGTTGCCTCTCTGTGTTCCTGCTTTTTAATCCATAAACGCTCTGTGTTCATGCTCTTTAAACTGACACTGCTCTGTGATCCTGCTTTTTAAACTGTCACCGCTGTGTGTTCCTGCTTTTTAAACTGTCACCGCTCTGTGTTCCTGCTTTTTAAACTGTCACAGCGCTGTGTTCCTGCTTTTTAATCTGTCACCGCTCTGTGTTCCTGCTTTTTAAACTGTCGCCGCTCTGAGTTCCTGCTTTCTAAACTTTCACCGCTCTGTGTTCCTGCTTTTTAAACTGTCACCGCTGTGTGTTCCTGCTTTTTAATCTGTCACCGCTCTGTGTTCCTGCACTTTAAACTGTCACCGCTGTGTGTTCCTGCTTTTTAAACTGTCACCGCTCTGTGTTGCTGCTTTTTAACCTGTCACCGCTCTGTGTTCGTCCTTCTTAAACTTACACCGCTCTGTGTTCCTGCTTTTTAAACAGTTGTCGCTCTATGTTTCTGATCCATAAACTGTCACCGCTCTGTGTTCCTGCTGTTAAACTGTCACCGCTCTGTGTTCCTGCTGTTAAACTGTCACTGCTCTGTGTTCGTCCTTCTTCAACTTACACCGCTCTGTGTTCCTGCTTTTTAAACTGTCACTGCTCTGTGTTCCTGCTTTCTAGTCTGTCGCTACTCTGTGCTCCTGCTCCTGAAACTGTCACCGTTCTGTTTACCTGCTCTTTAAACTGTGATCTTTCTGTGTTCCCGCGCTTGAAACTGTCACCGCTCTGTGTTCCTGCTCTTTAAAATGTCACCGCTCTGTGCTCCTGCTTTTTAAACTGTCACCGCTCTGTGCTCCTGCTTTTTAAACTGTCACTGCTCTGCGTTCCTGCTTTTTGAAGTGTCACCGTTCTGTGTTCCCGCTTTTTAAACTGTCACCGCTGTGTTCCTGCTCTTTTTACTGTCGCCGCTCTATGTTTCTGCTATTAAAACTATCACCGCTCTGCGTTCCTGCTTTTTAAACTCTCACTGCTCTGTGTTCCTGCTTTTTAAACTGTCACCGCTCTGTGTTCCTGCTTTTTAAACTGTCACCGCTCTGTGTTCCTGCTTTTTAAACTGTCCCCGCTCTGTGTTCCTGCTTTTTAAACAGGTGTCGCTCTATGTTCCCGATCCATAAACTGTCACCGCTCTGTGTTCCTGCTTTTTAAACTGTCACCGCTCTGTGTTCCTGCTTTTTAAACTGTCACCGCTCTCTGTACCTGTTTTTAATCTGTAAACACTCTATATTCCTGCTTTTTAAACTGTCACCGCTCTGTATACCTGTTTTTAATCTGTAAACACTCTATATTCCTGCTTCTTAAACTTACACCGCTCTGTGTTCCCGCTCTTGAAACTGTAACCGCACTGTGTTCCTGCTTTTTGGACTGTCGCTACTCTGTGCTCCTGCTCTTGAAACTGTCACCGGTCTGTTTTCCTGCTCTTTAAACTGTGAACTTTCTGTGTTCCCGCGCTTGAAACTGTCACCGCTCTGTGTTCCTGCTTTTTAAACTGTCACCGCTCTGTGTCCGTCCTTCTTAAACTTACACCGCTCTGTGTTCCTGCTTTTCAAACTGTCACCGCTCTATGTTCCCGCTCTTGAAACTGTCACCGCTCTGTGTTCCTGCATTTTAAACTGTCACCGCCCTGTGTTCCTGCTTTTTAGACTGTCGCTGCTCTGTGCTCCTGCTCTTGAATCTGTCACCGTTCTGTTTACCTGCTCTTTAAACTGTGAACTTTCTGTGTTCCCGCACTTGAAACTGTCACCGCTCTGTGTTCCTGCTTTTTAAATTGTCACCGCTCTGTGTTACTGCTTTGTAAACTGTCACCGCCCTGTGTTCCTGCTTTTTAGACTGTCGCTGCTCTGTGCTCCTGCTCTTGAATCTGTCACCGTTCTGTTTACCTGCTCTTTAAACTGTGAACTTTCTGTGTTCCCGCACTTGAAACTGTCACCGCTCTGTGTTCCTGCTTTTTAAAATGTCACCACTCTGTGTTCCTGCTTTTTAAACTGTGAACATTCTGTGTTCCTGCTTTTTGAACTATCACCAATCTGTGTTCCTGCTTTTTAAACTGTCACCGCTCTGTGTTCCTGCTTTTTGAAATGTCACTGCTCTGTGTTCCTGCTTTTTAAAGTGTCACCGTTATGTGTTCCCGCTTTTTAAACTGTCACCGCTGTGTTCCTGCTCATTTAACTGTCGCCGCTCTATGTTTCTACTATTAAAATTATCACCGCTCTGCGTTCCTGCTTTTTAAACTCTCACCGCTCTGTTCTCCTGCTTTTCAAACAGTCACCGCTCTGTGTTCCTGTTTTGTAAACTGTCACCGCTCTGTGTTCCTGCTTATAAACTGTAGTCACTCTGTGTTCCTGCTTTTTAAACTGTCACCGCTATGTGTTCCTGCTTTTTAAACTGTCACCGCTATGAGTTCCTGCTTTTAAAACTGTCACCGCTCGGTGTTCCTGCTTTTTAAACTGTCACCGCTCTGTGTTCCTGCTTTTTAAACTGTCACCGCTCTGTGTTCCTGCTTTTTAAACAGGTGTCGTTCTATGTTCCAGATCCATTACCTGTCACCGCTCTGTGTTGCTGCTTTTTAAACTGTCACCGCTCTGTGTTCGTCCTTATAAAACTTACACCCCTCTGTGTTCCCGCTCTTGAAACTGTCACCGCACTGTGTTCCTGCTGTTTAGACTGTCGCTACTCTGTGCTCCTGCTCTTGAAACTGTCACCGGTCTGTTTACCTGCTCTTTAAACTGTGAACTTTCTGTGTTCCCGCGCTTGAAACTGTCACCGCTCTGTGTTCCTGCTTTTTAAACTGTCACCGCTCTGTGTTCCTCCTTATAAACAGTAGTCACTCTGCGTTGCTGCTTTTTAAACTGTCATCGCTCTGTGTTCGTCCTTCTTAAACTTACACCGCTCTGTGTTCCTGCTTTTTAAACTGTCAATGCTCTATGTTCCCGCTCTTGAAACTGTCACCGCTCTGTGTTCCTGCATTTTAAACTGTCGCCGCTCTGTATTCCTGCTTTTTAAACTGTCACCGCTCAGTGTTCCTGCTTTTTAGACTGTCGCTGCTCTGTACTCCTGCCCATGAAGCTTTCACCGGTCTGTTTACCTGCTTTTTAAACTGTGAACTTTCTGTGTTCCCGCGCTTGAAACTGTCACTGCTCTGCGTTCCTGCTTTTTAAACTGTCACCGCTCTGTGTTCCTGCTTTTTAAACTGTCACCGCTCTGTGTTCCTGCTTTTTAACCTGTCACCGCTCTGTGTTCCTGCTTTTTAAACAGGTGTCGCTCTATGTTCCTGATCCATAAACTGTCACCGCTCTGTGTTCCTGCTTTTTAAACTGTGAACATTCTGTGTTCCTGCTTTTTGAACTATCACCAATCTGTGTTCCTGCTTTTTAAACTGTCACCGCTCCGTGTTCCTGCTTTTTAAACTGTCACCGCTCTGTGTTCCTGCTTTTTGAAATGTCACTGCTCTGTGTTCCTGCTTTTTAAAGTGTCACCGTTCCGTGTTCCCGCTTTTTAAACTGTCACCGCTGTGTTCCTGCTCTTTTAACTGTCGCCGCTCTGTGTTTCTGCTATTAAAATTATCACCGCTCTGCGTTCCTGCTTTTTAAACTCTCACCGCTCTGTGTTACTGCTTTTTAAACTGCCACCGCTCTGTGTACCTGTTTTTAATCGGTAAACACTCTATGTTCCTGCTTTTTAAACTGTCACCGCTCTATCTTCCTGCTTTTTAAACTGTCAGCGCTCTGCGTTCCTGCTTTTTAAACTGTCACCGCTGTGTTCCTGCTCTTTTAACTGTCGCCGCTCTGTGTTTCTGCTATTAAAACTATCACTGCTCTGCGTTCCTGCTTTTTAATCTCTCACCGCTCTATGTTCCTTCTTTTTAAACTGTCACCGCTCTGTGTTCCAGCTTTTTAAACTGTCACTTCTCTGTGTTCCTGCTTATAATCTTTTGTCACTCTGTGTTCCTGCTTTTTAAAATGTCACCGCGCTGTGTTCCTGCTTTTTAAAATGTCACTTCTCTGTGTTCCTGTTTTTAAACTGTCACTGCTCTTTGTTCCTGCTTATAAACTTTATTCACTCTGTGTTCCTGCTTTTCAAAATGTCACCGCTCTGTGTTTCTGCTTTTTAAAATGTCACTTCTCTGTGATCCTGTTTTTAAAATGTCACCACTTTGTGTTCCAGCGTTTTAAACTGAGATTAAATACGAACAACTGAGATTGAACCCAAACTACTGAGATTAAATCCAAAAAACTGAAACTATATCCAAAAAACTGATATTAAACCCAAACAACTGAGATTAAATCCAAACAACGGAGATTAAATCCAAACTGAGATTAAACCCAAACAACTGAGATTAAAAGCAAATAACTGAGATTAAATCCAAACAAACTGAGATTAAATCCAAACAACTGATATTAAACCGAAACAACTGAGATTAAATCAAAAAACGGAGATTAAAAACAAACAACTGAGATTAAACCCAAACAACTGATATTAAATCCAAACAACTGAGATTAAATCCAAACAACTGAGATTAAATCCAAAAAACTGAAACTATATCCAAAAAACTGATATTAAACCCAAACAACTGAGATTAAATCCAAACAACGGAGATTAAATCCAAACTGAGATTAAACCCAAACAACTGAGATTAAAAGCAAATAACAGAGATTAAATCCAAACAAACTGAGATTAAATCCAAACAACTGAGATTAAAAGCAAATAACTGAGATTAAATCCAAACAAACTGAGATTAAATCCAAACAACTGATATTAAACCGAAACAACTGAGATTAAATCAAAAAACGGAGATTAAAAACAAACAACTGAGATTAAACCCAAACAACTGATATTAAATCCAAACAACTGAGATTAAATCCAAACAACTGAGATTAAATCCAAAAAACTGAAACTATATCCAAAAAACTGATATTAAACCCAAACAACTGAGATTAAATCCAAACAACGGAGATTAAATCCAAACTGAGATTAAACCCAAACAACTGAGATTAAAAGCAAATAACTGAGATTAAATCCAAACAAACTGAGATTAAATCCAAACAACTGATATTAAACCGAAACAACTGAGATTAAATAAAAAAACGGAGATTAAAAACAAACAACTGAGATTAAACCCAAACAACTGATATTAAATCCAAACAACTGAGATTAAATCCAAACAACTGAGATTCAATCCAAACTGACATTAAAGCTAAACAACTGAGATTAAATCCAAACAACTGAGATTAAATCCAAACTGAGATTAAACGCAAACAACTGAGATTAAATCCAAACAACTGAGATTAAATACAAACAACTGAGATAAAATCCAAACAACTGAGATTAAATCCAAACTGACATTAAACCCAAACAACTGAGATTAAATCCAAACTGACATTAAACTCAAACAACTGAGATTAAATGCAAACAACTGAGATTAAACACAAACTGATATTGAACCCAAACTGAGATTAAACCAAAACAAATGAGATGAAACCCAAAACACTGATATTAAATCCAGAAAACCGATATTAAATCCAAACAACTGAGATTCAACCCAAAGAACTGAAATTAAATCCAAACAACTGAGATTGAATCCAAACTGAGATTCAACCCAAACAATTGAGATTAAATCCAAACAAACTGAGATTAAATCCAAACAACTGAGTTTAAATACAAACAACTGAGATTAAACCCAAACAACTGAGATTAAATCCAAACAACTGAGATTCAATCCAAGCAAACTGAGATGAATTCCAAACAACAGAGATTAATTCCAAACAACTGAGATTAAACCCACATAACTGAGATTAAATCCAAACAACTGATATTAAACCCAATCAACTCAGAATACATCCAAACAATTGAGATCAAACACAAACTGATATTGAACCCAAACGGAGATTAAACCAAAACAACTGAGATGAAAATCTAAAAACTGATGTTAAAACCACAAAACTGAAAATAAATCCAAAACACCGATATTAAATCCAAACAACTGAGATTAAATCCAAACAACTGAGATTCAATCCAAACTGACATTAAAGCCAAACAACTGAGATTAAATCCCAACAACTGAGATTAAATCCAAACTGAGATTAAACCCAAACAACTGAGATTAAATCCAAAAAACTGAGAATAAATACAAACTGGAATTAAACCCAAACTACTGAGATTGAACCCAAACTACTGAGATTAAATCCAAACTGACATTAAACCCAAACAACTGAGATTAAACCCAAGCAACTGAGATTAAACCCAATCAAATCAGATTACATCCGAACAACTGAGATTAAGTCCAAACAACTGATATTAAACCCAAACTACTGAGATTAAATCCAAACAACTGAGATTAATTCCGAAAAACAGAGATTAAATCCAAACGGAGATTATACCCAAACAACTGAGATTAAATCCAAAAACCTGAGATTAATCCAAACAACTGAGATTAAATCCAAACAACTGCGATTAAATCCAAACAACTGAGATTAAACACAAACTGATATTGAACCCAAACTCAGATTAAACCAAAACCACTGAGATGAAACTCAAAAAACTGATATTAAAACCACAAAACTGAAATTAAATCCAAAAAACCGATATTAAATCGAAACAACTGAGATTAAATCCAAACAACTGAGATTCAATCCAAACTGACATTAAATCCAAACAACTGAGATTAAATCCAAACAACTGAGATTAAATCCAAACTGAGATTAAACCCAAACAACTGAGATTAAATCCAAACAACTGAGATTAAATACAAACAACTGGAATTAAACCCAAGCTACTGAGATTGAACCCAACCTACTTAGATTAAATCCAAAAAACTGAGATTAAGTCCAAACAACTGAGATTAAACCCAAACAACTGAGATTAAACCCAACCAACTCAGGTTACATCCAAACAACTGAGATTAAGTCTAAACAACTGGTACTAAACCCACACTACTGAGATTAAATCCAAACAACTGAGATTAATTCCGAAAAACAGAGATTAAATCCAAACGGAGATTTAACCCAAACAACTGAGAATAAATCCAAAAACCTGAGATTAATCCAAACAACTGGGATTAAATCCAAACAACTGAGATTAAATCCAAACAACTGAGAATAAACACAAAATGAAATTAAACCCAAATTGAGATTAAACCCAAACTACTGAGATTAAATCCAAACAACTGAGATTAAATCCAAACTGACAATAAACCCAAAGAACTGAGATTAAATCCACACAACAGAGATTAAACCCAAACAACTGAGATTAAATCCAGACAAATGAGATTAAATCCAAAAAACTGAGATTAAATCCAAACAACTGAGATTAAACACAAACTGATATTGAACCCAAACTGAGATTAAACCAAAACAAATGAGATGAAACCCAAAATACTGATATTAAATCCAGACTGATATTAAATCCAAACAACTGAGATTAAACCCAAAGAACTGAAATTAAATCCAAACAACTGAGATTGAATCCAAACTGAGATTCAACCCAAACAATTGAGATTAAATCCAAAAAACTGAGATTAAATCCAAACAACTGAGTTTAAATACAAACAACTGAGATTAAACCCAAACAACTGAGATTAAATCCAAACAACTGACATTCAATCCAAGCAAACTGAGATGAATTCCAAACAACAGAGATTAATTCCAAAGAACTGAGATTAAACCCACATAACTGATATTAAATCCAAACAACTGATATTAAACCCAATCAACTCAGAATACATCCAAACAATTGAGATCAAACACAAACTGATATTGAACCCAAACGGAGATTAAACCAAAACAACTGAGATGAAAATCTAAAAACTGATGTTAAAACCACAAAACTGAAATTAAATCCAAAAAACCGATATTAAATCCAAACAACTGAGAATAAATCCAAACAACTGAGATTCAATCCAAACTGACATTAAAGCGAAACAACTGAGATTAAATCCCAACAACTGAGATTAAATCCAAACTGAGATTAAACCCAAACAACTGAGATTAAATCCAAAAAACTGAGAATAAATACAAACAACTGGAATTAAACCCAAACTACTGAGATTGAACCCAAACTACTGAGATTAAATCCAAACTGACATTAAACCCAAACAACTGAGATTAAACCCAAGCAACTGTGATTAAACCCAATCAAATCAGATTACATCCGAACAACTGAGATTAAGTCCAAACAACTGATGTTAAACCCAAACTACTGAGATTAAATCCAAACAACTGAGATTAATTCCGAAAAACAGAGATTAAATCCAAACGGAGATTATACCCAAACAACTGAGATTAAATCCAAAAACCTGAGATTAATCCAAACAACTGAGATTAAATCCAAACAACTGCGATTAAATCCAAACAACTGAGATTAAACACAAACTGATATTGAACCCAAACTCAGATTAAACCAAAACCACTGAGATGAAACTCAAAAAACTGATATTAAAACCACAAAACTGAAATTAAATCCAAAAAACCGATATTAAATCGAAACAACTGAGATTAAATCCAAACAACTGAGATTCAATCCAAACTGACATTAAATCCAAACAACTGAGATTAAATCCAAACAACTGAGATTAAATCCAAACTGAGATTAAACCCAAACAACTGAGATTAAATCCAAACAACTGAGATTAAATACAAACAACTGGAATTAAACCCAAACTACAGAGATTGAACCCAAACTACGTAGATTAAATCCAAAAAACTGAGATTAAGTCCAAACAACTGAGATTAAACCCAAACAACTGAGATTAAACCCAACCAACTCAGGTTACATCCAAACAACTGAGATTAAGTCCAAACAACTGATACTAAACCCACACTACTGAGATTAAATCCAAACAACTGAGATTAATTCCGAAAAACAGAGATTAAATCCAAACGGAGATTTAACCCAAACGACGGAGAATAAATCCAAAAACCTGAGATTAATCCAAACAACTGGGATTAAATCCAAACAACTGAGATTAAATCCAAACAACTGAGAATAAACACAAAATGAAATTAAACCCAAATTGAGATTAAAACCAAACTACTGAGATTAAATCCAAACAACTGAGATTAAATCCAAACTGACAATAAACCCAAAGAACTGAGATTAAATCCACACAACTGAGATTAAACCCAAACAACTGAGATTAAATCCAGACAAATGAGATTAAATCCAAGAAACTGAGATTAAATCCAAACAACTGAGATTAAACACAAACTGATATTGAACCCAAACTGAGATTAAACCAAAACAAATGAGATGAAACCCAAAATACTGATATTAAACCCAGAAAACTGATATTAAATCCAAACAACTGAGATTAAACCCAAAGAACTGAAATTAAATCCAAACAACTGAGATTGAATCCAAACTGAGATTCAACCCAAACAATTGAGATTAAATCCAAAAAACTGAGATTAAATCCAAACAACTGAGTTTAAATACAAACAACTGAGATTAAACCCAAACAACTGAGATTAAATCCAAACAACTGAGATTCAATCCAAGCAAACTGAGATGAATTCCAAACAACAGAGATTAATTCCAAAGAACTGAGATTAAACCCACATAACTGATATTAAATCCAAACAACTGATATTAAACCCAATCAACTCAGAATACATCCAAACAATTGAGATCAAACACAAACTGATATTGAACCCAAACGGAGATTAAACCAAAACAACTGAGATGAAAATCTAAAAACTGATGTTAAAACCACAAAACTGAAATTAAATCCAAAAAACCGATATTAAATCCAAACAACTGAGAATAAATCCAAACAACTGAGATTCAATCCAAACTGACATTAAAGCCAAACAACTGAGATTAAATCCCAACAACTGAGATTAAATCCAAACTGAGATTAAACCCAAACAACTGAGATTAAATCCAAAAAACTGAGAATAAATACAAACAACTGGAATTAAACCCAAACTACTGAGATTGAACCCAAACTACTGAGATTAAATCCAAACTGACATTAAACCCAAACAACTGAGATTAAACCCAAGCAACTGTGATTAAACCCAATCAAATCAGATTACATCCGAACAACTGAGATTAAGTCCAAACAACTGATGTTAAACCCAAACTACTGAGATTAAATCCAAACAACTGAGATTAATTCCGAAAAACAGAGATTAAATCCAAACGGAGATTATACCCAAACAACTGAGATTAAATCCAAAAACCTGAGATTAATCCAAACAACTGAGATTAAATCCAAACAACTGCGATTAAATCCAAACAACTGAGATTAAACACAAACTGATATTGAACCCAAACTCAGATTAAACCAAAACCACTGAGATGAAACTCAAAAAACTGATATTAAAACCACAAAACTGAAATTAAATCCAAAAAACCGATATTAAATCGAAACAACTGAGATTAAATCCAAACAACTGAGATTCAATCCAAACTGACATTAAATCCAAACAACTGAGATTAAATCCAAACAACTGAGATTAAATCCAAACTGAGATTAAACCCAAACAACTGAGATTAAATCCAAACAACTGAGATTAAATACAAACAACTGGAATTAAACCCAAACTACAGAGATTGAACCCAAACTACGTAGATTAAATCCAAAAAACTGAGATTAAGTCCAAACAACTGAGATTAAACCCAAACAACTGAGATTAAACCCAACCAACTCAGGTTACATCCAAACAACTGAGATTAAGTCCAAACAACTGATACTAAACCCACACTACTGAGATTAAATCCAAACAACTGAGATTAATTCCGAAAAACAGAGATTAAATCCAAACGGAGATTTAACCCAAACGACTGAGAATAAATCCAAAAACCTGAGATTAATCCAAACAACTGGGATTAAATCCAAACAACTGAGATTAAATCCAAACAACTGAGAATAAACACAAAATGAAATTAAACCCAAATTGAGATTAAAACCAAACTACTGAGATTAAATCCAAACAACTGAGATTAAATCCAAACTGACAATAAACCCAAAGAACTGAGATTAAATCCACACAACTGAGATTAAACCCAAACAACTGAGATTAAATCCAGACAAATGAGATTAAATCCAAGAAACTCCAAACAACTGAGATTAAACCCAAACAACTGAGATTAAACCCAATCAAATCAGATTACATCCAAACAACTGAGATTAAGTGCAAAGAACTGATATTAAACCCAAACTACTGAGATTAAATCCAAACAACTGAGATTAATTCCGAAAAACAGATATTAAATCCAAACGGAGATTATACCCAAACAACTGAGATTAAATCCAAAAACCTGAGATTAATCCAAACAACTGAGATTAAATCCAAACAACTGAGATTAAATCCAAACAACTGAGATTAAACACAAACTGATATTGAACCCAAACTCAGATAAAACCAAAACCAGTGAGATGAAACTCAAAAAACTGATATTAAAACCACAAAACTGAAATTAAATCCAAAAAACCGATATTAAATCGAAACAACTGAGATTAAATCCAAACAATTGAGATTCAATCCAAACTGACATTAAATCCAAACAACTGAGATTAAATCCAAACAACTGAGATGAAATCCAAACTGAGATTAAACCCAAACAACTGAGATTAAATCCAAACAACTGAGATTAAATACAAACAACTGGAATTAAACCCAAACTACTGAGATTGAACCCAAACTACTTAGATTAAATCCAAAAAACTGAGATTAAGTCCAAACAACTGAGATTAAACCCAAACAACTGAGATTAAACCCAATCAACTCAGATTACATCCAAACAACTGAGATTAAGTCCAAACAACTGATATTAAACCCAAACTACTGAGATTAAATCCAAACAACTGAGATTAATTCCGAAAAACAGAGATTAAATCCAAACGGAGATTTAACCCAAACAACTGAGAATAAATCCAAAAACCTGAGATTAATCCAAACAACTGAGATTAAATCCAAACAACTGAGATTAAATCCAAACAACTGAGATTAAACACAAAATGAAATTAAACCCAAATGGAGATTAAACCCAAACTACTGAGATTAAATCCAAACAACTGAGATTAAATCCAAACTGACAATAAACCCAAACAACTGAGATTAAATCCAAACAACTGAGATTAAACCCAAACAACTGAGATTAAGTCCAAACAACTGATATTAAACCCAAACTACTGAGATTAAATCCAAACAACTGAGATTAATTCCGAAAAACTGAGATTAAATCCAAAAACCTGAGATTAATCCAAACAACTGAGATTAAATCCAAACAACTGAGATTAAATCCAAACAACTGTGATTAAACACAAACTGATATTGAACCCAAACTGAGATTAAACCAAAACAACGGAGATTAAACCCAAACAACTGAGATTAAATCCAGACAAATGAGATTAAATCCAAAAAACTGAGATTAAATCCAAACAACTGAGATTAAACACAAACTGATATTGAACCCAAACTGAGATTAAACCAAAACAAATGAGATGAAACGCAAAATACTGATATTAAATCCAGAAAACTGATATTAAATCCAAACAACTGAAATTAAACCCAAAGAACTGAAATTAAATCCAAACAACTGAGATTGAATCCAAACTGTGATTCAACCCAAACAATTGAGATTAAATCCAAACAACTGAGATTAAATCCAAACAACTGTGATTAAACACAAACTGATATTGAACCCAAACTGAGATTAAACCAAAACAACGGAGATTAAACCCAAACAACTGAGATTAAATCCAGACAAATGAGATTAAATCCAAAAAACTGAGATTAAATCCAAACAACTGAGATTAAACACAAACTGATATTGAACCCAAACTGAGATTAAACCAAAACAAATGAGATGAAACGCAAAATACTGATATTAAATCCAGAAAACTGATATTAAATCCAAACAACTGAGATTAAACCCAAAGAACTGAAATTAAATCCAAACAACTGAGATTGAATCCAAACTGTGATTCAACCCAAACAATTGAGATTAAATGCAAAAAACTGAGATTAAATCCAAACAACTGAGATTAAATACAAACAACTGAGATTAAATCCAAACAACTGAGATTAAATCCAAACTGAAAGGAAACCCAAATTGAGATTAAATCCAGCAAATGATATCAAATGCAAACAACTGAGATTAAAACCCAAACAACTGAGATTAAAAGCAAATAACTGAGATTAAATCCAAACAAACTGAGATTAAATCCAAACAACTGATATTAAACCGAAACAACTGAGATTGAAGCCGAACAACTGAGATTAAATCAAAAAACGGAGATTAAATCCAAACAACTGAGATTAAACCCAAACAACTGATATTAAATCCAAACAACTGAGATTAAACACAAACTGATATTGAACGCAAACTCAGATAAAACCAAAACCACTGAGATGAAACTCAAAAAACTGATATTAAAACCACAAAACTGAAATTAAATCCAAAAAACCGATATTAAATCGAAACAACTGAGATTAAATCCAAACAACTGAGATTCAATCCAAACTGACATTAAATCCAAACAACTGAGATTAAATCCAAACAACTGAGATTAAATCCAAACTGAGATTAAACCCAAACAACTGAGATTAAATCCAAACAACTGAGATTAAATACAAACAACTGGAATTAAACCCAAACTACTGAGATTGAACCCAAACTACTTAGATTAAATCCAAAAAACTGAGATTAAGTCCAAACAACTGAGATTAAACCCAAACAACTGAGATTAAACCCAATCAACTCAGATTACATCCAAACAACTGAGATTAAGTCCAAACAACTGATATTAAACCCAAACTACTGAGATTAAATCCAAACAACTGAGATTAATTCCGAAAAACAGAGGTTAAATCCAAACGGAGATTTAACCCAAACAACTGAGAATAAATCCAAAAACCTGAGATTAATCCCAACAACTGAGATTAAATCCAAACAACAGAGATTAAATCCAAACAACTGAGATTAAACACAAAATGAAATTAAACCCAAATGGAGATTAAACCCAAACTACTGAGATTAAATCCAATCAACTGAGATTAAATCCAAACTGACAATAAACCCAAACAACTGAGATTAAATCCAAACAACTGAGATTAAACCCAAACAACTGAGATTAAGTCCAAACAACTGATATTAAACCCAAACTACTGAGATTAAATCCAAACAACTGAGATTAATTCCGAAAAACTGAGATTAAATCCAAACGGAGATTTAACCCAAACAACTGAGAATAAATCCAAAAACCTGAGATTAATCCAAACAACTGAGATTAAATCCAAACAACTGAGATTAAACACAAAATGAAATTAAACCCAAATTGAGATTAAACCCAATCTACTGAGATTAAATCCAAACAACTGAGATTAAACCCAAACAACTGAGATTAAATCCAGACAACTGAGATTAATCCAAAAAACTGAGATTAAATCCTAACAACTGAGATTAAACACAAACTGATATTGAACCCAAACTGAGATTAAACCAAAACAAATGAGATGAAACCCAAAACACTGATATTAAATCCAGAAAACTGATATTAAATCCAAACAACTGAGTTTCAACCCAAAGAACTGAAATTAAATCCAAACAACTGAGATTGAATCCAAACTGTGATTCAACCCAAACAATTGACATTAAATGCAAAAAACTGAGATTAAATCCAAACAACTGAGATTAAATACAAACAACTGAGATTAAATCCAAACAACTGAGATTAAATCCAAACTGAAAGGAAACCCAAATTGAGATGAAATCCAGCAAATGATATCAAATGCAAACAACTGAGATTAGAACCCAAATAACTGAGATTAAAAGCAAATAACTGAGATTAAATCCAAACAAACTGAGATTAAATCCAAACAACTGATATTAAACCGAAACAACTGAGATTGAACCCGAACAACTGAGATTAAATCAAAAAACGGAGATTAAAACCAAACAACTGAGATTAAACCCAAACAACTGATATTAAATCCAAACAACTGAGATCAAACACAAACTGATATTGAACCCAAACTGAAATTAAACCAAAACAACTGAGATGAAACTCAAAAAACTGATATTACAACCACAAAACTGAAATTAAATCCAAAAAACCGATATTAATTCCAAACAACTGAGATTAAATCCAAACAACTGAGATTCAATCCAAACTGACATTAAAGACAAACAATTGAGATTAAATCCAAACAACTGAGATTAAACCCAAACAACTGATATTAAATCCAGAAAACTGATATTAAATCCAAACAACTGAGATTAAACCCAAAGAACTGAAATTAAATCCAAACAACTGAGATTGAATCCAAACTGTGATTCAACCCAAACAATTGAGATTAAATCCAAAAAACTGAGATTAAATCCAAACAACTGAGATTAAATACAAACAACTGAGATTAAATCCAAACAACTGAGATTAAATCCAAACTGAAAGGAAACCCAAATTGAGATTAAATCCAGCAAATGATATCAAATGCAGACAACTGAGATTAAAACCCAAATAACTGAAATTATATCCAAAAAACTGGATTTAATCTCAGTTGTTTGGGTTTAATATCAAACAACGGAGATTAAATCCAAACTGAGATTAAACCCAAACAACTGAGATTAAAAGCAAATAACTGAGATTAAATCCAAACAACTGAGATTAAATCCAAACAACTGATATTAAACCGAAACAACTGCGATTGAACCCGAACAACTGAGATTAAATCAAAAAACTGAGATTAAGTCCAAACAACTGAGATTAAAACCAAACTACTGAGATTGAACCCAAACTACTGAGATTAAATCCAAAAAACTGAGATTAAGTCCAAACAACTGAGATTAAACCCAAACAACTGAGATTAAACCCAATCAACTCAGATTACATCCAAACAACTGAGATTAAGTCCAAACAACTGAGATTAATTCCGAAAAACAGAGATTAAATCCAAACGGAGATTACAACCATTGAGATGAGACTCAAAAAACTGATATTAAAACCACAAAACTGAAATTAAATCCAAAAAACCGATATTAAATCGAAACAACTGAGATTAAATCCAAACAACTGAGATTCAATCCAAACTGACATTAAATCCAAACAACTGAGATTAAATCCAAACAACTGAGATTAAATCCAAACTGAGATTAAACCCAAACAAATGAGATTAACTCCAAAAAACTGAGATTAAATACAAACAACTGGAATTAAACCCAAACTACTGAGATTAAATCCAAAAAACTGAGATTAAGTCCAAACAACTGAGATTAAACCCAAACAACTGAGATTAAACCCAATCAAATCAGATTACATCCAACCAACTGAGATTAAGTGCAAAGAACTGATATTAAACCCAAACTACTGAGATTAAATCCAAACAACTGAGATTAATTCCGAAGAACAGATCCAAACGGAGATTATAATCCAAACGGAGATTATACCCAAACAACTGAGATTAAATCCAAAAACCTGAGATTAATCCAAACAACTGAGATTAAATCCAAACAACTGAGATTAAATCCAAACAACTGAGATTAAACACAAACTGATATTGAACCCAAACTCAGATAAAACCAAAACCACTGAGATGAAACTCAAATAACTGATATTAAAACCACAAAACTGAAATTAAATCCAAAAAACCGATATTAAATCGAAACAACTGAGATTAAATCCAAACAACTGAGATTCAATCCAAACTGACATTAAATCCAAACAACTGAGATTAAATCCAAACAACTGAGATTAAATCCAAACTGAGATTAAACCCAAACAACTGAGATTAAATCCAAACAACTGAGATTAAATACAAACAACTGGAATTAAACCCAAACTACTGAGATTGAACCCAAACTACTTAGATTAAATCCAAAAAACTGAGATTAAGTCCAAACAACTGAGATTAAACCCAAACAACTGAGATTAAACCCAATCAACTCAGATTACATCCAAACAACTGAGATTAAGTCCAAACAACTGATATTAAACCCAAACTACTGAGATTAAATCCAAACAACTGAGATTAATTCCGAAAAACAGAGATTAAATCCAAACGGAGATTTAACCCAAACAACTGAGAATAAATCCAAAAACCTGAGATTAATCCAAACAACTGAGATTAAATCCAAACAACTGAGATTAAATCCAAACAACTGAGATTAAACACAAAATGAAATTAAACCCAAATGGAGATTAAACCCAAACTAAAGAGATAAAATCCAAACAACTGAGATTAAATCAAAAAAAGGAGATTAAAACCAAACAACTGAGATTAAACCGAAACAACTGATATTAAATCCAAACAACTGAGATCAAACACAAACTGATATTGAACCCAAACTGAAATTAAACCAAAACAACTGAGATGAAACTCTAAAAACTGATATTAAAACCACAAAACTGAAATTAAATCCAAAAAACCGATATTAATTCCAAACAACTGAGATTAAATCCAAACAACTGAGATTCAATCCAAACTGACATTAAAGCCAAACAACTGAGATTAAACCCAAACAACTGAGATTAAATCCAAACAACTGAGATTAAATCCAAACTGAGATTAAACTCAAACAACTGAGATTAAATCCAAAAAACTGAGAATAAATACAAACAACTGGAATTAAAACCAAACTACTGAGATTGAACCCAAACTACTGAGATTAAATCCAAAAAACTGAGATTAAGTCCAAACAACTGAGATTAAACCCAAACAACTGAGATTAAACCCAATCAACTCAGATTACATCCAAACAACTGAGATTAAGTCCAAACAACTGAGATTAATTCCGAAAAACAGAGATTAAATCCAAACGGAGATTACAACCATTGAGATGAGACTCAAAAAACTGATATTAAAACCACAAAACTGAAATTAAATCCAAAAAACCGATATTAAATCGAAACAACTGAGATTAAATCCAAACAACTGAGATTCAATCCAAACTGACATTAAATCCAAACAACTGAGATTAAATCCAAACAACTGAGATTAAATCCAAACTGAGATTAAACCCAAACAAATGAGATTAACTCCAAAAAACTGAGATTAAATACAAACAACTGGAATTAAACCCAAACTACTGAGATTAAATCCAAAAAACTGAGATTAAGTCCAAACAACTGAGATTAAACCCAAACAACTGAGATTAAACCCAATCAAATCAGATTACATCCAAACAACTGAGATTAAGTGCAAAGAACTGATATTAAACCCAAACTACTGAGATTAAATCCAAACAACTGAGATTAATTCCGAAAAACAGATATTAAATCCAAACGGAGATTATACCCAAACAACTGAGATTAAATCCAAAAACCTGAGATTAATCCAAACAACTGAGATTAAATCCAAACAACTGAGATTAAATCCAAACAACTGAGATTAAACACAAACTGATATTGAACCCAAACTCAGATAAAACCAAAACCCATGAGATGAAACTCAAAAAACTGATATTAAAACCACAAAACTGAAATTAAATCCAAAAAACCGATATTAAATCGAAACAACTGAGATTAAATCCAAACAACTGAGATGCAATCCAAACTGACATTAAATCCAAACAACTGAGATTAAATCCAAACAACTGAGATTAAATCCAAACTGAGATTAAACCCAAACAACTGAGATTAAATCCAAACAACTGAGATTAAATACAAACAACTGGAATTAAACCCAAACTATTGAGATTGAACCTAAACTACTTAGATTAAATCCAAAAAACTGAGATTAAGTCCAAACAACTGAGATTAAACCCAAACAACTGAGATTAAACCCAATCAACTCAGATTACATCCAAACAACTGAGATTAAGTCCAAACAACTGATATTAAACCCAAACTACTGAGATTAAATCCAAACAACTGAGATTAATTCAGAAAAACAGAGATTAAATCCAAACGGAGATTTAACCCAAACAACTGAGAATAAATCCAAAAACCTGAGATTAATCCAAACAACTGAGATTAAATCCAAACAACTGAGATTAAATCCAAACAACTGAGATTAAACACAAAATGAAATTAAAAACAAATGGAGATTAAAACCAAACTAATGAGATTAAATCCAAACAACTGAGATTAAATCAAAAAAGGAGATTAAAACCAAACAACTGAGATTAAACCCAAACAACTGATATTAAATCCAAACAACTGAGATCAAACACAAACTGATATTGAACCCAAACTGAAATTAAACCAAAACAACTGAGATGAAACTCTAAAAACTGATATTAAAACCACAAAACTGAAATTAAATCCAAAAAACCGATATTAATTCCAAACAACTGAGATTAAATCCAAACAACTGAGATTCAATCCAAACTGACATTAAAGCCAAACAACTGAGATTAAACCCAAACAACTGAGATTAAATCCAAACAACTGAGATTAAATCCAAAAAACTGAGAATAAATACAAACAACTGGAATTAAACCCAAACTACTGAGATTGAACCCAAACTACGTAGATTAAATCCAAAAAACTGAGATTAAGTCCAAACAACTGAGATTAAACCCAAACAACTGAGATTAAACCCAATCAAATCAGATTACATCCGATCAACTGAGATTAAGTCCAAACAACTGATACTAAACCCACACTACTGAGATTAAATCCAAACAACTGAGATTAATTCCGAAAAACAGAGATTAAATCCAAACGGAGATTTAACCCAAACGACTGAGAATAAATCCAAAAACCTGAGATTAATCCAAACAACTGGGATTAAATCCAAACAACTGAGATTAAATCCAAACAACTGAGAATAAACACAAAATGAAATTAAACCCAAATTGAGATTAAAACCAAACTACTGAGATTAAATCCAAACAACTGAGATTAAATCCAAACTGACAATAAACCCAAAGAACTGAGATTAAATCCACACAACTGAGATTAAACCCAAACAACTGAGATTAAATCCAGACAAATGAGATTAAATCCAAGAAACTGAGATTAAATCCAAACAACTGAGATTCAATCCAAACTGACATTAAAGCCAAACAACTAAGATTAAACCCAAACAACTGAGATTAAATCCAAACAACTGAGATTAAATCCAAACTGAGATTAAACCCAAACAACTGAGATTAAATCCAAAAAACTGAGAATAAATACAAACAACTGGAATTAAAACCAAACTACTGAGATTGAACCCAAACTACTGAGATTAAATCCAAAAAACTGAGATTAAGTCCAAACAACTGAGATTAAACCCAAACAACTGAGATTAAACCCAATCAACTCAGATTACATCCAAACAACTGAGATTAAGTCCAAACAACTGAGATTAATTCCGAAAAACAGAGATTAAATCCAAACGGAGATTACAACCATTGAGATGAAACTCAAAAAACTGATATTAAAACCACAAAACTGAAATTAAATCCAAAAAACCGATATTAAATCGAAACAACTGAGATTAAATCCAAACAACTGAGATTCAATCCAAACTGACATTAAATCCAAACAACTGAGATTAAATCAAAACAACTGAGATTAAATCCAAACTGAGATTAAACCCAAACAACTGAGATTAAATCCAAACAACTGAGATTAAATCCAAACTGAGATTAAACCCAAACAAATGAGATTAAATCCAAAAAACTGAGATTAAATACAAACAACTGGAATTAAACCCAAACTACTGAGGTTGAACCCAAACTACTGAGATTAATCCAAAAAACTGAGATTAAGTCCAAACAACTGAGATTAAACCCAAACAACTGAGATTAAACCCAATCAAATCAGATTACATCCAAACAACTGAGATTAAGTGCAAAGAACTGATATTAAACCCAAACTACTGAGATTAAATCCAAACAACTGAGATTAATTCCGAAAAACAGATATTAAATCCAAACGGAGATTATACCCAAACAACTGAGATTAAATCCAAAAACCTGAGATTAATCCAAACAACTGAGATTAAATCCAAACAACTGAGATTAAATCCAAACAACTGAGATTAAACACAAACTGATATTGAACCCAAACTCAGATAAAACCAAAACCACTGAGATGAAACTCAAAAAACTGATATTAAAACCACAAAACTGAAATTAAATCCAAAAAACCGATATTAAATCGAAACAACTGAGATTAAATCCAAACAACTGAGATTCAATCCAAACTGACATTAAATCCAAACAACTGAGATTAAATCCAAACAACTGAGATTAAATCCAAACTGAGATTAAACCCAAACAACTGAGATTAAATCCAAACAACTGAGATTAAATACAAACAACTGGAATTAAACCCAAACTACTGAGATTGAACCCAAACTACTTAGATTAAATCCAAAAAACTGAGATTAAGTCCAAACAACTGAGATTAAACCCAAACAACTGAGATTAAACCCAATCAACTCAGATTACATCCAAACAACTGAGATTAAGTCCAAACAACTGATATTAAACCCAAACTACTGAGATTAAATCCAAACAACTGAGATTAATTCAGAAAAACAGAGATTAAATCCAAACGGAGATTTAACCCAAACAACTGAGAATAAATCCAAAAACCTGAGATTAATCCAAACAACTGAGATTAAATCCAAACAACTGAGATTAAATCCAAACAACTGAGATTAAACACAAAATGAAATTAAAAACAAATGGAGATTAAAACCAAACTAATGAGATTAAATCCAAACAACTGAGATTAAATCAAAAAAGGAGATTAAAACCAAACAACTGAGATTAAACCCAAACAACTGATATTAAATCCAAACAACTGAGATCAAACACAAACTGATATTGAACCCAAACTGAAATTAAACCAAAACAACTGAGATGAAACTCTAAAAACTGATATTAAAACCACAAAACTGAAATTAAATCCAAAAAACCGATATTAATTCCAAACAACTGAGATTAAATCCAAACAACTGAGATTCAATCCAAACTGACATTAAAGCCAAACAACTGAGATTAAACCCAAACAACTGAGATTAAATCCAAACAACTGAGATTAAATCCAAACTGAGATTAAACCCAAACAACTGAGATTAAATCCAAAAAACTGAGAATAAATACAAACAACTGGAATTAAAACCAAACTACTGAGATTGAACCCAAACTACTGAGATTAAATCCAAAAAACTGAGATTAAGTCCAAACAACTGAGATTAAACCCAAACAACTGAGATTAAACCCAATCAACTCAGATTACATCCAAACAACTGAGATTAAGTCCAAACAACTGAGATTAATTCCGAAAAACAGAGATTAAATCCAAACGGAGATTACAACCATTGAGATGAAACTCAAAAAACTGATATTAAAACCACAAAACTGAAATTAAATCCAAAAAACCGATATTAAATCGAAACAACTGAGATTAAATCCAAACAACTGAGATTCAATCCAAACTGACATTAAATCCAAACAACTGAGATTAAATCAAAACAACTGAGATTAAATCCAAACTGAGATTAAACCCAAACAACTGAGATTAAATCCAAACAACTGAGATTAAATCCAAACTGAGATTAAACCCAAACAAATGAGATTAAATCCAAAAAACTGAGATTAAATACAAACAACTGGAATTAAACCCAAACTACTGAGGTAGAACCCAAACTACTGAGATTAAATCCAAAAAACTGAGATTAAGTCCAAACAACTGAGATTAAACCCAAACAACTGAGATTAAACCCAATCAAATCAGATTACATCCAAACAACTGAGATTAAGTGCAAAGAACTGATATTAAACCCAAACTACTGAGATTAAATCCAAACAACTGAGATTAATTCCGAAAAACAGATATTAAATCCAAACGGAGATTATACCCAAACAACTGAGATTAAATCCAAAAACCTGAGATTAATCCAAACAACTGAGATTAAATCCAAACAACTGAGATTAAATCCAAACAACTGAGATTAAACACAAACTGATATTGAACCCAAACTCAGATAAAACCAAAACCACTGAGATGAAACTCAAAAAACTGATATTAAAACCACAAAACTGAAATTAAATCCAAAAAACCGATATTAAATCGAAACAACTGAGATTAAATCCAAACAACTGAGATTCAATCCAAACTGACATTAAATCCAAACAACTGAGATTAAATCCAAACAACTGAGATTAAATCCAAACTGAGATTAAACCCAAACAACTGAGATTAAATCCAAACAACTGAGATTAAATACAAACAACTGGAATTAAACCCAAACTACTGAGATTGAACCCAAACTACTTAGATTAAATCCAAAAAACTGAGATTAAGTCCAAACAACTGAGATTAAACCCAAACAACTGAGATTAAACCCAATCAACTCAGATTACATCCAAACAACTGAGATTAAGTCCAAACAACTGATATTAAACCCAAACTACTGAGATTAAATCCAAACAACTGAGATTAATTCCGAAAAGCAGAGATTAAATCCAAACGGAGATTTAACCCAAACAACTGAGAATAAATCCAAAAACCTGAGATTAATCCAAACAACTCAGATTAAATCCAAACAACTGAGATTAAATCCAAACAACTGAGATTAAACACAAAATGAAATTAAACCCAAATGGAGATTAAACCCAAACTACTGAGATTAAATCCAAACAACTGAGATTAAATCAAAAAAGGAGATTAAAACCAAACAACTGAGATTAAACCCAAACAACTGATATTAAATCCAAACAACTGAGATCAAACACAAACTGATATTGAACCCAAACTGAAATTAAACCAAAACAACTGAGATGAAACTCTAAAAACTGATATTAAAACCACAAAACTGAAATTAAATCCAAAAAACCGATATTAATTCCAAACAACTGAGATTAAATCCAAACAGCTGAGATTCAATCCAAACTGACATTAAAGCCAAACAACTGAGATTAAACCCAAACAACTGAGATTAAATCCAAACAACTGAGATTAAATCCAAACTGAGATTAAACCCAAACAACTGAGATTAAATCCAAAAAACTGAGAATAAATACAAACAACTGGAATTAAAACCAAACTACTGAGATTGAACCCAAACTACTGAGATTAAATCCAAAAAACTGAGATTAAGTCCAAACAACTGAGATTAAACCCAAACAACTGAGATTAAACCCAATCAACTCAGATTACATCCAAACAACTGAGATTAAGTCCAAACAACTGAGATTAATTCCGAAAAACAGAGATTAAATCCAAACGGAGATTACAACCATTGAGATGAGACTCAAAAAACTGATATTAAAACCACAAAACTGAAATTAAATCCAAAAAACCGATATTAAATCGAAACAACTGAGATTAAATCCAAAGAACTGAGATTCAATCCAAACTGACATTAAATCCAAACAACTGAGATTAAATCCAAACAACTGAGATTAAATCCAAACTGAGATTAAACCCAAACAAATGAGATTAACTCCAAAAAACTGAGATTAAACCCAAACAACTGATATTAAATCCAAACAACTGAGATCAAACACAAACTGATATTGAACCCAAACTGAAATTAAACCAAAACAACTGAGATGAAACTCTAAAAACTGATATTAAAACCACAAAACTGAAATTAAATCCAAAAAACCGATATTAATTCCAAACAACTGAGATTAAATCCAAACAACTGAGATTCAATCCAAACTGACATTAAAGCCAAACAACTGAGATTAAACCCAAACAACTGAGATTAAATCCAAACAACTGAGATTAAATCCAAACAACTGAGATTAATTCCGAAAAGCAGAGATTAAATCCAAACGGAGATTTAACCCAAACAACTGAGAATAAATCCAAAAACCTGAGATTAATCCAAACAACTCAGATTAAATCCAAACAACTGAGATTAAATCCAAACAACTGAGATTAAACACAAAATGAAATTAAACCCAAATGGAGATTAAACCCCAACTACTGAGATTAAATCCAAACAACTGAGATTAAATCAAAAAAGGAGATTAAAACCAAACAACTGAGATTAAACCCAAACAACTGATATTAAATCCAAACAACTGAGATCAAACACAAACTGATATTGAACCCAAACTGAAATTAAACCAAAACAACTGAGATGAAACTCTAAAAACTGATATTAAAACCACAAAACTGAAATTAAATCCAAAAAACCGATATTAATTCCAAACAACTGAGATTAAATCCAAACAACTGAGATTCAATCCAAACTGACATTAAAGCCAAACAACTGAGATTAAACCCAAACAACTGAGATTAAATCCAAACAACTGAGATTAAATCCAAACTGAGATTAAACCCAAACAAAAGAGATTAAATCCAAAAAACTGAGAATAAATACAAACAACTGGAATTAAAACCAAACTACTGAGATTGAACCCAAACTACTGAGATTAAATCCAAAAAACTGAGATTAAGTCCAAACAACTGAGATTAAACCCAAACAACTGAGATTAAACCCAATCAACTCAGATTACATCCAAACAACTGAGATTAAGTCCAAACAACTGAGATTAATTCCGAAAAACAGAGATTAAATCCAAACGGAGATTACAACCATTGAGATGAGACTCAAAAAACTGATATTAAAACCACAAAACTGAAATTAAATCCAAAAAACCGATATTAAATCGAAACAACTGAGATTAAATCCAAACAACTGAGATTCAATCCAAACTGACATTAAATCCAAACAACTGAGATTAAATCCAAACAACTGAGATTAAATCCAAACTGAGATTAAACCCAAACAAATGAGATTAACTCCAAAAAACTGAGATTAAATACAAACAACTGGAATTAAACCCAAACTACTGAGATTAAATCCAAAAAACTGAGATTAAGTCCAAACAACTGAGATTAAACCCAAACAACTGAGATTAAACCCAATCAAATCAGATTACATCCAAACAACTGAGATTAAGTGCAAAGAACTGATATTAAACCCAAACTACTGAGATTAAATCCAAACAACTGAGATTAATTCCGAAAAACAGATATTAAATCCAAACGGAGATTATACCCAAACAACTGAGATTAAATCCAAAAACCTGAGATTAATCCAAACAACTGAGATTAAATCCAAACAACTGAGATTAAATCCAAACAACTGAGATTAAACACAAACTGATATTGAACCCAAACTCAGATAAAACCAAAACCACTGAGATGAAACTCAAAAAACTGATATTAAAACCACAAAACTGAAATTAAATCCAAAAAACCGATATTAAATCGAAACAACTGAGATTAAATCCAAACAACTGAGATTCAATCCAAACTGACATTAAATCCAAACAACTGAGATTAAATCCAAACAACTGAGATTAAATCCAAACTGAGATTAAACCCAAACAACTGAGATTAAATCCAAACAACTGAGATTAAATACAAACAACTGGAATTAAACCCAAACTACTGAGATTGAACCCAAACTACTTAGATTAAATCCAAAAAACTGAGATTAAGTCCAAACAACTGAGATTAAACCCAAACAACTGAGATTAAACCCAATCAACTCAGATTACATCCAAACAACTGAGATTAAGTCCAAACAACTGATATTAAACCCAATCTACTGAGATTAAATCCAAACAACTGAGATTAATTCCGAAAAACAGAGATTAAATCCAAACGGAGATTTAACCCAAACAACTGAGAATAAATCCAAAAACCTGAGATTAATCCAAACAACTGAGATTAAATCCAAACAACTGAGATTAAATCCAAACAACTGAGATTAAACACAAAATGAAATTAAAAACAAATGGAGATTAAAACCAAACTAATGAGATTAAATCCAAACAACTGAGATTAAATCAAAAAAGGAGATTAAAACCAAACAACTGAAATTAAACCCAAACAACTGATATTAAATCCAAACAACTGAGATCAAACACAAACTGATATTGAACCCAAACTGAAATTAAACCAAAACAACTGAGATGAAACTCTAAAAACTGATATTAAAACCACAAAACTGAAATTAAATCCAAAAAACCGATATTAATTCCAAACAACTGAGATTAAATCCAAACAACTGAGATTCAATCCAAACTGACATTAAAGCCAAACAACTGAGATTAAACCCAAACAACTGAGATTAAATCCAAACAACTGAGATTAAATCCAAACTGAGATTAAACCCAAACAACTGAGATTAAATCCAAAAAACTGAGAATAAATACAAACAACTGGAATTAAAACCAAACTACTGAGATTGAACCCAAACTACTGAGTTTAAATCCAAAAAACTGAGATTAAGTCCAAACAACTGAGATTAAACCCAAACAACTGAGATTAAACCCAATCAACTCAGATTACATCCAACAACTGAGATTAAGTCCAAACAACTGAGATTAATTCCGAAAAACAGAGATTAAATCCAAACGGAGATTACAACCATTGAGATGAAACTCAAAAAACTGATATTAAAACCACAAAACTGAAATTAAATCCAAAAAACCGATATTAAATCGAAACAACTGAGATTAAATCCAAACAACTGAGATTCAATCCAAACTGACATTAAATCCAAACAACTGAGATTAAATCAAAACAACTGAGATTAAATCCAAACTGAGATTAAACCCAAACAACTGAGATTAAATCCAAACAACTGAGATTAAATCCAAACTGAGATTAAACCCAAACAAATGAGATTAAATCCAAAAAACTGAGATTAAATACAAACAACTGGAATTAAACCCAAACTACTGAGGTACATAGAACATAGAACATAGAACATTACAGCGCAGAACAGGCCCTTCGGCCCACGATGTTGCACCGACCAGTTAAAAAAAAACTGTGACCCTCCAACCTAAACCAATTTCTTTTCGTCCATGAACCTATCTACGGATCTCTTAAACGCCCCCAAACTAGGCGCATTTACTACTGATGCTGGCAGGGCATTCCAATCCCTCACCACCCTCTGGGTAAAGAACCTACCCCTGACATCGGTTCTATAACTACCCCCCCTCAATTTAAAGCCATGCCCCCTCGTGCTGGATTTCTCCATCAGAGGAAAAAGGCTATCACTATCCACCCTATCTAAACCTCTAATCATCTTATATGTTTCAATAAGATCCCCTCTTAGCCGCCGCCTTTCCAGCGAAAACAATCCCAAATCCCTCAGCCTCTCCTCATAGGATCTCCCCTCCATACCAGGCAACATCCTGGTAAACCTCCTCTGCACCCTCTCCAAAGCCTCCACATCCTTCCTGTAATGTGGGGACCAGAACTGCACACAGTACTCCAAGTGCGGCCGCACCAGAGTTGTGTACAGTTGCAACATAACGCTACGACTCCTAAATTCAATCCCCCTACCAATAAACGCCAAGACACCATATGCCTTCTTAACAACCTTATCTACTTGATTCCCAACTTTCAGGGATCTATGCACACATACACCTAGATCCCTCTGCTCCTCCACACTATTCAAAGTCCTCCCGTTAGCCCTATACTCAACACATCTGTTATTCCTACCAAAGTGAATTACCTCACACTTCTCCGCATTAAACTCCATCCGCCACCTCTCGGCCCAACTTTGCAACCTGTCTAAGTCTTCCTGCAAACTACGACACCCTTCCTCACTGTCTACCACACCACCGACTTTGGTGTCATCAGCAAATTTGCTAATCCACCCAACTATACCCTCATCCAGATCATTAATAAATATTACAAACAGCAGTGGCCCCAAAACAGATCCCTGAGGTACACCACTTGTAACCGCACTCCATGATGAATATTTACTATCAACCACCACCCTCTGTTTCCTATCCGCTAGCCAATTCCTGATCCAATTTCCTAGATCACCCCCAATCCCATACATCTGCATTTTCTGCAGAAGCCTACCATGGTGAACCTTATCAGGTTGAACCCAACCTGGTGAACCTTATCAGGTTGAACCCAAACTACTGAGATTAAATCCAAAAAACTGAGATTAAGTCCAAACAACTGAGATTAAACCCAAACAACTGAGATTAAACCCAATCAAATCAGATTACATCCAAACAACAGAGATTAAGTGCAAAGAACTGATATTAAACCCAAACTACTGAGATTAAATCCAAACAACTGAGATTAATTCCGAAAAACAGATATTAAATCCAAACGGAGATTATACCCAAACAACTGAGATTAAATCCAAAAACCTGAGATTAATCCAAACAACTGAGATTAAATCCAAACAACTGAGATTAAATCCAAACAACTGAGATTAAACACAAACTGATATTGAACCCAAACTCAGATAAAACCAAAACCACTGAGATGAAACTCAAAAAACTGATATTAAAACCACAAAACTGAAATTAAATCCAAAAAACCGATATTAAATCGAAACAACTGAGATTAAATCCAAACAACTGAGATTCAATCCAAACTGACATTAAATCCAAACAACTGAGATTAAATCCAAACAACTGAGATTAAATCCAAACTGAAATTAAACCCAAACAACTGAGATTAAATCCAAACAACTGAGATTAAATACAAACAACTGGAATTAAACCCAAACTACTGAGATTGAACCCAAACTACTTAGATTAAATCCAAAAAACTGAGATTAAGTCCAAACAACTGAGATTAAACCCAAACAACTGAGATTAAACCCAATCAACTCAGATTACATCCAAACAACTGAGATTAAGTCCAAACAACTGAGATTAATTCCGAAAAACAGAGATTAAATCCAAACGGAGATTACAACCATTGAGATGAGACTCAAAAAACTGATATTAAAACCACAAAACTGAAATTAAATCCAAAAAACCGATATTAAATCGAAACAACTGAGATTAAATCCAAACAACTGAGATTCAATCCAAACTGACATTAAATCCAAACAACTGAGATTAAATCCAAACAACTGAGATTAAATCCAAACTGAGATTAAACCCAAACAACTGAGATTAAATCCAAACAACTGAGATTAAATACAAACAACTGGAATTAAACCCAAACTACTGAGATTGAACCCAAACTACTTAGATTAAATCCAAAAAACTGAGATTAAGTCCAAACAACTGAGATTAAACCCAAACAACTGAGATTAAACCCAATCAACTCAGATTACATCCAAACAACTGAGATTAAGTCCAAACAACTGATATTAAACCCAAACTACTGAGATTAAATCCAAACAACTGAGATTAATTCCGAAAAGCAGAGATTAAATCCAAACGGAGATTTAACCCAAACAACTGCGAATAAATCCAAAAACCTGAGATTAATCCAAACAACTCAGATTAAATCCAAACAACTGAGATTAAATCCAAACAACTGAGATTAAACACAAAATGAAATTAAACCCAAATGGAGATTAAACCCAAACTACTGAGATTAAATCCAAACAACTGAGATTAAATCAAAAAAGGAGATTAAAACCAAACAACTGAGATTAAACCCAAACAACTGATATTAAATCCAAACAACTGAGATCAAACACAAACTGATATTGAACCCAAACTGAAATTAAACCAAAACAACTGAGATGAAACTCTAAAAACTGATATTAAAACCACAAAACTGAAATTAAATCCAAAAAACCGATATTAATTCCAAACAACTGAGATTAAATCCAAACAACTGAGATTCAATCCAAACTGACATTAAAGCCAAACAACTGAGATTAAACCCAAACAACTGAGATTAAATCCAAACAACTGAGATTAAATCCAAACTGAGATTAAACCCAAACAACTGAGATTAAATCCAAAAAACTGAGAATAAATACAAACAACTGGAATTAAAACCAAACTACTGAGATTGAACCCAAACTACTGAGATTAAATCCAAAAAACTGAGATTAAGTCCAAACAACTGAGATTAAACCCAAACAACTGAGATTAAACCCAATCAACTCAGATTACATCCAAACAACTGAGATTAAGTCCAAACAACTGAGATTAATTCCGAAAAACAGAGATTAAATCCAAACGGAGATTACAACCATTGAGATGAGACTCAAAAAACTGATATTAAAACCACAAAACTGAAATTAAATCCAAAAAACCGATATTAAATCGAAACAACTGAGATTAAATCCAAAGAACTGAGATTCAATCCAAACTGACATTAAATCCAAACAACTGAGATTAAATCCAAACAACTGAGATTAAATCCAAACTGAGATTAAACCCAAACAAATGAGATTAACTCCAAAAAACTGAGATTAAACCCAAACAACTGATATTAAATCCAAACAACTGAGATCAAACACAAACTGATATTGAACCCAAACTGAAATTAAACCAAAACAACTGAGATGAAACTCTAAAAACTGATATTAAAACCACAAAACTGAAATTAAATCCAAAAAACCGATATTAATTCCAAACAACTGAGATTAAATCCAAACAACTGAGATTCAATCCAAACTGACATTAAAGCCAAACAACTGAGATTAAACCCAAACAACTGAGATTAAATCCAAACAACTGAGATTAAATCCAAACTGAGATTAAACCCAAACAACTGAGATTAAATCCAAAAAACTGAGAATAAATACAAACAACTGGAATTAAAACCAAACTACTGAGATTGAACCCAAACTACTGAGTTTAAATCCAAAAAACTGAGATTAAGTCCAAACAACTGAGATTAAACCCAAACAACTGAGATTAAACCCAATCAACTCAGATTACATCCAAACAACTGAGATTAAGTCCAAACAACTGAGATTAATTCCGAAAAACAGAGATTAAATCCAAACGGAGATTACAACCATTGAGATGAAACTCAAAAAACTGATATTAAAACCACAAAACTGAAATTAAATCCAAAAAACCGATATTAAATCGAAACAACTGAGATTAAATCCAAACAACTGAGATTCAATCCAAACTGACATTAAATCCAAACAACTGAGATTAAATCAAAACAACTGAGATTAAATCCAAACTGAGATTAAACCCAAACAACTGAGATTAAATCCAAACAACTGAGATTAAATCCAAACTGAGATTAAACCCAAACAAATGAGATTAAATCCAAAAAACTGAGATTAAATACAAACAACTGGAATTAAACCCAAACTACTGAGGTACATAGAACATAGAACATAGAACATTACAGCGCAGAACAGGCCCTTCGGCCCACGATGTTGCACCGACCAGTTAAAAAAAAAACTGTGACCCTCCAACCTAAACCAATTTCTTTTCGTCCATGAACCTATCTACGGATCTCTTAAACGCCCCCAAACTAGGCGCATTTACTACTGATGCTGGCAGGGCATTCCAATCCCTCACCACCCTCTGGGTAAAGAACCTACCCCTGACATCGGTTCTATAACTACCCCCCCTCAATTTAAAGCCATGCCCCCTCGTGCTGGATTTCTCCATCAGAGGAAAAAGGCTATCACTATCCACCCTATCTAAACCTCTAATCATCTTATATGTTTCAATAAGATCCCCTCTTAGCCGCCGCCTTTCCAGCGAAAACAATCCCAAATCCCTCAGCCTCTCCTCATAGGATCTCCCCTCCATACCAGGCAACATCCTGGTAAACCTCCTCTGCACCCTCTCCAAAGCCTCCACATCCTTCCTGTAATGTGGGGACCAGAACTGCACACAGTACTCCAAGTGCGGCCGCACCAGAGTTGTGTACAGTTGCAACATAACGCTACGACTCCTAAATTCAATCCCCCTACCAATAAACGCCAAGACACCATATGCCTTCTTAACAACCTTATCTACTTGATTCCCAACTTTCAGGGATCTATGCACACATACACCTAGATCCCTCTGCTCCTCCACACTATTCAAAGTCCTCCCGTTAGCCCTATACTCAACACATCTGTTATTCCTACCAAAGTGAATTACCTCACACTTCTCCGCATTAAACTCCATCCGCCACCTCTCGGCCCAACTTTGCAACCTGTCTAAGTCTTCCTGCAAACTACGACACCCTTCCTCACTGTCTACCACACCACCGACTTTGGTGTCATCAGCAAATTTGCTAATCCACCCAACTATACCCTCATCCAGATCATTAATAAATATTACAAACAGCAGTGGCCCCAAAACAGATCCCTGAGGTACACCACTTGTAACCGCACTCCATGATGAATATTTACTATCAACCACCACCCTCTGTTTCCTATCCGCTAGCCAATTCCTGATCCAATTTCCTAGATCACCCCCAATCCCATACATCTGCATTTTCTGCAGAAGCCTACCATGGTGAACCTTATCAGGTTGAACCCAACCTGGTGAACCTTATCAGGTTGAACCCAAACTACTGAGATTAAATCCAAAAAACTGAGATTAAGTCCAAACAACTGAGATTAAACCCAAACAACTGAGATTAAACCCAATCAAATCAGATTACATCCAAACAACTGAGATTAAGTGCAAAGAACTGATATTAAACCCAAACTACTGAGATTAAATCCAAACAACTGAGATTAATTCCGAAAAACAGATATTAAATCCAAACGGAGATTATACCCAAACAACTGAGATTAAATCCAAAAACCTGAGATTAATCCAAACAACTGAGATTAAATCCAAACAACTGAGATTAAATCCAAACAACTGAGATTAAACACAAACTGATATTGAACCCAAACTCAGATAAAACCAAAACCACTGAGATGAAACTCAAAAAACTGATATTAAAACCACAAAACTGAAATTAAATCCAAAAAACCGATATTAAATCGAAACAACTGAGATTAAATCCAAACAACTGAGATTCAATCCAAACTGACATTAAATCCAAACAACTGAGATTAAATCCAAACAACTGAGATTAAATCCAAACTGAGATTAAACCCAAACAACTGAGATTAAATCCAAACAACTGAGATTAAATACAAACAACTGGAATTAAACCCAAACTACTGAGATTGAACCCAAACTACTTAGATTAAATCCAAAAAACTGAGATTAAGTCCAAACAACTGAGATTAAACCCAAACAACTGAGATTAAACCCAATCAACTCAGATTACATCCAAACAACTGAGATTAAGTCCAAACAACTGAGATTAATTCCGAAAAACAGAAATTAAATCCAAACGGAGATTACAACCATTGAGATGAGACTCAAAAAACTGATATTAAAACCACAAAACTGAAATTAAATCCAAAAAACCGATATTAAATCGAAACAACTGAGATTAAATCCAAACAACTGAGATTCAATCCAAACTGACATTAAATCCAAACAACTGAGATTAAATCCAAACAACTGAGATTAAATCCAAACTGAGATTAAACCCAAACAACTGAGATTAAATCCAAACAACTGAGATTAAATACAAACAACTGGAATTAAACCCAAACTACTGAGATTGAACCCAAACTACTTAGATTAAATCCAAAAAACTGAGATTAAGTCCAAACAACTGAGATTAAACCCAAACAACTGAGATTAAACCCAATCAACTCAGATTACATCCAAACAACTGAGATTAAGTCCAAACAACTGATATTAAACCCAAACTACTGAGATTAAATCCAAACAACTGAGATTAATTCCGAAAAGCAGAGATTAAATCCAAACGGAGATTTAACCCAAACAACTGAGAATAAATCCAAAAACCTGAGATTAATCCAAACAACTCAGATTAAATCCAAACAACTGAGATTAAATCCAAACAACTGAGATTAAACACAAAATGAAATTAAACCCAAATGGAGATTAAACCCAAACTACTGAGATTAAATCCAAACAACTGAGATTAAATCAAAAAAGGAGATTAAAACCAAACAACTGAGATTAAACCCAAACAACTGATATTAAATCCAAACAACTGAGATCAAACACAAACTGATATTGAACCCAAACTGAAATTAAACCAAAACAACTGAGATGAAACTCTAAAAACTGATATTAAAACCACAAAACTGAAATTAAATCCAAAAAACCGATATTAATTCCAAACAACTGAGATTAAATCCAAACAACTGAGATTCAATCCAAACTGACATTAAAGCCAAACAACTGAGATTAAACCCAAACAACTGAGATTAAATCCAAACAACTGAGATTAAATCCAAACTGAGATTAAACCCAAACAACTGAGATTAAATCCAAACAACTGAGAATAAATACAAACAACTGGAATTAAAACCAAACTACTGAGATTGAACCCAAACTACTGAGATTAAATCCAAAAAACTGAGATTAAGTCCAAACAACTGAGATTAAACCCAAACAACTGAGATTAAACCCAATCAACTCAGATTACATCCAAACAACTGAGATTAAGTCCAAACAACTGAGATTAATTCCGAAAAACAGAGATTAAATCCAAACGGAGATTACAACCATTGAGATGAGACTCAAAAAACTGATATTAAAACCACAAAACTGAAATTAAATCCAAAAAACCGATATTAAATCGAAACAACTGAGATTAAATCCAAAGAACTGAGATTCAATCCAAACTGACATTAAATCCAAACAACTGAGATTAAATCCAAACAACTGAGATTAAATCCAAACTGAGATTAAACCCAAACAAATGAGATTAACTCCAAAAAACTGAGATTAAATACAAACAACTGGAATTAAACCCAAACTACTGAGATTAAATCCAAAAAACTGAGATTAAGTCCAAACAACTGAGATTAAACCCAAACAACTGAGATTAAACCCAATCAAATCAGATTACATCCAGACAACTGAGATTAAGTGCAAAGAACTGATATTAAACCCAAACTACTGAGATTAAATCCAAACAACTGAGATTAATTCCGAAAAACAGATATTAAATCCAAACGGAGATTATACCCAAACAACTGAGATTAAGTCCAAAAACCTGAGATTAATCCAAACAACTGAGATTAAATCCAAACAACTGAGATTAAATCCAAACAACTGAGATTAAACACAAACTGATATTGAACCCAAACTCAGATAAAACCAAAACCACTGAGATGAAACTCAAAAAACTGATATTAAAACCACAAAACTGAAATTAAATCCAAAAAACCGATATTAAATCGAAACAACTGAGATTAAATCCAAACAACTGAGATTCAATCCAAACTGACATTAAATCCAAACAACTGAGATTAAATCCAAACAACTGAGATTAAATCCAAACTGAGATTAAACCCAAACAACTGAGATTAAATCCAAACAACTGAGATTAAATACAAACAACTGGAATTAAACCCAAACTACTGAGATTGAACCCAAACTACTTAGATTAAATCCAAAAAACTGAGATTAAGTCCAAACAACTGAGATTAAACCCAAACAACTGAGATTAAACCCAATCAACTCAGATTACATCCAAACAACTGAGATTAAGTCCAAACAACTGATATTAAACCCAAACTACTGAGATTAAATCCAAACAACTGAGATTAATTCCGAAAAACAGAGATTAAATCCAAACGGAGATTTAACCCAAACAACTGAGAATAAATCCAAAAACGTGAGATTAATCCAAACAACTGAGATTAAATCCAAACAACTGAGATTAAATCCAAACAACTGAGATTAAACACAAAATGAAATTAAAAACAAATGGAGATTAAAACCAAACTAATGAGATTAAATCCAAACAACTGAGATTAAATCAAAAAAGGAGATTAAAACCAAACAACTGAGATTAAACCCAAACAACTGATATTAAATCCAAACAACTGAGATCAAACACAAACTGATATTGAACCCAAACTGAAATTAAACCAAAACAACTGAGATGAAACTCTACAAACTGATATTAAAACCACAAAACTGAAATTAAATCCAAAAAACCGATATTAATTCCAAACAACTGAGATTAAATCCAAACAACTGAGATTCAATCCAAACTGACATTAAAGCCAAACAACTGAGATTAAACCCAAACAACTGAGATTAAATCCAAACAACTGAGATTAAATCCAAACTGAGATTAAACCCAAACAACTGAGATTAAATCCAAAAAACTGAGAATAAATACAAACAACTGGAATTAAAACCAAACTACTGAGATTGAACCCAAACTACTGAGATTAAATCCAAACTGAGATTAAACCCAAACAAATGAGATTAACTCCAAAAAACTGAGATTAAATACAAACAACTGGAATTAAACCCAAACTACTGAGATTAAATCCAAAAAACTGAGATTAAGTCCAAACAACTGAGATTAAACCCAAACAACTGAGATTAAACCCAATCAAATCAGGTTACATCCAAACAACTGAGATTAAGTGCAAAGAACTGATATTAAACCCAAACTACTGAGATTAAATCCAAACAACTGAGATTAATTCCGAAAAACAGATATTAAATCCAAACGGAGATTATACCCAAACAACTGAGATTAAATCCAAAAACCTGAGATTAATCCAAACAACTGAGATTAAATCCAAACAACTGAGATTAAATCCAAACAACTGAGATTAAACACAAACTGATATTGAACCCAAACTCAGATAAAACCAAAACCACTGAGATGAAACTCAAAAAACTGATATTAAAACCACAAAACTGAAATTAAATCCAAAAAACCGATATTAAATCGAAACAACTGAGATTAAATCCAAACAACTGAGATTCAATCCAAACTGACATTAAATCCAAACAACTGAGATTAAATCCAAACAACTGAGATTAAATCCAAACTGAGATTAAACCCAAACAACTGAGATTAAATCCAAACAACTGAGATTAAATACAAACAACTGGAATTAAACCCAAACTACTGAGATTGAACCCAAACTACTTAGATTAAATCCAAAAAACTGAGATTAAGTCCAAACAACTGAGATTAAACCCAAACAACTGAGATTAAACCCAATCAACTCAGATTACATCCAAACAACTGAGATTAAGTCCAAACAACTGATATTAAACCCAAACTACTGAGATTAAATCCAAACAACTGAGATTAATTCCGAAAAGCAGAGATTAAATCCAAACGGAGATTTAACCCAAACAACTGAGAATAAATCCAAAAACCTGAGATTAATCCAAACAACTGAGATTAAATCCAAACAACTGAGATTAAATCCAAACAACTGAGATTAAACACAAAATGAAATTAAAAACAAATGGAGATTAAAACCAAACTAATGAGATTAAATCCAAACAATTGAGATTAAATCAAAAAAGGAGATTAAAACCAAACAACTGAGATTAAACCCAAACAACTGATATTAAATCCAAACAACTGAGATCAAACACAAACTGATATTGAACCCAAACTGAAATTAAACCAAAACAACTGAGATGAAACTCTAAATACTGATATTAAAACCACAAAACTGAAATTAAATCCAAAAAACCGATATTAATTCCAAACAACTGAGATTAAATCCAAACAACTGAGATTCAATCCAAACTGACATTAAAGCCAAACAACTGAGATTAAACCCAAACAACTGAGATTAAATCCAAACAACTGAGATTAAATCCAAACTGAGATTAAACCCAAACAACTGAGATTAAATCCAAAAAACTGAGAATAAATACAAACAACTGGAATTAAAACCAAACTACTGAGATTGAACCCAAACTACTGAGATTAAATCCAAAAAACTGAGATTAAGTCCAAACAACTGAGATTAAACCCAAACAACTGAGATTAAACCCAATCAACTCAGATTACATCCAAACAACTGAGATTAAGTCCAAACAACTGAGATTAATTCCGAAAAACAGAGATTAAATCCAAACGGAGATTACAACCATTGAGATGAAACTCAAAAAACTGATATTAAAACCACAAAACTGAAATTAAATCCAAAAAACCGATATTAAATCGAAACAACTGAGATTAAATCCAAACAACTGAGATTCAATCCAAACTGACATTAAATCCAAACAACTGAGATTAAATCAAAACAACTGAGATTAAATCCAAACTGAGATTAAACCCAAACAACTGAGATTAAATCCAAACAACTGAGATTAAATCCAAACTGAGATTAAACCCAAACAAATGAGATTAAATCCAAAAAACTGAGATTAAATACAAACAACTGGAATTAAACCCAAACTACTGAGGTTGAACCCAAACTACTGAGATTAAATCCAAAAAACTGAGATTAAGTCCAAACAACTGAGATTAAACCCAAACAACTGAGATTAAACCCAATCAAATCAGATTACATCCAAACAACTGATATTAAGTGCAAAGAACTGATATTAAACCCAAACTACTGAGATTAAATCCAAACAACTGAGATTAATTCCGAAAAACAGTTGTTAAATCCAAACGGAGATTATACCCAAACAACTGAGATTAAATCCAAAAACCTGAGATTAATCCAAACAACTGAGATTAAATCCAAACAACTGAGATTAAACCCAAACAACTGAGATTAAAAACAATCAACTCAGATTACATCCAAACAACTGAGATTAAGTCCAAACAACTGATATTAAACCCAAACTACTGAGCTAAAATCCAAACAACTGAGATTAATTCCGAAAAACAGATATTATATCCAAACGGAGATTATACCCAAACAACTGAGAATAAATCCAAAAACCTGAGATTAATCCAAACAACTGAGATTAAATCCAAACAACTGAGATTAAACCCAAACAACTGAGATTAAACCCAATCAAATCAGGTTACATCCAAACAACTGAGATTAAGTGCAAAGAACTGATATTAAACCCAAACTACTGAGATTAAATCCAAACAACTGAGATTAATTCCGAAAAACAGATATTAAATCCAAACGGAGATTATACCCAAACAACTGAGATTAAATCCAAAAACCTGAGATTAATCCAAACAACTGAGATTAAATCCAAACAACTGAGATTAAATCCAAACAACTGAGATTAAACACAAACTGATATTGAACCCAAACTCAGATAAAACCAAAACCACTGAGATGAAACTCAAAAAACTGATATTAAAACCACAAAACTGAAATTAAATCCAAAAAACCGATATTAAATCGAAACAACTGAGATTAAATCCAAACAACTGAGATTCAATCCAAACTGACATTAAATCCAAACAACTGAGATTAAATCCAAACAACTGAGATTAAATCCAAACTGAGATTAAACCCAAACAACTGAGATTAAATCCAAACAACTGAGATTAAATACAAACAACTGGAATTAAACCCAAACTACTGAGATTGAACCCAAACTACTTAGATTAAATCCAAAAAACTGAGATTAAGTCCAAACAACTGAGATTAAACCCAAACAACTGAGATTAAACCCAATCAACTCAGATTACATCCAAACAACTGAGATTAAGTCCAAACAACTGATATTAAACCCAAACTACTGAGATTAAATCCAAACAACTGAGATTAATTCCGAAAAACAGAGATTAAATCCAAACGGAGATTTAACCCAAACAACTGAGAATAAATCCAAAAACCTGAGATTAATCCAAACAACTGAGATTAAATCCAAACAACTGAGATTAAATCCAAACAACTGAGATTAAACACAAAATGAAATTAAAAACAAATGGAGATTAAAACCAAACTAATGAGATTAAATCCAAACAATTGAGATTAAATCAAAAAAGGAGATTAAAACCAAACAACTGAGATTAAACCCAAACAACTGATATTAAATCCAAACAACTGAGATCAAACACAAACTGATATTGAACCCAAACTGAAATTAAACCAAAACAACTGAGATGAAACTCTAAATACTGATATTAAAACCACAAAACTGAAATTAAATCCAAAAAACCGATATTAATTCCAAACAACTGAGATTAAATCCAAACAACTGAGATTCAATCCAAACTGACATTAAAGCCAAACAACTGAGATTAAACCCAAACAACTGAGATTAAATCCAAACAACTGAGATTAAATCCAAACTGAGATTAAACCCAAACAACTGAGATTAAATCCAAAAAACTGAGAATAAATACAAACAACTGGAATTAAAACCAAACTACTGAGATTGAACCCAAACTACTGAGATTAAATCCAAAAAACTGAGATTAAGTCCAAACAACTGAGATTAAACCCAAACAACTGAGATTAAACCCAATCAACTCAGATTACATCCAAACAACTGAGATTAAGTCCAAACAACTGAGATTAATTCCGAAAAACAGAGATTAAATCCAAACGGAGATTACAACCATTGAGATGAAACTCAAAAAACTGATATTAAAACCACAAAACTGAAATTAAATCCAAAAAACCGATATTAAATCGAAACAACTGAGATTAAATCCAAACAACTGAGATTCAATCCAAACTGACATTAAATCCAAACAACTGAGATTAAATCAAAACAACTGAGATTAAATCCAAACTGAGATTAAACCCAAACAACTGAGATTAAATCCAAACAACTGAGATTAAATCCAAACTGAGATTAAACCCAAACAAATGAGATTAAATCCAAAAAACTGAGATTAAATACAAACAACTGGAATTAAACCCAAACTACTGAGGTTGAACCCAAACTACTGAGATTAAATCCAAAAAACTGAGATTAAGTCCAAACAACTGAGATTAAACCCAAACAACTGAGATTAAACCCAATCAAATCAGATTACATCCAAACAACTGATATTAAGTGCAAAGAACTGATATTAAACCCAAACTACTGAGATTAAATCCAAACAACTGAGATTAATTCCGAAAAACAGTTGTTAAATCCAAACGGAGATTATACCCAAACAACTGAGATTAAATCCAAAAACCTGAGATTAATCCAAACAACTGAGATTAAATCCAAACAACTGAGATTAAACCCAAACAACTGAGATTAAAAACAATCAACTCAGATTACATCCAAACAACTGAGATTAAGTCCAAACAACTGATATTAAACCCAAACTACTGAGCTAAAATCCAAACAACTGAGATTAATTCCGAAAAACAGATATTATATCCAAACGGAGATTATACCCAAACAACTGAGAATAAATCCAAAAACCTGAGATTAATCCAAACAACTGAGATTAAATCCAAACAACTGAGATTAAATCCAAACAACTGAGATTAAACACAAACTGATATTGAACCCAAACTCAGATTAAACCAAAACCACTGAGATGAAACTCAAAAAACTGATATTAAAACCACAAAACTGAAATTAAATCCAAAAAACCGAGATTAAATCGAAACAACTGAGATTAAATCCAAACAACTGAGATTAAATCCAAACTGAGATTAAACCCAATCAACTGAGATTAAATCCAAAAAACTGAGATTAATTGCAAACAACTGGAATTAAACCCAAACTACTGAGGTTGAACCCAAACTACTGAGATTAAATCCAAAAAACTGAGATTAAGTCCAAACAACTGAGATTAAACACAAACAACTGAGATTAAACACAATCAACTCAGATTACATCCAAACAACTGAGATTAAGTCCAAACAACTGATATTAAACCCAAACTACTGAGATTAAATCCAAACAACTGAGATTAAATCCAAACAACTGAGATTAAATCCAAACTGCCATTAAACCCAAACAACTGAGATTAAATCCAAACACCTGAGATTAAACACATACAGATATTGAACCCAAACTGCGATTAAGCCAAAGCAACTGAGATGCAACCCAAACAAACTGATATTGAACGCAAACAACTGAGATTCAATCCAAACAGCTGAGATTATATCCAAACTGAGATTAAACCAAAACAACTGAGATTGAACCCAAACAACTGAGATTCAACCCAAACTGAAAGTGAACCCAAATTGAGATTAAATCCAAACAAATAATATTAAATGCAAACAACTGAGATTAAAACACAAATAACTGGAATTATATCCAAAAAGCGGATATTAAACCCAAATAACTGAGATTCAATCCAAACTGAGATGAAAACCAAACAACTGAGATTAAAAGCAAATAACTGAGATTAAATCCAAACAAACTGAGATTAAATCCAAACAACTGATATTAAACCGACGCAACTGAGATTGAACCCGAACAACTGAGATTAAATCAAAAAACGGAGATTAAATCCAAACAACTGAGATTAAACCCAAACAACTGGTATTAAATCCAAACAACTGAGATCAAACACAAACTGATATTGAACCCAAACTGAAATTAAACCAAAACAACTGAGATGAAACTCTAAAAACTGATATTACAACCACAAAACTGAAATTAAATCCAAAAAACCGATATTAATTCCAAACAACTCAGATTAAATCCAAACAACTGAGATTCAATCCAAACTGACATTAAAGCCAAACAACTGAGATTAAACCCAAACAACTGAGATTAAATCCAAACTGAGATTAAACCCAAACAACTGAGATTAAATCCAAAAAACTGAGAATAAATACAAACTACTGGAATTAAACCCAAACTACTGAGATTGAACCCAAACTACTGAGATTAAATCAAAAAAACTGAGATTAAGTCCAAACAACTGAGATTAAACCCAAACAACCGAGATTAAACCCAATCAAATCAGATTACATCCAAACAACTGAGATTAAGTCCAAACAACTGAGATTAATTCCGAAAAACAGAGATTAAATCCAAAGTTTTTTTTTTTGTTTTCTTTTTTTCTTGCTGGTAATGGCTTCAGGGATGGCAGTTCAGGCAGTATGCTGCATCTCCTGTGGGATGTATGTGGTGAGGAAATCCAGTAGTGTTTCAGGAGATTTTAGTTGTAAGAAGTGCATTAGATTGCAGCTTCTGGAGGAGCGTGTAAAGGAGCTGGAGGGGGAGGTAGAGGAACTCCGCATAATTCGGGAGGCGGAGGTGGAAGTTGATAGGAGTTATAGAGAAATAGTAACTCCTAGAAATGAGGCTTGGGTCAATGCCAGGAGGAGGGGTAAGAAGCAATCGGGAAGACAATCCCCTGGGGCGGTTCCCCTCCATAATAGGTTTTCGGTGCTGGAGGCTACAGTTGAGGAGGAATCAACTGAGCATAGAGAGCAGATCTCTGGGGGTGAGCCGAGTGAGAAAGCTCAGGTGGTTAGGGGCTGTAAAAGACTGGGCCTTGTGATTGGGGACTCCACAATTAAGGGGACAGATAGGAGGGTCGGAACTAAAGGTAGGGACTCAGGGTTGGTGTGTTGCCTACCAGGGGCTGGGGTCCGGGATGTGTCTGACAGGGTATTCAGGACTCTTAGGGGGGAGGGAGATAAACCACAAGTTATTGTACATGTGGGGACACACGACATAGGGAGGATAGGGGAAGGGGATATTAGGCAGGGATTTATGGAGTTGGGGTGGAAACTAAAGGCCAAGACTGACAGAGTGGTTATCTCTGGACTCTTGCCTGTACCACGGGATAGTTTAGAGAGGAATAGGGAGAGGGAAGGTTTGAATTCATGGCTGAGGGGATGGTGCAGGAGGGAGGGGTTCAGGTACTTAAGCAATTGGGGCTCGTACTGGGGAAGGTGTGACCTCTATGAGAAGGATGGTCTACACCTTAATCAGAAGGGGACCAATATCCTGGGGGGTAAATTTGCTAAGGCCATGCAAGGAGGTTTAAACTGATTCGGGGGGGGGGAGGGATCCTGAGTAGTGGGGCTGAAAGTGAGGGATGCATGGATGGGGACTGCAATGCACGGCATTGCAGAGGTGGGGTGGAGCAGGGTTTGAAATGTGTATACTTCAATGCCAGGAGTATTCGCAATAAAGTGGGTGAACTTGCAGCGTGGATCAGTACCTGGGACTTCGATGTTGTGGCTATTTCAGAGACATGGATAGAGCAGGGGCAGGAATGGATGCTGCAGGTCCCGGGGTTCAAATGTTTTAGTCGAAGTAGGGAAGGAGGTAGAAGAGGGGGAGGGGTAGCATTATTGGTCAGAGATTGTATCACAGTGTCAGAGAGGAGGTTTGATGAGGACTTATCTGTTGAGGTAGTATGGGCGGAGATTAGAAATAGGAGAGGAGAGGTCACCCTGTTGGGAGTCTTTTATAGACCTCCTAAAAGTTCTAGAGAGGTTGAGGAAAGGATTGCGGAGTCAATCCTGCTTAGGAGTGAAAGTAATAGGGCAATTGTTATGGGGGATTTTAACTTGACTAATATTGACTGGAATTGTTATAGCTCTAGCTCGTTAGAGGGGTCAGTTTTTGTTCAAAGCGTGCAGGAAGGTTTTTTGACTCAGTATGTAGACAGGCCAACTAGAGGTGAGGCTATATTGGATCTGGTGCTGGGAAATGAGCCAGACCAGGTGCTAGACTTGGAAGTTGGTGTGCATTTTGGTGATAGTGACCACAATTCGGTTACGTTCACCTTAGTGATGGAAAGGGATAGGCATGAACCTCGGGCCAGTGGTTTTAGCTGGGGGAAGGGTAATTATGAGGCTATTAGGAGAGAATTAGGAAACATAGGTTGGACTAGGAGATTACAGGGACTGGGAACGTCCGACATGTGGAGTTTTTTCAAGGAGCAGCTACTGCGAGTCTGTGATAGGTATGTCCCTGTCAGGCAAGGAGGAATTGGTAGGGCTAGGGAACCGTGGTGCACCAAAAAAGTTTCTTTGTTGGTTAAAAAGAAAAAGGAGGCTTATGTTCGGATGAGACGTGAGCACTCGGGTAGTGCACTAGAAAGCTTTAGATTGGCTAAGAGGGAGTTGAAGAGCGAGCTTAGAAGGGCTAAAAGGGGACATGAGAAGACTTTGGCGGATAGGGTTAAAGAGAATCCTAAGGCGTTCTATAGGTATGTCAAGAACAGAAGGTTGGTTAGGGCAAGTTTAGGGCCAGTTATAGATGGCAGAGGGAAGTTATGTGTGGAACCGGAGGAGATTGGTGAAGCATTGAACCAATATTTCTCTTCGGTGTTCACGCAAGGGGACATGAATATAGCTGAGGAGGACACTGGGTTGCAAGGGAGTAGAATAGACAGTATTACAGTTGATAAGGAGGATGTGCAGGATATTCTGGAGGGTCTGAAAATAGATAAATCCCCTGGTCCGGATGGGATTTATCCAAGGATTCTCTGGGAGGCAAGAGAAGTGATTGCAGAGCCTCTGGCTCTGATCTTCAGGTCGTCGTTGGCCTCTGGTATAGTACCAGAAGATTGGAGGTTAGCGAATGTTGTCCCATTGTTTAAGAAGGGGAACAGAGACTTCCCCGGGAATTATAGACCGGTGAGTCTCACTTCTGTTGTCGGCAAGATGTTGGAAAAAATTATAAGGGATAGGATTTATAGTTATTTGGAGAGTAATGAATTGATAGGTGATAGTCAGCATGGTTTTGTGGCAGGTAGGTCGTGCCTTACTAACCTTATTGAGTTTTTTGAGAAAGTGACCAAGGAGGTGGATGGGGGCAAGGCAGTGGACGTGGTATATATGGATTTTAGTAAGGCGTTTGATAAGGTTCACCATGGTAGGCTTCTGCAGAAAATGCAGATGTATGGGATTGGGGGTGATCTAGGAAATTGGATCAGGAATTGGCTAGCGGATAGGAAACAGAGGGTGGTGGTTGATAGTAAATATTCATCATGGAGTGCGGTTACAAGTGGTGTACCTCAGGGATCTGTTTTGGGGCCACTGCTGTTTGTAATATTTATTAATGATCTGGATGAGGGTATAGTTGGGTGGATTAGCAAATTTGCTGATGACACCAAAGTCGGTGGTGTGGTAGACAGTGAGGAAGGGTGTCGTAGTTTGCAGGAAGACTTAGACAGGTTGCAAAGTTGGGCCGAGAGGTGGCGGATGGAGTTTAATGCGGAGAAGTGTGAGGTAATTCACTTTGGTAGGAATAACAGATGTGTTGAGTATAGGGCTAACGGGAGGACTTTGAATAGTGTGGAGGAGCAGAGGGATCTAGGTGTATGTGTGCATAGATCCCTGAAAGTTGGGAATCAAGTAGATAAGGTTGTTAAGAAGGCATATGGTGTCTTGGCGTTTATTGGTAGGGGGATTGAATTTAGGAGTCGTAGCGTTATGTTGCAACTGTACACAACTCTGGTGCGGCCGCACTTGGAGTACTGTGTGCAGTTCTGGTCCCCACATTACAGGAAGGATGTGGAGGCTTTGGAGAGGGTGCAGAGGAGGTTTACCAGGATGTTGCCTGGTATGGAGGGGAGATCCTATGAGGAGAGGCTGAGGGATTTGGGATTGTTTTCGCTGGAAAGGCGGCGGCTAAGAGGGGATCTTATTGAAACATATAAGATGATTAGAGGTTTAGATAGGGTGGATAGTGATAGCCTTTTTCCTCTGATGGAGAAATCCAGCACGAGGGGGCATGGCTTTAAATTGAGGGGGGGTAGTTATAGAACCGATGTCAGGGGTAGGTTCTTTACCCAGAGGGTGGTGAGGGATTGGAATGCCCTGCCAGCATCAGTAGTAAATGCGCCTAGTTTGGGGGCGTTTAAGAGATCCGTAGATAGGTTCATGGACGAAAAGAAATTGGTTTAGGTTGGAGGGTCACAGTTTTTTTTTTTTAACTGGTCGGTGCAACATCGTGGGCCGAAGGGCCTGTTCTGCGCTGTAATGTTCTATGTTCTATGTTCTAAAGGGAGATTATACCCAAACACCTGAGATTAAATCCAAAAACCTGAGATTAATCCAAACAACTGGGATTAAATCCAAACAACTGAGATTAAATCCAAACAACTGAGATTAAACACAAACTGATATTGAACCCAAACTGAGATTAAACCAAAACCACTGAGATGAAACTCAAAAAACTGATATTAAAACCACAAAACTGAAATTAAATCCAAAAAACCGATATTAAATCGAAACAACTGAGATGAAATCCAAACAACTGAGAGTCAATCCAAACTGACATTAAATCCAAACAACTGAGATTAAATCCAAACAACTGAGATTCAATCCAAACTGACATTAAATCCAAACAACTGAGATTAAATCCAAACAACTGAGATTAAATCCAAACTGAGATTAAACCCAAACAACTGAGATTAAATCCAAACAACTGAGATTAAATACAAACAGCTGGAATTAAATCCAAACTACTGAGATTGAACCCAAACTACTTAGATTAAATCCAAAAAACTGAGATTAAGTCCAAACAGCTGAGATTAAACCCAAACAACTGAGATTAAACCCAATCAACTCAGATTACATCCAAACAACTGAGATTAAGTCCAAACAACTGATATTAAACCCAAACTATTGAGATTAAATCCAAACAACTGAGATTAATTCCGAAAAACAGAGATTAATTCCAAACGGCGATTTAACCCAAACAACTGAGAATAAATCCAAAAACCTGAGAGTAATCCAAACAACTGAGATTAAATCCAAACAACTGAGATTAAATCCAAACAACTGAGATTAAACACAAACTGATATTGAACCCAAACTGAGATTAAACCCAAACAAATGAGATTAAATCCAAAAAACTGAGAATAAATACAAACAACTGGAATTAAACCCAAACTACTGAGATTGAACCCAAACTACTGAGATTAAATCCAAAAAACTGAGATTAAGTCCAAACAACTGAGATTAAACCCAAACAACTGAGATTAAACCCAATCAAATCAGATTACATCCAAACAACTGAGATTAAGTCCAAACAACTGAGATTAATTCCGAAAAACAGAGATTAAATCCAAACGGAGATTATACCCAAACACCTGAGATTAAATCCAAAAACCTGAGATTAATCCAAACAACTGAGATTAAATCCAAACAACTGAGATTAAACCCAAACAAATGAGATTAAACCCAATCAACACAGATTACATCCAAACAACTGAGATTAAGTCCAAACAACGGATATTAAACCCAAACTACTGAGATTAAATCCAAACAACTGAGATTAATTTCGAAAAACAGAGATTAAATCCAAACGGAGATTATACCCAAACAACTGAGAATAAATCCAAAAACCTGAGATTAATCCAATCAACGGAGATTAAATCCAAACAACTGAGATTAAATCCAAACAACTGAGATTAAACACAAATTGATATTGAACCCAAACTCAGATTAAACCAAAACCACTGAGATGAAACTCAAAAAACTGATATTAAAACCACAAAACTGAAATTAAATCCAAAAAACCGATATTAAATCCAAACAACTGAGATTAAATCCAAACAACTGAGATTCAATCCAAACTGACATTAAATACAAACAACTGAGATTAAACCCAAACAACTGAGATTAAATCCAGACAACTGAGATTAAATCCAAAAAACTGAGATTAAATCCTAACAACTGAGATTAAACACAAACTGATATTGAACCCAAACTGAGATTAAACCAAAACAAATGAGATGAAACCCAACGCACTGATATTTAATCCAGAAAACTGATATTAAATCCAAACAACTGAGATTAAAAACAAAGAACTGAAATTAAATCCAAACAACTGACATTGAATCCAAACTGTGATTCAACCCAAACAATTGAGATTAAATCCAAACAACTGAGATTAAATACAAACTGAAAGGAAACCCAAATTGAGATTAAATCCAGCAAATGATATCAAATGCAGACAACTGAGATTAAAACCCAAATAACTGAAATTATATCGAAAAAAATGATATTAAACCCAAACAACTGAGATTAAATCCAAACAACGGAGATTAAATCCAAACTGAGATTAAACCCAAACAACTGAGATTAAAAGCAAATAACTGAGATTAAATCCAAACAAACTGAGATTAAATCCAAACAACTCTTATTAAACCGAAACAACTGAGATTGTACCCGAACAACTGAGATTAAATCAAAAAAAGGAGATTAAAACCAAACAACTGAGATTAAACCCAAACAACTGATATTAAATCCAAACAACTGAGATCAAACACAAACTGATATTGAACCCAAACTGAAATTAAACCAAAACAACTGAGATGAAACTCTAAAAACTGATATTACAACCACAAAACTGAAATTAAATCCAAAAAAACAATATTAATTCCAAACAACTGAGATTAAATCCAAACAACTGAGATTCAATCCAAACTGACATTAAAGCCAAACAACTGAGATTAAATCCAAACAACTGAGATTAAATCCAAACTGAGATTAAACCCAAACAAATGAGATTAAATCCAAAAAACTGAGAATAAATACAAACAACTGGAATTAAACCCAAACTACTGAGATTGAACCCAAACTACTGAGATTAAATCCAAAAAACTGAGATTAAGTCCAAACAACTGAGATTAAACCCAAACAACTGAGATTAAACCCAATCAAATCAGATTACATCCAAACAACTGAGATTAAGTCCAAACAACTGAGATTAATTCCGAAAAACAGAGATTATATCCAAACGGACATCATACCCAAACACCTGAGATTAAATCCAAAAACCTGAGATTAATCCAAACAACTGAGATTAAATCCAAAAACCTGAGATTAAATCCAAACAACTGAGATTAAACCCAAACAACTGAGATTAAACCCAATCAACACAGATTACATCCAAACAACTGAGATTAAGTCCAAACAACGGATATTAAACCCAAACTACTGAGATTAAATCCAAACAACTGAGATTAATTTCGAAAAACAGAGATTAAATCCAAACGGAGATTATACCCAAACAACTGAGAATAAATCCAAAAACCTGAGATTAATCCAATCAACGGAGATTAAATCCAAACAACTGAGATTAAATCCAAACAACTGAGATTAAACACAAATTGATATTGAACCCAAACTCAGATTAAACCAAAACCACTGAGATGAAACTCAAAAAACTGATATTAAAACCACAAAACTGAAATTAAATCCAAAAAACCGATATTAAATCCAAACAACTGAGATTAAATCCAAACAACTGAGATTCAATCCAAACTGACATTAAATACATACAACTGAGATTAAACCCAAACAACTGAGATTAAATCCAGACAACTGAGATTAAATCCAAAAAACTGAGATTAAATCCTAACAACTGAGATTAAACACAAACTGATATTGAACCCAAACTGAGATTAAACCAAAACAAATGAGATGAAACCCAACGCACTGATATTAAATCCAGAAAACTGATATTAAATCCAAACAACTGAGATTAAACCCAAAGAACTGAAATTAAATCCAAACAACTGACATTGAATCCAAACTGTGATTCAACCCAAACAATTGAGATTAAATCCAAACAACTGAGATTAAATACAAACAACTGAGATTAAATCCAAACAACTGAGATTAAATCCAAACTGAAAGGAAACCCAAATTGAGATTAAATCCAGCAAATGATATCAAATGCAGACAACTGAGATTAAAACCCAAATAACTGAAATTATATCGAAAAAAATGATATTAAACCCAAACAACTGAGATTAAATCCAAACAACGGAGATTAAATCCAAACTGAGATTAAACCCAAACAACTGAGATTAAAAGCAAATAACTGAGATTAAATCCAAACAAACTGAGATTAAATCCAAACAACTCTTATTAAACCGAAACAACTGAGATTGTACCCGAACAACTGAGATTAAATCAAAAAAAGGAGATTAAAACCAAACAACTGAGATTAAACCCAAACAACTGATATTAAATCCAAACAACTGAGATCAAACACAAACTGATATTGAACCCAAACTGAAATTAAACCAAAACAACTGAGATGAAACTCTAAAAACTGATATTACAACCACAAAACTGAAATTAAATCCAAAAAAACGATATTAATTCCAAACAACTGAGATTAAACCCAAACAACTGAGATTAAACCCAATCAACTCAGATTACATCCAAACAACTGAGATTAAGTCCAAACAACTGATATTAAACCCAAACTACTGAGATTAAATCCAAACAACTGAGATTAATTTCGAAAAACAGAGATTAAATCCAAACGGAGATTATACACAAACAACTGAGAATAAATCCAAAAACCTGAGATTAATCCAAACAACGGAGATTAAATCCAAACAACTGAGATTAAATCCAAACAACTGAGATTAAACACAAACTGATATTGAACCCAAACTCAGATTAAACCAAAACCACTGAGATGAAACTCAAAAAACTGATATTAAAACCACAAAACTGAAATTAAATCCAAAAAACCGATATTAAATCCAAACAACTGAGATTAAATCCAAACAACTGAGATTCAATCCAAACTGACATTAAATACAAACAACTGAGATTAAATCCAAACAACTGAGAATAAATCCAAAAACCTGAGATTAATTCAAACAACGGAGATTAAATCCAAACAACTGAGATTAAATCCAAACAACTGAGATTAAACACAAACTGAAATTAAACCCAAATTGAGATTAAACCCAAACTACTGAGATTAAATCCAAACAACTGAGATTAAATCCAAACAACTGAGATTAAATCCAAACAACTCTTATTAAACCGAAACAACTGAGATTGTACCCGAACAACTGAGATTAAATCAAAAAAAGGAGATTAAAACCAAACAACTGAGATTAAACCCAAACAACTGATATTAAATCCAAACAACTGAGATCAAACACAAACTGATATTGAACCCAAACTGAAATTAAACCAAAACAACTGAGATGAAACTCTAAAAACTGATATTACAACCACAAAACTGAAATTAAATCCAAAAAAACGATATTAATTCCAAACAACTGAGATTAAATCCAAACAACTGAGATTCAATCCAAACTGACATTAAAGCCAAACAACTGAGATTAAATCCAAACAACTGAGATTAAATCCAAACTGAGATTAAACCCAAACAAATGAGATTAAATCCAAAAAACTGAGAATAAATACAAACAACTGGAATTAAACCCAAACTACTGAGATTGAACCCAAACTACTGAGATTAAATCCAAAAAACTGAGATTAAGTCCAAACAACTGAGATTAAACCCAAACAACTGAGATTAAACCCAATCAAATCAGATTACATCCAAACAACTGAGATTAAGTCCAAACAACTGAGATTAATTCCGAAAAACAGAGATTATATCCAAACGGAGATCATACCCAAACACCTGAGATTAAATCCAAAAACCTGAGATTAATCCAAACAAATGAGATTAAATCCAAACAACTGAGATTAAACACAAACTGATATTGAACCCAAACTGAGATTAAACCAAACCACTGAGATGAAACTCAAAAAACTGATATTAAAACCACAAAACTGAAATTAAATCCAAAAAACCGATATTAAATCGAAACAACTGAGATTAAATCCAAACAACTGAGATTCAATCCAAACTGACATTAAATCCAAACAACTAAGATTAAATCCAAACAACTGAGATTAAATCCAAACTGAGATTAAAATCAAACAACTGAGATTAAATCCAAAAAACTGAGATTAAATACAAACAACTGGAATTAAACCCAAACTACTGAGGTTGAACCCAAACTACTGAGATTAAATCCAAAAAACTGAGATTAAGTCCAAACAACTGAGCTTAAACCCAAACAAATGAGATTAAACCCAATCAACTCAGATTACATCCAAACAACTGAGATTAAGTCCAAACAACTGATATTAAACCCAAACTACTGAGATTAAATCCAAACAACTGAGATTAATTTCGAAAAACAGAGATTAAATCCAAACGGAGATTATACCCAAACAACTGAGAATAAATCCAAAAACCTGAGATTAATCCAAACAACGGAGATTAAATCCAAACAACTGAGATTAAATCCAAACAACTGAGAATAAACACAAACTGATATTGAACCCAAACTCAGATTAAACCAAAACCACTGAGATGAAACTCAAAAAACTGATATTAAAACCACAAAACTGAAATTAAATCCAAAAAACCGATATTAAATCCAAACAACTGAGATTAAATCCAAACAACTGAGATTCAATCCAAACTGACATTAAATACAAACAACTGAGATTAAATCCAAACAACTGAGAATAAATCCAAAAACCTGAGATTAATTCAAACAACGGAGATTAAATCCAAACAACTGAGATTAAATCCAAACAACTGAGATTAAACACAAACTGAAATTAAACCCAAATTGAGATTAAACCCAAACTACTGAGATTAAATCCAAACAACTGAGATTAAATCCAAACAACTGAGATTAAATCCAAACAACTGAGATTAAACCCAAACTACTGAGATTAAATCCAAACAACTGAGATTAAACACAAACTGATATTGAACCCAAACTGTGATTAAGCCAAAGCAACTCAGATGCAACCCAAACAAACTGATATTAAACGCAAACAACTGAGATTCAATCCAAACAGCTGAGATTATATCCAAACTGAGATTAAACCCAAACAACTGAGATTGAACGCAAACAACTGAGATTCAACCCAAACTGAAAGTGAACCCAAATTGAGATTAAATCCAAACAACTGTGATTAAACCCAAACTACTGAGATTAAATCCAAACAACTGAGATTAAACACAAACTGATATTGAACCCAAACTGTGATTAAGCCAAAGCAACTCAGATGCAACCCAAACAAACTGATATTAAACGCAAACAACTGAGATTCAATCCAAACAGCTGAGATTATATCCAAACTGAGATTAAACCCAAACAACTGAGATTGAACGCAAACAACTGAGATTCAACCCAAACTGAAAGTGAACCCAAATTGAGATTAAATCCAAACAACTGAGATTAAACCCAAACTACTGAGATTAAATCCAAACAACTGAGATTAAACACAAACTGATATTGAACCCAAACTGTGATTAAGCCAAAGCAACTCAGATGCAACCCAAACAAACTGATATTAAACGCAAACAACTGAGATTCAATCCAAACAGCTGAGATTATATCCAAACTGAGATTAAACCCAAACAACTGAGATTGAACGCAAACAACTAAGATTCAACCCAAACTGAAAGTGAACCCAAATTGAGATTAAATCCAAACAAATGATATTAAATGCAAACAACTGAGATTAAAACGCAAATAACTGGAATTATATCCAAAAAACGGATATTAAACCCAAACAACTGAGATTAAATCCAAACAACTGAGATTCAATCCAAACTGAGATGAAACCCAAACAACTGAGATTAAAAGCAAATAACTGAGATTAAATCCAAACAAACTGAGATTAAATCCAAACAACTGATATTAAACCGAAACAACTGAGATTGAACCCGAACAACTGAGATTAAATAAAAAAACGGAGATTAAAACCAAACAACTGAGATTAAACCCAAACAACTGATATTAAATCCAAACAACTGAGATCAAACACAAACTGATATTGAACCCAAACTGAAATTAAACCAAAACAACTGAGATGAAACTCTAAAAACTGATATTAAAACCACAAAACTGAAATTAAATCCAAAAAACCGATATTAAATCGAAACAACTGAGATTAAATCCAAACAACTGAGATTCAATCCAAACTGACATTAAAGCCAAACAACTGAGATTAAACTCAAACAACTGAGATTAAATCCAAACTGAGATTAAACCCAAACAACTGAGATTAAATCCAAAAAACTGAGAATAAATACAAACTACTGGAATTAAACCCAAACTACTGAGATTGAACCCAAACTACTGAGATTAAATGCAAAAAACTGAGATTAAGTCCAAACAACTGAGATTAAACACAAACTGATATTGTACCCAAACTGAGATTAAACCAAAACCACTGAGATGAAACTCAAAAAACTGAATTTAAAACCACAACACTGAAATTAAATCCACAAAACCGATATTAAATCGAAACAACTGAGATTAAATCCAGACAACTGAGATTCAATCCAAACTGACACTATATCCACACAACTGAGCTTAAATCCAAACAACTGAGATTAAATCTAAACTGAGATTAAACCCAAACAACTGAGATTAAATCCAAAAAACTGAGATTAAATACAAACAACTGGAATTAAAACCAAACTACTGAGGTTGAACCCAAACTACTGAGATTAAATCCAAAAAACTGAGATTAAGTCCAAACAACTGAGATTAAACCCAAACAACTGAGATTAAAAACAATCAACTCAGATTACATCCAAACAACTGAGATTAAGTCCAAACAACTGATATTAAACCCAAACTACTGAGCTAAAATCCAAACAACTGAGATTAATTCCGAAAAACAGATATTAAATCCAAACGGAGATTATACCCAAACAACTGAGAATAAATCCAAAAACCTGAGATTAATCCAAACAACTGAGATTATATCCAAACAACTGAGATTAAATCCAAACAACTGAGATTAAACACAAACTGATATTGAACCCAAACTGAGATTAAACCAAAACCACTGAGATGAAACTCAAAAAACTGATATTAAAACCACAAAACTGAAATTAAATCCAAAAAACCGAGATTAAATCGAAACAACTGAGATTAAATCCAAACAACTGAGATTAAATCCAAACTGAGATTAAACCCAATCAACTGAGATTAAATCCAAAAAACTGAGATTAATTGCAAACAACTGGAATTAAACCCAAACTACTGAGGTTGAACCCAAACTACTGAGATTAAATCCAAAAAACTGAGATTAAGTCCAAACAACTGAGATTAAACACAAACAACTGAGATTAAACACAATCAACTCAGATTACATCCAAACAACTGAGATTAAGTCCAAACAACTGATCTTAAACCCGAACTACTGAGATTAAATCCAAACAACTGAGATTAAATCCAAACAACTGAGATTAAATCCAAACTGCCATTAAACCCAAACAACTGAGATTAAATCCAAACACCTGAGATTAAACACAAACTGATATTGAACCCAAACTGCGATTAAGCCAAAGCAACTGAGATGCAACCCAAACAAACTGATATTAAACGCAAACAACTGAGATTCAATCCAAACAGCTGAGATTATATCCAAACTGAGATTAAACCAAAACAACTGAGATTGAACCCAAACAACTGAGATTCAACCCAAACTGAAAGTGAACCCAAATTGAGATTAAATCCAAACAAATAATATTAAATGCAAACAACTGAGATTAAAACCCAAATAACAGGAATTATATCCAAAAAACGGATATTAAACCCAAACAACTGAGATTCAATCCAAACTGAGATGAAAACCAAACAACTGAGATTAAAAGCAAATAACTGAGATTAAATCCAAACAAACTGAGATTAAATCCAAACAACTGATATTAAACCGACGCAACTGAGATTGAACCCGAACAACTGAGATTAAATCAAAAAACGGAGATTAAATCCAAACAACTGAATTAAACCCAAACAACTGGTATTAAATCCAAACAACTGAGATCAAACACAAACTGATATTGAACCCAAACTGAAATTAAACCAAAACAACTGAGATGAAACTCTAAAAACTGATATTACAACCACAAAACTGAAATTAAATCCAAAAAACCGATATTAAATCCAAACAACCGAGATTAAATCCAAACAACTGAGATTCAATCCAAACTGACATTAAAGCCAAACAACTGAGATTAAACCCAAACAACTGAGATTAAATCCAAACTGAGATTAAACCCAAACAACTGAGATTAAATTCAAAAAACTGAGAATAAATACAAACTACTGGAATTAAACCCAAACTACTGAGATTGTACCCAAACTACTGAGATTAAATCCAAAAAACTGAGATTAAGTCCAAACAACTGAGATTAAACCCAAAAAACCGAGATTAAACCCAATCAAATCAGATTACATCCAAACAACTGAGATTAGGTCCAAACAACTGAGATTAATTCCGAAAAACAGAGATTAAATCCAAACGGAGATTATACCCAAACACCTGAGATTAAATCCAAAAATCTGAGATTAATCCAAACAACTGAGATTAAATCCAAACAACTGAGATTAAACACATACTGATATTGAACCCAAACTGAGATTAAACCAAAACCACTGAGATGAAACTCAAAAAACTGATATTAAAACCACAAAACTGAAATTAAATCCAAAAAACCGATATTAAATCGAAACAACTGAGATGAAATCCAAACAACTGAGATTCAATCCAAACTGACATTAAATCCAAACAACTGAGATTAAATCCAAACAACTGAGATTAAATCCAAACTGAGATTAAACCCAAACAACTGAGATTAAATCCAAACAACTGAGATTAAAACCACAAAACGGAAATTAAATCCAAAAAACCGATATTAAATCGAAACAACTGAGATGAACTCCAAACAACTGAGATTCAATCCAAACTGACATTAAATCCAAACAACTGAGATTAAATCCAAACAACTGAGATTAAATCCAAACTGAGATTAAACCCAAACAACTGAGATTAAATCCAAACAACTGAGATTAAATACAAACAACTGGAATTAAATCCAAACTACTGAGATTGAACCCAAACTACTTAGATTAAATCCAAAAAACTGAGATTAAGTCCAAACAGCTGAGATTAAACCCAAACAACTGAGATTAAACCCAATCAACTCAGATTACATCCAAACAACTGAGATTAAGTCCAAACAACTGATATTAAACCCAAACTACTGAGATTAAATCCAAACAACTGAGATTAATTCCGAAAAACAGAGATTAATTCCAAAAGGCGATTTAACCCAAACAACTGAGAATAAATCCAAAAACCTGAGAGTAATCCAAACAACTGAGATTAAATCCAAACAACTGAGATTAAATCCAAACAACTGAGATTAAACACAAACTGATATTGAACCCAAACTGAGATTAAACCCAAACAAATGAGATTAAATCCAAAAAACTGAGAATAAATACAAACAACTGGAATTAAACCCAAACTACTGAGATTGAACCCAAACTACTGAGATTAAATCCAAAAAACTGAGATTAAGTCCAAACAACTGAGATTAAACCCAAACAACTGAGATTAAACCCAATCAAATCAGATTACATCCAAACAACTGAGATTAAATCCAAACAACTGAGATTAATTCCGAAAAACAGAGATTAAATCCAAACGGAGATTATACCCAAACACCTGAGATTAAATCCAAAAACCTGAGATTAATCCAAACAACTGAGATTAAATCCAAACAACTGAGATTAAACCCAAACAACTGAGATTAAACCCAATCAAATCAGATTACATCCAAACAACTGAGATTAAATACAAACAACTGAGATTAAATCCAAACAACTGAGATTAAATCCAAACTGAAAGGAAACCCAAATTGAGATTTATTCCAGCAAATGATATCAAATGCAGACAACTGAGATTAAAACCCAAATAACTGAAATTATATCGAAAAAAATGATATTAAACCCAAACAACTGAGATTAAATCCAAACAACGGAGATTAAATCCAAACTGAGATTAAACCCAAACAACTGAGATTAAAAGCAAATAACTGAGATTAAATCCAAACAAACTGAGATTAAATTCAAACAACTCTTATTAAACCGAAACAACTGAGATTGAACCCGAACAACTGAGATTAAATCAAAAAAAGGAGATTAAAACCAAACAACTGAGATTAAACCCAAACAACTGATATTAAATCCAAACAACTGAGATCAAACACAAACTGATATTGAACCCAAACTGAAATTAAACCAAAACAACTGAGATGAAACTCTAAAAACTGATATTACAACCACAAAACTGAAATTAAATCCAAAAAACCGATATTAATTCCAAACAACTGAGATTAAATCCAAACAACTGAGATTCAATCCAAACTGACATTAAAGCCAAACAACTGAGATTAAATCCAAACAACTGAGATTAAATCCAAACTGAGATTAAACCCAAACAACTGAGATTAAATCCAAAAAACTGAGAATAAATACAAACAACTGGAATTAAACCCAAACTACTGAGATTGAACCCAAACTACTGAGATTAAATCCAAAAAACTGAGATTATGTCCAAACAACTGAGATTAAACCCAAACAACTGAGATTAAACCCAATCAAATCAGATTACATCCAAACAACTGAGATTAAGTCCAAACAACTGCTATTAAACCCAAACTACTGAGATTAAATCCAAACAACTGAGATTAATTTCGAAAAACAGAGATTAAATCCAAACGGAGATTATACCCAAACAACTGAGAATAAATCCAAAAACCTGAGATTAATCCAAACAACGGAGATTAAATCCAAACAACTGAGATTAAATCCAAACAACTGAGATTAAACACAAACTGATATTGAACCCAAACTCAGATTAAACCAAAACCACTGAGATGAAACTCAAAAAACTGATATTAAAACCACAAAACTGAAATTAAATCCAAAAAACCGATATTAAATCCAAACAACTGAGATTAAATCCAAACAACTGAGATTCAATCCAAACTGACATTAAATACAAACAACTGAGATTAAATCCAAACAACTGAGAATAAATCCAAAAACCTGAGATTAATTCAAACAACGGAGATTAAATCCAAACAACTGAGATTAAATCCAAACAACTGAGATTAAACACAAACTGAAATTAAACCCAAATTGAGATTAAACCCAAACTACTGAGATTAAATCCAAACAACTGAGATTAAATCCAAACAACTGAGATTAAATCCAAACAACTGAGATAAAACCCAAACTACTGAGATTAAATCCAAACAACTGAGATTAAACACAAACTGATATTGAACCCAAACTGTGATTAAGCCAAAGCAACTCAGATGCAACCCAAACAAACTGATATTAAACGCAAACAACTGAGATTCAATCCAAACAGCTGAGATTATATCCAAACTGAGATTAAACCCAAACAACTGAGATTGAACGCAAACAACTGAGATTCAACCCAAACTGAAAGTGAACCCAAATTGAGATTAAATCCAAACAAATGATATTAAATGCAAACAACTGAGATTAAAACGCAAATAACTGGAATTATATCCAAAAAACGGATATTAAACCCAAACAACTGAGATTAAATCCAAACAACTGAGATTCAATCCAAACTGAGATGAAACCCAAACAACTGAGATTAAAAGCAAATAACTGAGATTAAATCCAAACAAACTGAGATTAAATCCAAACAACTGATATTAAACCGAAACAACTGAGATTGAACCCGAACAACTGAGATTAAATAAAAAAACGGAGATTAAAACCAAACAACTGAGATTAAACCCAAACAACTGATATTAAATCCAAACAACTGAGATCAAACACAAACTGATATTGAACCCAAACTGAAATTAAACCAAAACAACTGAGATGAAACTCTAAAAACTGATATTAAAACCACAAAACTGAAATTAAATCCAAAAAACCGATATTAAATCGAAACAACTGAGATTAAATCCAAACAACTGAGATTCAATCCAAACTGACATTAAAGCCAAACAACTGAGATTAAACTCAAACAACTGAGATTAAATCCAAACTGAGATTAAACCCAAACAACTGAGATTAAATCCAAAAAACTGAGAATAAATACAAACTACTGGAATTAAACCCAAACTACTGAGATTGAACCCAAACTACTGAGATTAAATGCAAAAAACTGAGATTAAGTCCAAACAACTGAGATTAAACACAAACTGATATTGTACCCAAACTGAGATTAAACCAAAACCACTGAGATGAAACTCAAAAAACTGAATTTAAAACCACAACACTGAAATTAAATCCACAAAACCGATATTAAATCGAAACAACTGAGATTAAATCCAGACAACTGAGATTCAATCCAAACTGACACTATATCCACACAACTGAGCTTAAATCCAAACAACTGAGATTAAATCCAAACTGAGATTAAACCCAAACAACTGAGATTAAATCCAAAAAACTGAGATTAAATACAAACAACTGGAATTAAAACCAAACTACTGAGGTTGAAACCAAACTACTGAGATTAAATCCAAAAAACTGAGATTAAGTCCAAACAACTGAGATTAAACCCAAACAACTGAGATTAAAAACAATCAACTCAGATTACATCCAAACAACTGAGATTAAGTTCAAACAACTGATATTAAACCCAAACTACTGAGCTAAAATCCAAACAACTGAGATTAATTCCGAAAAACAGATATTAAATCCAAACGGAGATTATACCCAAACAACTGAGAATAAATCCAAAAACCTGAGAGTAATCCAAACAACTGAGATTAAATCCAAACAACTGAGATTAAATCCAAACAACTGAGATTAAACACAAACTGATATTGAACCCAAACTGAGATTAAACCAAAACCACTGAGATGAAACTCAAAAAACTGATATTAAAACCACAAAACTGAAATTAAATCCAAAAAACCGAGATTAATTCGAAACAACTGAGATTAAATCCAAACAACTGAGATTAAATCCAAACTGAGATTAAACCCAATCAACTGAGATTAAATCCAAAAAACTGAGATTAATTGCAAACAACTGGAATTAAACCCAAACTATTGAGGTTGAACCCAAACTACTGAGATTAAATCCAAAAAACTGAGATTAAGTCCAAACAACTGAGATTAAACACAAACAACTGAGATTAAACACAATCAACTCAGATTACATCCAAACAACTGAGATTAAGTCCAAACAACTGATCTTAAACCCAAACTACTGAGATTAAATCCAAACAACTGAGATTAAATCCAAACAACTGAGATTAAATCCAAACTGCCATTAAACCCAAACAACTGAGATTAAATCCAAACACCTGAGATTAAACACAAACTGATATTGAACCCAAACTGCGATTAAGCCAAAGCAACTGAGATGCAACCCAAACAAACTGATATTAAACGCAAACAACTGAGATTCAATCCAAACAGCTGAGATTATATCCAAACTGAGATTAAACCAAAACAACTGAGATTGAACCCAAACAACTGAGATTCAACCCAAACTGAAAGTGAACCCAAATTGAGATTAAATCCAAACAAATAATATTAAATGCAAACAACTGAGATTAAAACCCAAATAACTGGAATTATATCCAAAAAACGGATATTAAACCCAAACAACTGAGATTCAATCCAAACTGAGATGAAAACCAAACAACTGAGATTAAAAGCAAATAACTGAGATTAAATCCAAACAAACTGAGATTAAATCTAAACAACTGATATTAAACCGACGCAACTGAGATTGAACCCGAACAACTGAGATTAAATCAAAAAACGGAGATTAAATCCAAACAGCTGAGATTAAACCCAAACAACTGGTATTAAATCCAAACAACTGAGATCAAACACAAACTGATATTGAACCCAAACTGAAATTAAACCAAAACAACTGAGATGAAACTCTAAAAACTGATTTTACAACCACAAAACTGAAATTAAATCCAAAAAACCGATATTAAATCCAAACAACTGAGATTAAATCCAAACAACTGAGATTCAATCCAAACTGACATTAAAGCCAAACAACTGAGATTAAACCCAAACAACTGAGATTAAATCCAAACTGAGATTAAACCCAAACAACTGAGATTAAATCCAAAAAACTGAGAATAAATACAAACTACTGGAATTAAACCCAAACTACTGAGATTGTACCCAAACTACTGAGATTAAATCCAAAAACCTGAGATTAAGTCCAAACAACTGAGATTAAACCCAAACAACCGAGATTAAACCCAATCAAATCAGATTACATCCAAACAACTGAGATTAAGTCCAAACAACTGAGATTAATTCCGAAAAACAGAGATTAAATCCAAACGGAGATTATACCCAAACACCTGAGATTAAATCCAAAAATCTGAGATTAATCCAAACAACTGAGATTAAATCCAAACAACTGAGATTAAATCCAAACAACTGAGATTAAACCCAATCAACTCAGATTACATCCAAACAACTCAGATTAAGTCCAAACAACTGATATTAAACCCAAACTACTGAGATTAAATCCAAACAACTGAGATTAATTCCGAAAAACAGAGATTAAATCCAAACGGAGATTTAACCCAAACAACTGAGAATAAATCCAAAAACCTGAGAGTAATCCAAACAACTGAGATTAAATCCAAACAACTGAGATTAAATCCAAACAACTGAGATTAAACACAAACTGATATTGAACCCAAACTGAGATTAAACCAAAACCACTGAGATGAAACTCAAAAAACTGATATTAAAACCACAAAACTGAAATTAAATCCAAAAAACCGATATTAAATCGAAACAACTGAGATGAAATCCAAACAACTGAGATTCAATCCAAACTGACATTAAATCCAAACAACTGAGATTAAATCCAAACTGAGATTAAACCCAAACAACTGAGATTAAATCCAAAAAACTGAGATTAAATACAAACAACTGGAATTAAATCCACACTACTGAGATTGAACCCAAACTACTTAGATTAAATCCAAAAAACTGAGATTAAGTCCAAACAGCTGAGATTAAACCCAAACAACTGAGATTAAACCCAATCAACTCAGATTACATCCAAACAACTGAGATTAAGTCCAAACAACTGATATTAAACCCAAACTACTGAGATTAAATCCAAACAACTGAGATTAATTCCGAAAAACAGAGATTAATTCCAAACGGCGATTTAACCCAAACAACTGAGAATAAATCCAAAAACCTGAGAGTAATCCAAACAACTGAGATTAAATCCAAACAACTGAGATTAAATCCAAACAACTGAGATTAAACACAAACTGATATGGAACCCAAACTGAGATTAAACCCAAACAAATGAGATTAAATCCAAAAAACTGAGAATAAATACAAACAACTGGAATTAAACCCAAACTACTGAGATTGAACCCAAACTACTGAGATTAAATCCAAAAAACTGAGATTAAGTCCAAACAACTGAGATTAAACCCAAACAACTGAGATTAAACCCAATCAAATCAGATTACATCCAAACAACTGAGATTAAGTCCAAACAACTGAGATTAATTCCGAAAAACAGAGATTAAATCCAAACGGAGATTATACCCAAACACCTGAGATTAAATCCAAAAACCTGAGATTAATCCAAACAACTGAGATTAAATCCAAACAACTGAGATTAAACCCAAACAACTGAGATTAAACCCAATCAAATCAGATTACATCCAAACAACTGAGATTAAGTGCAAAGAACTGATATTAAACCCAAACTACTGAGATTAAATCCAAACAACTGAGATTAATTCCGAAAAACAGATATTAAATCCAAACGGAGATTATACCGAAACAACTGAGATTAAATCCAAAAACCTGAGATTAATCCAAACAACTGAGATTAAATCCAAACAACTGAGACTAAATCCAAACAACTGAGATTAAACACAAACTGATATTGAACCCAAACTCAGATAAAACCAAAACCACTGAGATGAAACTCAAAAAACTGATATTAAAACCACAAAACTGAAATTAAATCCAAAAAACCGATATTAAATCGAAACAACTGAGATTAAATCCAAACAACTGAGATTCAATCCAAACTGAGATTAAGTCCAAACAACTGAGATTAAACCCAAACAACGGAGATTAAAACCAATCAACTCAGATTACATCCAAACAACTGAGATTAAGTCCAAACAACTGATATTAAACCCAAACTACTGAGATTAAATCCAAACAACTGAGATTAATTCCGAAAAACAGAGATTAAATCCAAACGGAGATTTAACCCAAACAACTGAGAATAAATCCAAAAACCTGAGATTAATCCAAACAACTGAGATTAAATCCAAACAACTGAGATTAAATCCAAACAACTGAGATTAAACACAAAATGAAATTAAACCCAAATTGAGATTAAACCCAATCTACTGAGATTATATCCAAACAACTGAGATTAAACCCAAACAACTGAGATTAAATCCAGACAACTGAGATTAAATCCAAAAAACTGAGATTAAATCCAAACAACTGAGATTAAACACAAACTGATATTGAACCCAAACTGAGATTAAACCAAAACAAATGAGATGAAACCCAAAACACTGATATTAAATCCAGAAAACTGATATTAAATCCAAACAACTGAGATTCAACCCAAAGAACTGAAATTAAATCCAAACAACTGAGATTGAATCCAAACTGTGATTCAACCCAAACAATTGAGATTAAATGCACAAAAATGAGATTAAATCCAAACAACTGAGATTAAATACAAACAACTGAGATTAAATCCAAACAACTGAGTTTAAATCCAAACTGAAAGGAAACCCAAATTGAGATTAAATCCAGCAAATGATATCAAATGCAGACAACTGAGATTAAAACCCAAATAACTGAAATTATATCCAAAAAACTGATATTAAACCCAAACAACTGAGATTAAATCCAAACAACGGAGATTAAATCCAAACTGAGATTAAACCCAAACAACTGAGATTAAAAGCAAATAACTGAGATTAAATCCAAACAACTGAGATTAAATCCAAACAACTGATATTAAACCGAAACAACTGCGATTGAACCCGAACAACTGAGATTAAATCAAAAAAAGGAGATTAAAACCAAACAACTGAGATTAAACCCAAACAACTGATATTAAATCCAAACAACTGAGATCAAACACAAACTGATATTGAACCCAAACTGAAATTAAACCAAAACAACTGAGATGAAACTCTAAAAACTGATATTAAAACCACAAAACTGAAATTAAATCCAAAAAACCGATATTAATTCCAAACAACTGAGATTAAATCCAAAAAACTGAGATTAAGTCCAAACAACTAAGATTAAACCCAATCAACTGAGATTAAAAACAATCAACTCAGATTACATCCAAACAACTGAGATTAAGTCCAAACAACTGAGATTAAACCCAAACTACTGAGCTAAAATCCAAACAACTGAGATTAATTCCGAAAAACAGATATTAAATCCAAACGGAGATTTAACCCAAACAACTGAGAATAAATCCAAAAACCTGAGATTAATCCAAACAACTGAGATTAAATCCAAACAACTGAGATTAAATCCAAACAACTGAGATTAAACACAAACTGATATTGAACCCAAACTGAGATTAAACCAAAACCACTGAGATGAAACTCAAAAAACTGATATTAAAACCACAAAACTGAAATTAAATCCAAAAAACCGAGATTAAATCGAAACAACTGAGATTAAATCCAAACAACTGACATTAAATCCAAACTGAGATTAAACCCAATCAACTGAGATTAAATCCAAAAAACTGAGATTAATTGCAAACAACTGGAATTAAACCCAAACTACTGAGGTTGAACCCAAACTACTGAGATTAAATCCAAAAAACTGAGATTAAGTCCAAACAACTGAGATTAAACACAAACAACTGAGATTAAACACAATCAACTCAGATTACATCCAAACAACTGAGATTAAGTCCAAACAACTGATCTTAAACCCGAACTACTGAGATTAAATCCAAACAACTGAGATTAAATCCAAACAACTGAGATTAAATCCAAACTGCCATTAAACCCAAACAACTGAGATTAAATCCAAACACCTGAGATTAAACACAAACTGATATTGAACCCAAACTGCGATTAAGCCAAAGCAACTGAGATGCAACCCAAACAAACTGATATTAAACGCAAACAACTGAGATTCAATCCAAACAGCTGAGATTATATCCAAACTGAGATTAAACCAAAACAACTGAGATTGAACCCAAACAACTGAGATTCAACCCAAACTGAAAGTGAACCCAAATTGAGATTAAATCCAAACAAATAATATTAAATGCAAACAACTGAGATTAAAACCCAAATAACAGGAATTATATCCAAAAAACGGATATTAAACCCAAACAACTGAGATTCAATCCAAACTGAGATGAAAACCAAACAACTGAGATTAAAAGCAAATAACTGAGATTAAATCCAAACAAACTGAGATTAAATCCAAACAACTGATATTAAACCGACGCAACTGAGATTGAACCCGAACAACTGAGATTAAATCAAAAAACGGAGATTAAATCCAAACAACTGAATTAAACCCAAACAACTGGTATTAAATCCAAACAACTGAGATCAAACACAAACTGATATTGAACCCAAACTGAAATTAAACCAAAACAACTGAGATGAAACTCTAAAAACTGATATTACAACCACAAAACTGAAATTAAATCCAAAAAACCGATATTAAATCCAAACAACTGAGATTAAATCCAAACAACTGAGATTCAATCCAAACTGACATTAAAGCCAAACAACTGAGATTAAACCCAAACAACTGAGATTAAATCCAAACTGAGATTAAACCCAAACAACTGAGATTAAATCCAAAAAACTGAGAATAAATACAAACTACTGGAATTAAACCCAAACTACTGAGATTGAACCCAAACTACTGAGATTAAATCAAAGAAACTGAGATTAAGTCCAAACAACTGAGATTAAACCCAAACAACCGAGATTAAACCCAATCAAATCAGATTACATCCAAACAACTGAGATTAAGTCCAAACAACTGAGATTAATTCCGAAAAACAGATATTAAATCCAAACGGAGATTATACCCAAACACCTGAGATTAAATCCAAAAACCTGAGATTAATCCAAACAACTGAGATTAAATCCAAACAACTGAGATTAAATCCAAACAACTGAGATTAAACACAAACTGATATTGAACCCAAACTGAGATTAAACCAAAACCACTGAGATGAAACTCAAAAAACTGATATTAAAACCACAAAACTGAAATTAAATCCAAAAAACCGATATTAAATCGAAACAACTGAGATGAAATCCAAACAACTGAGATTCAATCCAAACTGACATTAAATCCAAACAACTGAGATTAAATCCAAACAACTGAGATTAAATCCAAACTGAGATTAAACCCAAACAACTGGAATTTAATCCAATCTACTGAGATTGAACCCAAACTACTTAGATTAAATCCAAAAAACTGAGATTAAGTCCAAACAGCTGAGATTAAACCCAAACAACTGAGATTAAACCCAATCAACTCAGATTACATCCAAACAACTCAGATTAAGTCCAAACAACTGATATTAAACCCAAACTACTGAGATTAAATCCAAACAACTGAGATTAATTCCGAAAAACAGAGATTAAATCCAAACGGAGATTTAACCCAAACAACTGAGAATAAATCCAAAAACCTGAGAGTAATCCAAACAACTGAGATTAAATCCAAACAACTGAGATTAAATCCAAACAACTGAGATTAAACACAAACTGATATTGAACCCAAACTGAGATTAAACCCAAACAAATGAGATTAAATCCAAAAAACTGAGAATAAATACAAACAACTGGAATTAAACCCAAACTACTGAGATTGAACCCAAACTACTGAGATTAAATCCAAAAAACTGAGATTAAGTCCAAACAACTGAGATTAAACCCAAACAACTGAGATTAAACCCAATCAAATCAGATTACATCCAAACAACTGAGATTAAGTCCAAACAACTGAGATTAATTCCGAAAAACAGAGATTAAATCCAAACGGAGATTATACCCAAACACCTGAGATTAAATCCAAAAACCTGAGATTAATCCAAACAACTGAGATTAAATCGAAACAACTGAGATTAAATCCAAACAACTGAGATTAAACACAAACTGATATTGAACCCAAACTCAGATAAAACCAAAACCACTGAGATGAAACTCAAAAAACTGATATTAAAACCACAAAACTGAAATTAAATCCAAAAAACCGATATTAAATCGAAATAACTGAGATTAAATCCAAACAACTGAGATTCAATCCAAACTGAGATTAAGTCCAAACAACTGAGATTAAACCCAAACAACTGAGATTAAACCCAATCAACTCAGATTACATCCAAACAACTGAGATTAAGTCCAAACAACTGATATTAAACCCAAACTACTGAGATTAAATCCAAACAACTGAGATTAATTCCGAAAAACAGAGATTAAATCCAAACGGAGATTTAACCCAAACAACTGAGAATAAATCCAAAAACCTGAGATTAATCCAAACAACTGAGATTAAATCCAAACAACTGAGATTAAATCCAAACAACTGAGATTAAATCCAAACAAATGAGATTAATTCCGAAAAACAGAGATTAAATCCAAACGGAGATTTAACCCAAACAACTGAGAATAAATCCAAAAACCTGAGATTAATCCAAACAACTGAGATTAAATCCAAACAACTGAGATTAAATCCAAACAACTGAGATTAAACACAAAATGAAATTAAACCCAAATTGAGATTAAACCCAATCTACTGAGATTAAATCCAAACAACTGAGATTAAACCCAAACAACTGAGATTAAATCCAGACAACTGAGATTAAATCCAAAAAACTGAGATTAAATCCAAACAACTGAGATTAAACACAAACTGATATTGAACCCAAACTGAGATTAAACCAAAACAAATGAGATGAAACCCAAAACACTGATATTAAATCCAGAAAACTGATATTAAATCCAAACAACTGAGATTCAACCCAAAGAACTGAAATTAAATCCAAACAACTGAGATTGAATCCAAACTGTGATTCAACGCAAACAATTGAGATTAAATGCAAAAAACTGAGATTAAATCCAAACAACTGAGATTAAATACAAACAACTGAGATTAAATCCAAACATCTGAGATTAAACCCAAACAACTGAGATTAAACCCAATCAAATCAGATTACATCCAAACAACTGAGATTAAGTGCAAAGAACTGATATTAAACCCAAACTACTGAGATTACATCCAAACAACTGAGATTAATTCCGAAAAACAGATATTAAATCCAAACGGAGATTATACCCAAACAACTGAGATTAAATCCAAAAACCTGAGATTAATCCAAACAACTGAGATTAAATCCAAACAACTGAGATTAAATCCAAACAACTGAGATTAAACACAAACTGATATTGAACCCAAACTCAGATAAAACCAAAACCACTGAGATGAAACTCAAAAAACTGATATTAAAACCACAAAACTGAAATTAAATCCAAAAAACCGATATTAAATCGAAACAACTGAGATTAAATCCAAACAACTGAGATTCAATCCAAACTGACATTAAATCCAAACAATTGAGATTAAATCCAAACAACTGAGATTAAATCCAAACTGAGATTAAACCCAAACAACTGAGATTAAATCCAAACAACTGAGATTAAATACAAACAACTGGAATTAAACCCAAACTACTGAGATTGAACCCAAACTACTTAGATTAAATCCAAAAAACTGAGATTAAGTCCAAACAACTGAGATTAAACCCAAACAACTGAGATTAAACCCAATCAACTCAGATTACATCCAAACAACTGAGATTAAGTCCAAACAACTGATATTAAACCCAAACTACTGAGAATAAATCCAAACAACTGAGATTAATTCCGAAAAACAGAGATTAAATCCAAACGGAGATTATACCCAAACAACTGAGATTAAATCCAAAAACCTGAGATTAATCCAAACAACTGAGATTAAATCGAAACAACTGAGATTAAATCCAAACAACTGAGATTAAACACAAACTGATATTGAACCCAAACTCAGATAAAACCAAAACCACTGAGATGAAACTCAAAAAACTGATATTAAAACCACAAAACTGAAATTAAATCCAAAAAACCGATATTAAATCGAAATAACTGAGATTAAATCCAAACAACTGAGATTCAATCCAAACTGAGATTAAGTCCAAACAACTGAGATTAAACCCAAACAACTGAGATTAAACCCAATCAACTCAGATTACATCCAAACAACTGAGATTAAGTCCAAACAACTGATATTAAACCCAAACTACTGAGATTAAATCCAAACAACTGAGATTAATTCCGAAAAACAGAGATTAAATCCAAACGGAGATTTAACCCAAACAACTGAGAATAAATCCAAAAACCTGAGATTAATCCAAACAACTGAGATTAAATCCAAACAACTGAGATTAAATCCAAACAACTGAGATTAAATCCAAACAAATGAGATTAATTCCGAAAAACAGAGATTAAATCCAAACGGAGATTTAACCCAAACAACTGAGAATAAATCCAAAAACCTGAGATTAATCCAAACAACTGAGATTAAATCCAAACAACTGAGATTAAATCCAAACAACTGAGATTAAACACAAAATGAAATTAAACCCAAATTGAGATTAAACCCAATCTACTGAGATTAAATCCAAACAACTGAGATTAAACCCAAACAACTGAGATTAAATCCAGACAACTGAGATTAAATCCAAAAAACTGAGATTAAATCCAAACAACTGAGATTAAACACAAACTGATATTGAACCCAAACTGAGATTAAACCAAAACAAATGAGATGAAACCCAAAACACTGATATTAAATCCAGAAAACTGATATTAAATCCAAACAACTGAGATTCAACCCAAAGAACTGAAATTAAATCCAAACAACTGAGATTGAATCCAAACTGTGATTCAACGCAAACAATTGAGATTAAATGCAAAAAACTGAGATTAAATCCAAACAACTGAGATTAAATACAAACAACTGAGATTAAATCCAAACATCTGAGATTAAACCCAAACAACTGAGATTAAACCCAATCAAATCAGATTACATCCAAACAACTGAGATTAAGTGCAAAGAACTGATATTAAACCCAAACTACTGAGATTACATCCAAACAACTGAGATTAATTCCGAAAAACAGATATTAAATCCAAACGGAGATTATACCCAAACAACTGAGATTAAATCCAAAAACCTGAGATTAATCCAAACAACTGAGATTAAATCCAAACAACTGAGATTAAATCCAAACAACTGAGATTAAACACAAACTGATATTGAACCCAAACTCAGATAAAACCAAAACCACTGAGATGAAACTCAAAAAACTGATATTAAAACCACAAAACTGAAATTAAATCCAAAAAACCGATATTAAATCGAAACAACTGAGATTAAATCCAAACAACTGAGATTCAATCCAAACTGACATTAAATCCAAACAATTGAGATTAAATCCAAACAACTGAGATTAAATCCAAACTGAGATTAAACCCAAACAACTGAGATTAAATCCAAACAACTGAGATTAAATACAAACAACTGGAATTAAACCCAAACTACTGAGATTGAACCCAAACTACTTAGATTAAATCCAAAAAACTGAGATTAAGTCCAAACAACTGAGATTAAACCCAAACAACTGAGATTAAACCCAATCAACTCAGATTACATCCAAACAACTGAGATTAAGTCCAAACAACTGATATTAAACCCAAACTACTGAGAATAAATCCAAACAACTGAGATTAATTCCGAAAAACAGAGATTAAATCCAAACGGAGATTTAACCCAAACAACTGAGAATAAATCCAAAAACCTGAGATTAATCCAAACAACTGAGATTAAATCCAAACTGACAATAAACCCAAACAACTGAGATTAAATCCAAACAACTGAGATTAAACCCAAACAACTGAGATTAAGTCCAAACAACTGATATTAAACCCAAACTACTGAGATTAAATCCAAACAACTGAGATTAATTCCGAAAAACTGAAATTAAATCCAAACGGAGATTTAAGCCAAACAACTGAGAATAAATCCAAAAACCTGAGATTAATCCAAACAACTGAGATTAAATCCAAACAACTGAGATTAAATCCAAACAACTGAGATTAAACACAAACTGATATTGAACCCAAACTGAGATTAAACCAAAACAACTGAGATTAAACCCAAACAACTGAGATTAAATCCAGACAAATGAGATTAAATCCAGACAACTGAGATTAAATCCAAAAAACTGAGATTAAATCCAAACAACTGAGATTAAACACAAACTGATATTGAACCCAAACTGAGATTAAACCAAAACAACTGAGATTAAACCCAAACAACTGAGATTAAATCCAGACAAATGAGATTAAATCCAAAAAACTGAGATTAAATCCAAACAACTGAGATTAAACACAAACTGATATTGAACCCAAACTGAGATTAAAGGAAAACAAATGAGATGAAACCCAAAATACTGATATTAAATCCAGAAAACTGATATTAAATCCAAACAACTGAGATTAAACCCAAAGAACTGAAATTAAATCCAAACAACTGAGATTGAATCCAAACTGTGATTCAACCCAAACAATTGAGATTAAATGCAAAAAACTGAGATTAAATCCAAACAACTGAGATTAAATACAAACAACTGAGATTAAATCCAAACAACTGAGATTAAATCCAAACTGAAAGGAAACCCAAATTGAGATTAAATCCAGCAAATGATATCAAATGCAAACAACTGAGATTAAAACCCAAATAACTGAGATTAAAAGCAAATAACTGAGATTAAATCCAAACAAACTGAGATTAAATCCAAACAACTGATATTAAACCGAAACAACTGAGATTGAAGCCGAACAACTGAGATTAAATCAAAAAACGGAGATTAAATCCAAACAACTGAGATTCAATCCAAACTGACATTAAATCCAAACAACTGAGATTAAATCCAAACAACTGAGATTAAATCCAAACTGAGATTAAAATCAAACAACTGAGATTAAATCCAAAAAACTGAGATTAAATACAAACAACTGGAATTAAACCCAAACTACTGAGGTTGAACCCAAACTACTGAGATTAAATCCAAAAAACTGAGATTAAGTCCAAACAACTGAGATTAAACCCAAACAACTGAGATTAAACCCAATCAACTCAGATTACATCCAAACAACTGAGATTAAGTCCAAACAACTGATATTAAACCCAAACTACTGAGATTAAATCCAAACAACTGAGATTAATTTCGAAAAACAGAGATTAAATCCAAACGGAGATTATACCCAAACAACTGAGAATAAATCCAAAAACCTGAGATTAATCCAAACAACGGAGATTAAATCCAAACAACTGAGATTAAATCCAAACAACTGAGATTAAACACAAACTGATATTGAACCCAAACTCAGATTAAACCAAAACCACTGAGATGAAACTAAAAAAACTGATATTAAAACCACAAAACTGAAATTAAATCCAAAAAACCGATATTAAATCCAAACAACTGAGATTAAATCCAAACAACTGAGATTCAATCCAAACTGACATTAAATACAAACAACTGAGATTAAATCCAAACAACTGAGAATAAATCCAAAAACCTGAGATTAATTCAAACAACGGAGATTAAATCCAAACAACTGAGATTAAATCCAAACAACTGAGATTAAACACAAACTGAAATTAAACCCAAATTGAGATTAAACCCAAACTACTGAGATTAAATCCAAACAACTGAGATTAAATCCAAACAACTGAGATTAAATCCAAACAACTGAGATTAAACCCAAACTACTGAGATTAAATCCAAACAACTGAGATTAAACACAAACTGATATTGAACCCAAACTGTGATTAAGCCAAAGCAACTCAGATGCAACCCAAACAAACTGATATTAAACGCAAACAACTGAGATTCAATCCAAACAGCTGAGATTATATCCAAACTGAGATTAAACCCAAACAACTGAGATTGAACGCAAACAACTGAGATTCAACCCAAACTGAAAGTGAACCCAAATTGAGATTAAATCCAAACAAATGATATTAAATGCAAACAACTGAGATTAAAACGCAAATAACTGGAATTATATCCAAAAAACGGATATTAAACCCAAACAACTGAGATTAAATCCAAACAACTGAGATTCAATCCAAACTGAGATGAAACCCAAACAACTGAGATTAAAAGCAAATAACTGAGATTAAATCAAAACAAACTGAGATTAAATCCAAACAACTGATATTAAACCGAAACAACTGAGATTGAACCCGAACAACTGAGATTAAATCAAAAAACGGAGATTAAAACCAAACAACTGAGATTAAATCCAAACAACTGAGATTAAATCCAAACAACTGAGCTTAAACACAAAATGAAATTAAACCCAAATGGAGATTAAACCCAAACTACTGAGATTAAATCCAAACAACTGAGATTAAATCCAAACTGACAATAAATCCAAACAACTGAGATTAAACACAAACTGATATTGAACCCAAACTGAGATTAAACCAAAACAACTGAGATTAAACCCAAACAACTGAGATTAAATCCAGACAAATGAGATTAAATCCAGACAACTGAGATTAAATCCAAAAAACTGAGATTAAATCCAAACAACTGAGATTAAACACAAACTGATATTGAACCCAAACTGAGATTAAACCAAAACAACTGAGATTAAACCCAAACAACTGAGATTAAATCCAGACAAATGAGATTAAATCCAAAAAACTGAGATTAAATCCAAACAACTGAGATTAAACACAAACTGATATTGAACCCAAACTGAGATTAAAGCAGAACAAATGAGATGAAACCCAAAATACTGATATTAAATCCAGAAAACTGATATTAAATCCAAACAACTGAGATTAAACCCAAAGAACTGAAATTAAATCCAAACAACTGAGATTGAATCCAAACTGTGATTCAACCCAAACAATTGAGATTAAATGCAAAAAACTGAGATTAAATCCAAACAACTGAGATTAAATCCAAACAACTGAGATTAAATCCAAACTGAAAGGAAACCCAAATTGAGATTAAATCCAGCAAATGATATCAAATGCAAACAACTGAGATTAAAACCCAAATAACTGAGATTAAAAGCAAATAACTGAGATTAAATCCAAACAAACTGAGATTAAATCCAAACAACTGATATTAAACCGAAACAACTGAGATTGAAGCCGAACAACTGAGATTAAATCAAAAAACGGAGATTAAATCCAAACAACTGAGATTCAATCCAAACTGACATTAAATCCAAACAACTGAGATTAAATCCAAACAACTGAGATTAAATCCAAACTGAGATTAAAATCAAACAACTGAGATTAAATCCAAAAAACTGAGATTAAATACAAACAACTGGAATTAAACCCAAACTACTGAGGTTGAACCCAAACTGAGATTAAAATCAAACAACTGAGATTAAATCCAAACAACTGAGATTAAATCCAAACAACTGAGATTAAATCCAAACTGAAAGGAAACCCAAATTGAGATTAAATCCAGCAAATGATATCAAATGCAAACAACTGAGATTAAAACCCAAATAACTGAGATTAAAAGCAAATAACTGAGATTAAATCCAAACAACTGAGATTAAACACAAACTGATATTGAACCCAAACTGAGATTAAACCCAAACAAATGAGATTAAATCCAAAAAACTGAGAATAAATACAAACAACTGGAATTAAACCCAAACTACTGAGATTGAACCCAAACTACTGAGATTAAATCCAAAAAACTGAGATTAAGTCCAAACAACTGAGATTAAACCCAAACAACTGAGATTAAACCCAATCAAATCAGATTACATCCAAACAACTGAGATTAAGTCCAAACAACTGAGATTAATTCCGAAAAACAGAGATTAAATCCAAACGGAGATTATACCCAAACACCTGAGATTAAATCCAAAAACCTGAGATTAATCCAAACAACTGAGATTAAATCGAAACAACTGAGATTAAATCCAAACAACTGAGATTAAACACAAACTGATATTGAACCCAAACTCAGATAAAACCAAAACCACTGAGATGAAACTCAAAAAACTGATATTAAAACCACAAAACTGAAATTAAATCCAAAAAACCGATATTAAATCGAAATAACTGAGATTAAATCCAAACAACTGAGATTCAATCCAAACTGAGATTAAGTCCAAACAACTGAGATTAAACCCAAACAACTGAGATTAAACCCAATCAACTCAGATTACATCCAAACAACTGAGATTAAGTCCAAACAACTGATATTAAACCCAAACTACTGAGATTAAATCCAAACAACTGAGATTAATTCCGAAAAACAGAGATTAAATCCAAACGGAGATTTAACCCAAACAACTGAGAATAAATCCAAAAACCTGAGATTAATCCAAACAACTGAGATTAAATCCAAACAACTGAGATTAAATCCAAACAACTGAGATTAAATCCAAACAACTGAGATTAATTCCGAAAAACAGAGATTAAATCCAAACGGAGATTTAACCCAAACAACTGAGAATAAATCCAAAAACCTGAGATTAATCCAAACAACTGAGATTAAATCCAAACAACTGAGATTAAATCCAAACAACTGAGATTAAACACAAAATGAAATTAAACCCAAATTGAGATTAAACCCAATCTACTGAGATTAAATCCAAACAACTGAGATTAAACCCAAACAACTGAGATTAAATCCAGACAACTGAGATTAAATCCAAAAAACTGAGATTAAATCCAAACAACTGAGATTAAACACAAACTGATATTGAACCCAAACTGAGATTAAACCAAAACAAATGAGATGAAACCCAAAACACTGATATTAAATCCAGAAAACTGATATTAAATCCAAACAACTGAGATTCAACCCAAAGAACTGAAATTAAATCCAAACAACTGAGATTGAATCCAAACTGTGATTCAACGCAAACAATTGAGATTAAATGCAAAAAACTGAGATTAAATCCAAACAACTGAGATTAAATACAAACAACTGAGATTAAATCCAAACATCTGAGATTAAACCCAAACAACTGAGATTAAACCCAATCAAATCAGATTACATCCAAACAACTGAGATTAAGTGCAAAGAACTGATATTAAACCCAAACTACTGAGATTACATCCAAACAACTGAGATTAATTCCGAAAAACAGATATTAAATCCAAACGGAGATTATACCCAAACAACTGAGATTAAATCCAAAAACCTGAGATTAATCCAAACAACTGAGATTAAATCCAAACAACTGAGATTAAATCCAAACAACTGAGATTAAACACAAACTGATATTGAACCCAAACTCAGATAAAACCAAAACCACTGAGATGAAACTCAAAAAACTGATATTAAAACCACAAAACTGAAATTAAATCCAAAAAACCGATATTAAATCGAAACAACTGAGATTAAATCCAAACAACTGAGATTCAATCCAAACTGACATTAAATCCAAACAATTGAGATTAAATCCAAACAACTGAGATTAAATCCAAACTGAGATTAAACCCAAACAACTGAGATTAAATCCAAACAACTGAGATTAAATACAAACAACTGGAATTAAACCCAAACTACTGAGATTGAACCCAAACTACTTAGATTAAATCCAGAAAACTGAGATTAAGTCCAAACAACTGAGATTAAACCCAAACAACTGAGATTAAACCCAATCAACTCAGATTACATCCAAACAACTGAGATTAAGTCCAAACAACTGATATTAAACCCAAACTACTGAGAATAAATCCAAACAACTGAGATTAATTCCGAAAAACAGAGATTAAATCCAAACGGAGATTTAACCCAAACAACTGAGAATAAATCCAAAAACCTGAGATTAATCCAAACAACTGAGATTAAATCCAAACTGACAATAAACCCAAACAACTGAGATTAAATCCAAACAACTGAGATTAAACCCAAACAACTGAGATTAAGTCCAAACAACTGATATTAAACCCAAACTACTGAGATTAAATCCAAACAACTGAGATTAATTCCGAAAAACTGAAATTAAATCCAAACGGAGATTTAAGCCAAACAACTGAGAATAAATCCAAAAACCTGAGATTAATCCAAACAACTGAGATTAAATCCAAACAACTGAGATTAAATCCAAACAACTGAGATTAAACACAAACTGATATTGAACCCAAACTGAGATTAAACCAAAACAACTGAGATTAAACCCAAACAACTGAGATTAAATCCAGACAAATGAGATTAAATCCAGACAACTGAGATTAAATCCAAAAAACTGAGATTAAATCCAAACAACTGAGATTAAACACAAACTGATATTGAACCCAAACTGAGATTAAACCAAAACAACTGAGATTAAACCCAAACAACTGAGATTAAATCCAGACAAATGAGATTAAATCCAAAAAACTGAGATTAAATCCAAACAACTGAGATTAAACACAAACTGATATTGAACCCAAACTGAGATTAAAGGAAAACAAATGAGATGAAACCCAAAATACTGATATTAAATCCAGAAAACTGATATTAAATCCAAACAACTGAGATTAAACCCAAAGAACTGAAATTAAATCCAAACAACTGAGATTGAATCCAAACTGTGATTCAACCCAAACAATTGAGATTAAATGCAAAAAACTGAGATTAAATCCAAACAACTGAGATTAAATACAAACAACTGAGATTAAATCCAAACAACTGAGATTAAATCCAAACTGAAAGGAAACCCAAATTGAGATTAAATCCAGCAAATGATATCAAATGCAAACAACTGAGATTAAAACCCAAATAACTGAGATTAAAAGCAAATAACTGAGATTAAATCCAAACAAACTGAGATTAAATCCAAACAACTGATATTAAACCGAAACAACTGAGATTGAAGCCGAACAACTGAGATTAAATCAAAAAACGGAGATTAAATCCAAACAACTGAGATTCAATCCAAACTGACATTAAATCCAAACAACTGAGATTAAATCCAAACAACTGAGATTAAATCCAAACTGAGATTAAAATCAAACAACTGAGATTAAATCCAAAAAACTGAGATTAAATACAAACAACTGGAATTAAACCCAAACTACTGAGGTTGAACCCAAACTACTGAGATTAAATCCAAAAAACTGAGATTAAGTCCAAACAACTGAGATTAAACCCAAACAACTGAGATTAAACCCAATCAACTCAGATTACATCCAAACAACTGAGATTAAGTCCAAACAACTGATATTAAACCCAAACTACTGAGATTAAATCCAAACAACTGAGATTAATTTCGAAAAACAGAGATTAAATCCAAACGGAGATTATACCCAAACAACTGAGAATAAATCCAAAAACCTGAGATTAATCCAAACAACGGAGATTAAATCCAAACAACTGAGATTAAATCCAAACAACTGAGATTAAACACAAACTGATATTGAACCCAAACTCAGATTAAACCAAAACCACTGAGATGAAACTCAAAAAACTGATATTAAAACCACAAAACTGAAATTAAATCCAAAAAACCGATATTAAATCCAAACAACTGAGATTAAATCCAAACAACTGAGATTCAATCCAAACTGACATTAAATACAAACAACTGAGATTAAATCCAAACAACTGAGAATAAATCCAAAAACCTGAGATTAATTCAAACAACGGAGATTAAATCCAAACAACTGAGATTAAATCCAAACAACTGAGATTAAACACAAACTGAAATTAAACCCAAATTGAGATTAAACCCAAACTACTGAGATTAAATCCAAACAACTGAGATTAAATCCAAACAACTGAGATTAAATCCAAACAACTGAGATTAAACCCAAACTACTGAGATTAAATCCAAACAACTGAGATTAAACACAAACTGATATTGAACCCAAACTGTGATTAAGCCAAAGCAACTCAGATGCAACCCAAACAAACTGATATTAAACGCAAACAACTGAGATTCAATCCAAACAGCTGAGATTATATCCAAACTGAGATTAAACCCAAACAACTGAGATTGAACGCAAACAACTGAGATTCAACCCAAACTGAAAGTGAACCCAAATTGAGATTAAATCCAAACAAATGATATTAAATGCAAACAACTGAGATTAAAACGCAAATAACTGGAATTATATCCAAAAAACGGATATTAAACCCAAACAACTGAGATTAAATCCAAACAACTGAGATTCAATCCAAACTGAGATGAAACCCAAACAACTGAGATTAAAAGCAAATAACTGAGATTAAATCAAAACAAACTGAGATTAAATCCAAACAACTGATATTAAACCGAAACAACTGAGATTGAACCCGAACAACTGAGATTAAATCAAAAAACGGAGATTAAAACCAAACAACTGAGATTAAATCCAAACAACTGAGATTAAATCCAAACAACTGAGCTTAAACACAAAATGAAATTAAACCCAAATGGAGATTAAACCCAAACTACTGAGATTAAATCCAAACAACTGAGATTAAATCCAAACTGACAATAAATCCAAACAACTGAGATTAAACACAAACTGATATTGAACCCAAACTGAGATTAAACCAAAACAACTGAGATTAAACCCAAACAACTGAGATTAAATCCAGACAAATGAGATTAAATCCAGACAACTGAGATTAAATCCAAAAAACTGAGATTAAATCCAAACAACTGAGATTAAACACAAACTGATATTGAACCCAAACTGAGATTAAACCAAAACAACTGAGATTAAACCCAAACAACTGAGATTAAATCCAGACAAATGAGATTAAATCCAAAAAACTGAGATTAAATCCAAACAACTGAGATTAAACACAAACTGATATTGAACCCAAACTGAGATTAAAGCAGAACAAATGAGATGAAACCCAAAATACTGATATTAAATCCAGAAAACTGATATTAAATCCAAACAACTGAGATTAAACCCAAAGAACTGAAATTAAATCCAAACAACTGAGATTGAATCCAAACTGTGATTCAACCCAAACAATTGAGATTAAATGCAAAAAACTGAGATTAAATCCAAACAACTGAGATTAAATCCAAACAACTGAGATTAAATCCAAACTGAAAGGAAACCCAAATTGAGATTAAATCCAGCAAATGATATCAAATGCAAACAACTGAGATTAAAACCCAAATAACTGAGATTAAAAGCAAATAACTGAGATTAAATCCAAACAAACTGAGATTAAATCCAAACAACTGATATTAAACCGAAACAACTGAGATTGAAGCCGAACAACTGAGATTAAATCAAAAAACGGAGATTAAATCCAAACAACTGAGATTCAATCCAAACTGACATTAAATCCAAACAACTGAGATTAAATCCAAACAACTGAGATTAAATCCAAACTGAGATTAAAATCAAACAACTGAGATTAAATCCAAAAAACTGAGATTAAATACAAACAACTGGAATTAAACCCAAACTAGTGAGGTTGAACCCAAACTGAGATTAAAATCAAACAACTGAGATTAAATCCAAACAACTGAGATTAAATCCAAACAACTGAGATTAAATCCAAACTGAAAGGAAACCCAAATTGAGATTAAATCCAGCAAATGATATCAAATGCAAACAACTGAGATTAAAACCCAAATAACTGAGATTAAAAGCAAATAACTGAGATTAAATCCAAACAAACTGAGATTAAATCCAAACAACTGATATTAAACCGAAACAACTGAGATTGAAGCCGAACAACTGAGATTAAATCAAAAAACGGAGATTAAATCCAAACAACTGAGATTCAATCCAAACTGACATTAAATCCAAACAACTGAGATTAAATCCAAACAACTGAGATTAAATCCAAACTGAGATTAAAATCAAACAACTGAGATTAAATCCAAAAAACTGAGATTAAATACAAACAACTGGAATTAAACCCAAACTACTGAGGTTGAACCCAAACTACTGAGATTAAATCCAAAAAACTGAGATTAAGTCCAAACAACTGAGATTAAACCCAAACAACTGAGATTAAACCCAATCAACTCAGATTACATCCAAACAACTGAGGTTAAGTCCAAACAACTGATATTAAACCCAAACTACTGAGATTAAATCCAAACAACTGAGATTAATTTCGAAAAACAGAGATTAAATCCAAACGGAGATTATACCCAAACAACTGAGAATAAATCCAAAAACCTGAGATTAATCCAAACAACGGAGATTAAATCCAAACAACTGAGATTAAATCCAAACAACTGAGATTAAACACAAACTGATATTGAACCCAAACTCAGATTAAACCAAAACCACTGAGATGAAACTAAAAAAACTGATATTAAAACCACAAAACTGAAATTAAATCCAAAAAACCGATATTAAATCCAAACAACTGAGATTAAATCCAAACAACTGAGATTCAATCCAAACTGACATTAAATACAAACAACTGAGATTAAATCCAAACAACTGAGAATAAATCCAAAAACCTGAGATTAATTCAAACAACGGAGATTAAATCCAAACAACTGAGATTATATCCAAACAACTGAGATTAAACACAAACTGAAATTAAACCCAAATTGAGATTAAACCCAAACTACTGAGATTAAATCCAAACAACTGAGATTAAATCCAAACAACTGAGATTAAATCCAAACAACTGAGATTAAACCCAAACTACTGAGATTAAATCCAAACAACTGAGATTAAACACAAACTGATATTGAACCCAAACTGTGATTAAGCCAAAGCAACTCAGATGCAACCCAAACAAACTGATATTAAACGCAAACAACTGAGATTCAATCCAAACAGCTGAGATTATATCCAAACTGAGATTAAACCCAAACAACTGAGATTGAACGCAAACAACTGAGATTCAACCCAAACTGAAAGTGAACCCAAATTGAGATTAAATCCAAACAAATGATATTAAATGCAAACAACTGAGATTAAAACGCAAATAACTGGAATTATATCCAAAAAACGGATATTAAACCCAAACAACTGAGATTAAATCCAAACAACTGAGATTCAATCCAAACTGAGATGAAACCCAAACAACTGAGATTAAAAGCAAATAACTGAGATTAAATCAAAACAAACTGAGATTAAATCCAAACAACTGATATTAAACCGAAACAACTGAGATTGAACCCGAACAACTGAGATTAAATCAAAAAACGGAGATTAAAACCAAACAACTGAGATTAAATCCAAACAACTGAGATTAAATCCAAACAACTGAGCTTAAACACAAAATGAAATTAAACCCAAATGGAGATTAAACCCAAACTACTGAGATTAAATCCAAACAACTGAGATTAAATCCAAACTGACAATAAATCCAAACAACTGAGATTAAACACAAACTGATATTGAACCCAAACTGAGATTAAACCAAAACAACTGAGATTAAACCCAAACAACTGAGATTAAATCCAGACAAATGAGATTAAATCCAGACAACTGAGATTAAATCCAAAAAACTGAGATTAAATCCAAACAACTGAGATTAAACACAAACTGATATTGAACCCAAACTGAGATTAAACCAAAACAACTGAGATTAAACCCAAACAACTGAGATTAAATCCAGACAAATGAGATTAAATCCAAAAAACTGAGATTAAATCCAAACAACTGAGATTAAACACAAACTGATATTGAACCCAAACTGAGATTAAAGCAGAACAAATGAGATGAAACCCAAAATACTGATATTAAATCCAGAAAACTGATATTAAATCCAAACAACTGAGATTAAACCCAAAGAACTGAAATTAAATCCAAACAACTGAGATTGAATCCAAACTGTGATTCAACCCAAACAATTGAGATTAAATGCAAAAAACTGAGATTAAATCCAAACAACTGAGATTAAATACAAACAACTGAGATTAAATCCAAACAACTGAGATTAAATCCAAACTGAAAGGAAACCCAAATTGAGATTAAATCCAGCAAATGATATCAAATGCAAACAACTGAGATTAAAACCCAAATAACTGAGATTAAAAGCAAATAACTGAGATTAAATCCAAACAAACTGAGATTAAATCCAAACAACTGATATTAAACCGAAACAACTGAGATTGAAGCCGAACAACTGAGATTAAATCAAAAAACGGAGATTAAATCCAAACAACTGAGATTCAATCCAAACTGACATTAAATCCAAACAACTGAGATTAAATCCAAACAACTGAGATTAAATCCAAACTGAGATTAAAATCAAACAACTGAGATTAAATCCAAAAAACTGAGATTAAATACAAACAACTGGAATTAAACCCAAACTACTGAGGTTGAACCCAAACTACTGAGATTAAATCCAAAAAACTGAGATTAAGTCCAAACAACTGAGATTAAACCCAAACAACTGAGATTAAACCCAATCAACTCAGATTACATCCAAACAACTGAGGTTAAGTCCAAACAACTGATATTAAACCCAAACTACTGAGATTAAATCCAAACAACTGAGATTAAACACAAACTGATATTGAACCCAAACTGTGATTAAGCCAAAGCAACTCAGATGCAACCCAAACAAACTGATATTAAACGCAAACAACTGAGATTCAATCCAAACAGCTGAGATTATATCCAAACTGAGATTAAACCCAAACAACTGAGATTGAACGCAAACAACTGAGATTCAACCCAAACTGAAAGTGAACCCAAATTGAGATTAAATCCAAACAAATGATATTAAATGCAAACAACTGAGATTAAAACGCAAATAACTGGAATTATATCCAAAAAACGGATATTAAACCCAAACAACTGAGATTAAATCCAAACAACTGAGATTCAATCCAAACTGAGATGAAACCCAAACAACTGAGATTAAAAGCAAATAACTGAGATTAAATCCAAACAAACTGAGATTAAATCCAAACAACTGATATTAAACCGAAACAACTGAGATTGAACCCGAACAACTGAGATTAAATAAAAAAACGGAGATTAAAACCAAACAACTGAGATTAAACCCAAACAACTGATATTAAATCCAAACAACTGAGATCAAACACAAACTGATATTGAACCCAAACTGAAATGAAACCAAAACAACTGAGATGAAACTCTAAAAACTGATATTAAAACCACAAAACTGAAATTAAATCCAAAAAACCGATATTAAATCGAAACAACTGAGATTAAATCCAAACAACTGAGATTCAATCCAAACTGACATTAAAGCCAAACAACTGAGATTAAACTCAAACAACTGAGATTAAATCCAAACTGAGATTAAACCCAAACAACTGAGATTAAATCCAAAAAACTGAGAATAAATACAAACTACTGGAATTAAACCCAAACTACTGAGATTGAACCCAAACTACTGAGATTAAATCCAAAAAACTGAGATTAAGTCCAAACAACTGAGATTAAACACAAACTGATATTGTACCCAAACTGAGATTAAACCAAAACCACTGAGATTAAACTCAAAAAACTGAATTTAAAACCACAACACTGAAATTAAATCCACAAAACCGATATTAAATCGAAACAACTGAGATTAAATCCAGACAACTGAGATTCAATCCAAACTGACACTATATCCTCAAAACTGAGCTTAAATCCAAACAACTGAGATTAAATCCAAACTGAGATTAAACCCAAACAACTGAGATTAAATCCAAAAAACTGAGATTAAATACAAACAACTGGAATTAAAACCAAACTACTGAGGTTGAACCCAAACTACTGAGATTAAATCCAAAAAACTGAGATTAAGTCCAAACAACTGAGATTAAACCCAAACAACTGAGATTAAAAACAATCAACTCAGATTACATCCAAACAACTGAGATTAAGTCCAAACAACTGATTTTAAACCCAAACTACTGAGATTAAGTCCAAACAACTGAGATTAATTCCGAAAAACAGAGATTAAATCCAAACGGAGATTACAACCATTGAGATGAAACTCAAAAAACTGATATTAAAACCACAAAACTGAAATTAAATCCAAAAAACCGATATTAAATCGAAACAACTGAGATTAAATCCAAACAACTGAGATTCAATCCAAACTGACATTAAATCCAAACAACTGAGATTAAACCCAAACAAATGAGATTAAATCCAAACAACTGAGATTGAATCCAAACTGTGATTCAACCCAAACAATTGAGATTAAATGCAAAAAACTGAGATTAAATCCAAACAACTGAGATTAAATCCAAACAACTGAGATTAAATCCAAACAACTGAGATTAAATCCAAACTGAAAGGAAACCCAAATTGAGATTAAATCCAGCAAATGATATCAAATGCAAACAACTGAGATTAAAACCCAAATAACTGAGATTAAAAGCAAATAACTGAGATTAAATCCAAACAAACTGAGATTAAATCCAAACAACTGATATTAAACCGAAACAACTGAGATTGAAGCCGAACAACTGAGATTAAATCAAAAAACGGAGATTAAATCCAAACAACTGAGATTCAATCCAAACTGACATTAAATCCAAACAACTGAGATTAAATCCAAACAACTGAGATTAAATCCAAACTGAGATTAAAATCAAACAACTGAGATTAAATCCAAAAAACTGAGATTAAATACAAACAACTGGAATTAAACCCAAACTACTGAGGTTGAACCCAAACTACTGAGATTACATCCAAACAACTGAGATTAAGTCCAAACAACTGATATTAAACCCAAACTACTGAGATTAAATCCAAACAACTGAGATTAATTTCGAAAAACAGAGATTAAATCCAAACGGAGATTATACCCAAACAACTGAGAATAAATCCAAAAACCTGAGATTAATCCAAACAACGGAGATTAAATCCAAACAACTGAGATTAAATCCAAACAACTGAGATTAAACACAAACTGATATTGAACCCAAACTCAGATTAAACCAAAACCACTGAGATGAAACTCAAAAAACTGATATTAAAACCACAAAACTGAAATTAAATCCAAAAAACCGATATTAAATCCAAACAACTGAGATTAAATCCAAACAACTGAGATTCAATCCAAACTGACATTAAATACAAACAACTGAGATTAAATCCAAACAACTGAGAATAAATCCAAAAACCTGAGATTAATTCAAACAACGGAGATTAAATCCAAACAACTGAGATTAAATCCAAACAACTGAGATTAAACACAAACTGAAATTAAACCCAAATTGAGATTAAACCCAAACTACTGAGATTAAATCCAAACAACTGAGATTAAATCCAAACAACTGAGATTAAATCCAAACAACTGAGATTAAACCCAAACTACTGAGATTAAATCCAAACAACTGAGATTAAACACAAACTGATATTGAACCCAAACTGTGATTAAGCCAAAGCAACTCAGATGCAACCCAAACAAACTGATATTAAACGCAAACAACTGAGATTCAATCCAAACAGATGAGATTATATCCAAACTGAGATTAAACCCAAACAACTGAGATTGAACGCAAACAACTGAGATTCAACCCAAAGTGAAAGTGAACCCAAATTGAGATTAAATCCAAACAAATGATATTAAATGCAAACAACTGAGATTAAAACGCAAATAACTGGAATTATATCCAAAAAACGGATATTAAATCAAATCAGATTACATCCAAACAACTGAGATTAAGTCCAAACAACTGAGATTAATTCCGAAAAACAGAGATTAAATCCAAACGGAGATTATACCCAAATACCTTAGATTAAATCCAAAAACCTGAGATTAATCCAAACAACTGAGATTAAATCCAAACAACTGAGATTAAATCCAAACAACTGAGATTAAACACAAACTGATATTGAACCCAAACTGAGATTAAACCAAAACCACTGAGATGAAACTCAAAAAACTGATATTAAATCCACAAAACTGAAATTAAATCCAAAAAACCGATATTAAATCGAAACAACTGAGATGAAATCCAAACAACTGAGATTCAATCCAAACTGACATTAAATCCAAACAACTGAGATTAAATCCAAACAACTGAGATTAAATCCGAACTGAGATTAAACCCAAACAACTGAGATTAAATACAAACAACTGAGATTAAATACAAACAACTGGAATTAAATCCAAACTACTGAGGTTGAACCCAAACTACTGAGATTAAATCCAAAAAACTGAGATTAAGTCCAAACAGCTGAGATTAAACCCAAACAACTGAGATTAAACCCAATCAACTCAGATTACATCCAAACAACTGAGATTAAGTCCAAACAACTGATATTAAACCCAAACTACTGAGATTAAATCCAAACAACTGAGATTAATTCCGAAAAACAGAGATTAATTCCAAACGGCGATTTAACCCAAACAACTGAGAATAAATCCAAAAACCTGAGAGTAATCCAAACAACTGAGATTAAATCCAAACAACTGAGATTAAATCCAAAAAACTGAGAATAAATACAAACAACTGGAATTAAACCCAAACTACTGAGATTGAACCCAAACTACTGAGATTAAATCCAAAAAACTGAGATTAAGTCCAAACAACTGAGATTAAACCCAAACAACTGAGGTTAAACCCAATCAAATCAGATTACATCCAAACAACTGAGATTAAGTCCAAACAACTGAGATTAATTCCGAAACACAGAGATTAAATCCAAACGGAGATTATACCCAAACACCTGAGATTAAATCCAAAAACCTGAGATTAATCCAAACAACTGAGATTAAATCCAAACAACTGAGATTAAACCCAAACAACTGAGATTAAATCCAATCAAATCAGATTACATCCAAACAACTGAGATTAAGTGCAAAGAACTGATATTAAACCCAAACTACTGAGATTAAATCCAAACAACTGAGATTAATTCCGAAAAACAGATATTAAATCCAAACGGAGATTATACCGAAACAACTGAGATTAAATCCAAAAACCTGAGATTAATCCAAACAACTGAGATTAAATCCAAACAACTGAGATTAAATCCAAACAACTGAGATTAAACACAAACTGATATTGAACCCAAACTCAGATAAAACCAAAACCACTGAGATGAAACTCAAAAAACTGATATTAAAACCACAAAACTGAAATTAAATCCAAAAAACCGATATTAAATCGAAACAACTGAGATTAAATCCAAACAACTGAGATTCAATCCAAACTGACATTAAATCCAAACAACTGAGATTAAATCCAAACAACTGAGATCAAATCCAAACTGAGATTAAACCCAAACAACTGAGATTAAATCCAAACAACTGAGATTAAATACAAACAACTGGAATTAAACCCAAACTACTGAGATTGAACCCAAACTACTTCGATTAAATCCAAAAAACTGAGATTAAGTCCAAACAACTGAGATTAAACCCAAACAACTGAGATTAAACCCAATCAACTCAGATTACATCCAAACAACTGAGATTAAGTCCAAACAACTGATATTAAACCCAAACTACTGAGATTAAATCCAAACAACTGAGATTAATTCCGAAAAACAGAGATTAAATCCAAACGGAGATTTAACCCAAACAACTGAGAATAAATCCAAAAACCTGAGATTAATCCAAACAACTGAGATTAAATCCAAACAACTGAGATTAAATCCAAACAACTGAGATTAAATCCAAACAACTGAGATTAATTCCGAAAAACAGAGATTAAATCCAACCGGAGATTTAACCCAAACAACTGAGAATAAATCCAAAAACCTGAGATTAATCCAAACAACTGAGATTAAATCCAAACAACTGAGATTAAATCCAAACAACTGAGATTAAACACAAAATGAAATTAAACCCAAATTGAGATTAAACCCAATCTACTGAGATTAAATCCAAACAACTGAGATTAAACCCAAACAACTGAGATTAAATCCAGACAACTGAGATTAAATCCAAAAAACTGAGATTAAATCCAAACAACTGAGATTAAACACAAACTGATATTGAACCCAAACTGAGATTAAACCAAAACAAATGAGATGAAACCCAAAACACTGATATTAAATCCAGAAAACTGATATTAAATCCAAACAACTGAGATTCAACCCAAAGAACTGAAATTAAATCCAAACAACTGAGATTGAATCCAAACTGTGATTCAACGCAAACAATTGAGATTAAATGCAAAAAACTGAGATTAAATCCAAACAACTGAGATTAAATACAAACAACTGAGATTAAATCCAAACAACTGAGATTAAATCCAAACTGAAAGGAAACCCAAATTGAGATTAAATCCAGCAAATGATATCAAATGCAAACAACTGAGATTAGAACCCAAATAACTGAGATTAAAAGCAAATAACTGAGATTAAATCCAAACAAACTGAGATTAAATCCAAACAACTGATATTAAACCGAAACAACTGAGATTGAACCCGAACAACTGAGATTAAATCAAAAAACGGAGATTAAAACCAAACAACTGAGATGAAACCCAAACAACTGATATTAAATCCAAACAACTGAGATCAAACACAAACTGATATTGAACCCAAACTGAAATTAAACCAAAACAACTGAGATGAAACTCTAAAAACTGATATTACAACCACAAAACTGAAATTAAATCCAGAAAACCGATATTAATTCCAAACAACTGAGATTAAATCCAAACAACTGAGATTCAATCCAAACTGACATTAAAGACAAACAACTGAGATTAAATCCAAACAACTGAGATTAAACCCAAACAACTGATATTAAATCCAGAAAACTGATATTAAATCCAAACAACTGAGATTAAACCCAAAGAACTGAAATTAAATCCAAACAACTGAGATTGAATCCAAACTGTGATTCAACCCAAACAATTGAGATTAAATCCAAAAAACTGAGATTAAATCCAAACAACTGAGAATAAATACAAACAACTGAGATTAAATCCAAACAACTGAGTTTAAATCCAAACTGAAACGAAACCCAAATTGAGATTAAATCCAGCAAATGATATCAAATGCAGACAACTGAGATTAAAACCCAAATAACTGAAATTATATCCAAAAAACTGATATTAAACCCAAACAACTGAGATTAAATCCAAACAACGGAGATTAAATCCAAACTGAGATTAAACCCAAACAACTGAGATTAAAAGCAAATAACTGAGATTAAATCCAAACAACTGAGATTAAATCCAAACAACTGATATTAAACCGAAACAACTGCGATTGAACCCGAACAACTGAGATTAAATCAAAAAAAGGAGATTAAAACCAAACAACTGAGATTAAACCCAAACAACTGATATTAAATCCAAACAACTGAGATCAAACACAAACTGATATTGAACCCAAACTGAAATTAAACCAAAACAACTGAGATGAAACTCTAAAAACTGATATTAAAACCACAAAACTGAAATTAAATCCAAAAAACCGATATTAATTCCAAACAACTGAGATTAAATCCAAACAACTGAGATTCAATCCAAACTGACATTAAAGCCAAACAACTGAGATTAAATCCAAACAACTGAGATTAAATCCAAACTGAGATTAAACCCAAACAACTGAGATTAAATCCAAAAAACTGAGAATAAATACAAACAACTGGAATTAAAACCAAACAACTGAGATTGAACCCAAACTACTGAGATTAAATCCAAAAAACTGAGATTAAGTCCAAACAACTGAGATTAAACCCAAACAACAGAGATTAAACCCAATCAAATCAGATTACATCCAAACAACTGAGATTAAGTCCAAACAACTGAGATTAATTCCGAAAAACAGAGATTAAATCCAAACGGAGATTACAACCATTGAGATGAAACTCAAAAAACTGATATTAAAACCACAAAACTGGAATTAAATCCAAAAAAACGATATTAAATCGAAACAACTGAGATTAAATCCAAACAACTGAGATTCAATCCAAACTGACATTAAATCCAAACAACTGAGATTAAATCCAAACAACTGAGATTAAATCCAAACTGAGATTAAACCCAAACAAATGAGATTAAATCCAAAAAACTGAGATTAAATACAAATAACTGGAATTAAACCCAAACTACTGAGGTTGAACCCAAGCTACTGAGATTAAATCCAAAAAACTGAGATTAAGTCCAAACAACTGAGATTAAACCCAAACAACTGAGATTAAACCCAATCAAATCAGATTACATCCAAACAACTGAGATTGAGTGCAAAGAACTGATATTAAACCCAAACTACTGAGATTAAATCCAAAAAACTGAGATTAATTCCGAAAAACAGATATTAAATCCAAACGGAGATTATACCCAAACAACTGAGATTAAATCCAATAACCTGAGATTAATCCAAACAACTGAGATTAAATCCAAACAACTGAGATTAAATCCAAACAACTGAGATTAAACACAAAATGAAATTAAACCCAAATGGAGATTAAACCCAAACTACTGAGATTAAATCCAAACAACTGAGATTAAATCCAAACTGACAATAAACCCAAACAACTGAGATTAAATCCAAACAACTGAGATTAAACCCAAACAACTGAGATTAAGTCCAAACAACTGATATTAAACCCAAACTACTGAGATTAAATCCAAACAACTGAGATTAATTCCGAAAAACTGAGATTAAATCCAAACGGAGATTTAAGCCAAACAACTGAGAATAAATCCAAAAACCTGAGATTAATCCAAACAACTGAGATTAAATCCAAACAACTGAGATTAAACACAAACTGATATTGAACCCAAACTGAGATTAAACCAAAACAACTGAGATTAAACCCAAATAACTGAGATTAAATCCAGACAAATGAGATTAAATCCAGACAACTGAGATTAAATCCCAAAAACTGAGATTAAATCCAAACAACTGAGATTAAACACAAACTGATATTGAACCCAAACTGAGATTAAACCAAAACAACTGAGATTAAACCCAAACAACTGAGATTAAATCCAGACAAATGAGATTAAATCCAAAAAACTGAGATTAAATCCAAACAACTGAAATTAAACACAAACTGATATTGAACCCAAACTGAGATTAAAGCAAAACAAATGAGATGAAACCCAAAATACTGATATTAAATCCAGAAAACTGATATTAAATCCAAACAACTGAGATTAAACCCAAAGAACTGAAATTAAATCCAAACAACTGAGATTGAATCCAAACTGTGATTCAACCCAAACAATTGAGATTAAATGCGAAAAACTGAGATTAAATCCAAACAACTGAGATTAAATACAAACAACTGAGATTAAATCCAAACAACTGAGATTAAATCCAAACTGAAAGGAAACCCAAATTGAGATTAAATCCAGCAAATGATATCAAATGCAAACAACTGAGATTAAAACCCAAATAACTGAGATTAAAAGCAAATAACTGAGATTAAATCCAAACAAACTGAGATTAAATCCAAACAACTGATATTAAACCGAAACAACTGAGATTGAAGCCGAACAACTGAGATTAAATCAAAAAACGGAGATTAAATCCAAACAACTGAGATTCAATCCAAACTGACATTAAATCCAAACAACTGAGATTAAATCCAAACAACTGAGATTAAATCCAAACTGAGATTAAAATCAAACAACTGAGATTAAATCCAAAAAACTGAGATTAAATACAAACAACTGGAATTAAACCCAAACTACTGAGGTTGAACCCAAACTACTGAGATTAAATCCAAAAAACTGAGATTAAGTCCAAACAACTGAGATTAAACCCAAACAACTGAGATTAAACCCAATCAACTCAGATTACATCCAAACAACTGAGATTAAGTCCAAACAGCTGATATTAAACCCAAACTACGGAGATTAAATCCAAACAACTGAGATTAATTTCGAAAAACAGAGATTAAATCCAAACGGAGATTATACCCAAACAACTGAGAATAAATCCAAAAACCTGAGATTAATCCAAACAACGGAGATTAAATCCAAACAACTGAGATTAAATCCAAACAACTGAGATTAAACACAAACTGATATTGAACCCAAACTCAGATTAAACCAAAACCACTGAGATGAAACTCAAAAAACTGATATTAAAACCACAAAACTGAAATTAAATCCAAAAAACCGATATTAAATCCAAACAACTGAGATTAAATCCAAACAACTGAGATTCAATCCAAACTGACATTAAAGACAAACAACTGAGATTAAATCCAAACAACTGAGATTAAACCCAAACAACTGATATTAAATCCAGAAAACTGATATTAAATCCAAACAACTGAGATTAAACCCAAAGAACTGAAATTAAATCCAAACAACTGAGATTGAATCCAAACTGTGATTCAACCCAAACAATTGAGATTAAATCCAAAAAACTGAGATTAAATCCAAACAACTGAGATTAAATACAAACAACTGAGATTAAATCCAAACAACTGAGTTTAAATCCAAACTGAAACGAAACCCAAATTGAGATTAAATCCAGCAAATGATATCAAATGCAGACAACTGAGATTAAAACCCAAATAACTGAAATTATATCCAAAAAACTGATATTAAACCCAAACAACTGAGATTAAATCCAAACAACGGAGATTAAATCCAAACTGAGATTAAACCCAAACAACTGAGATTAAAAGCAAATAACTGAGATTAAATCCAAACAACTGAGATTAAATCCAAACAACTGATATTAAACCGAAACAACTGCGATTGAACCCGAACAACTGAGATTAAATCAAAAAAAGGAGATTAAAACCAAACAACTGAGATTAAACCCAAACAACTGATATTAAATCCAAACAACTGAGATCAAACACAAACTGATATTGAACCCAAACTGAAATTAAACCAAAACAACTGAGATGAAACTCTAAAAACTGATATTAAAACCACAAAACTGAAATTAAATCCAAAAAACCGATATTAATTCCAAACAACTGAGATTAAATCCAAACAACTGAGATTCAATCCAAACTGACATTAAAGCCAAACAACTGAGATTAAATCCAAACAACTGAGATTAAATCCAAACTGAGATTAAACCCAAACAACTGAGATTAAATCCAAAAAACTGAGAATAAATACAAACAACTGGAATTAAAACCAAACAACTGAGATTGAACCCAAACTACTGAGATTAAATCCAAAAAACTGAGATTAAGTCCAAACAACTGAGATTAAACCCAAACAACAGAGATTAAACCCAATCAAATCAGATTACATCCAAACAACTGAGATTAAGTCCAAACAACTGAGATTAATTCCGAAAAACAGAGATTAAATCCAAACGGAGATTACAACCATTGAGATGAAACTCAAAAAACTGATATTAAAACCACAAAACTGGAATTAAATCCAAAAAAACGATATTAAATCGAAACAACTGAGATTAAATCCAAACAACTGAGATTCAATCCAAACTGACATTAAATCCAAACAACTGAGATTAAATCCAAACAACTGAGATTAAATCCAAACTGAGATTAAACCCAAACAAATGAGATTAAATCCAAAAAACTGAGATTAAATACAAATAACTGGAATTAAACCCAAACTACTGAGGTTGAACCCAAGCTACTGAGATTAAATCCAAAAAACTGAGATTAAGTCCAAACAACTGAGATTAAACCCAAACAACTGAGATTAAACCCAATCAAATCAGATTACATCCAAACAACTGAGATTGAGTGCAAAGAACTGATATTAAACCCAAACTACTGAGATTAAATCCAAACAACTGAGATTAATTCCGAAAAACAGATATTAAATCCAAACGGAGATTATACCCAAACAACTGAGATTAAATCCAATAACCTGAGATTAATCCAAACAACTGAGATTAAATCCAAACAACTGAGATTAAATCCAAACAACTGAGATTAAACACAAACTGATATTGAACCCAAACTCAGATAAAACCAAAACCACTGAGATGAAACTCAAAAAACTGATATTAAAACCACAAAACTGAAATTAAATCCAAAAAACCGATATTAAATCGAAACAACTGAGATTAAATCCAAACAACTGAGATTCAATCCAAACTGACATTAAATCCAAACAACTGAGATTCAATCCAAACAACTGAGATTAAATCCAAACTGAGATTAAACCCAAACAACTGAGATTAAATCCAAACAACTGAGATTAAATACAAACAACTGGAATTAAACCCAAACTACTGAGATTGAACCCAAACTACGTAGATTAAATCCAAAAAACTGAGATTAAGTCCAAACAACTGAGATTAAACCCAATCAACTCAGATTACATCCAAACAACTGAGATTAAGTCCAAACAACTGATATTAAACCCAAACTACTGAGAATAAATCCAAACAACTGAGATTAATACGAAAAACAGAGATTAAATCCAAACGGAGATTTAACCCAAACAACTGAGAATAAATCCAAAAACCTGAGATTAATCCAAACAACTGAGATTAAATCCAAACAACTGAGATTAAATCCAAACAACTGAGATTAAACACAAAATGAAATTAAACCCAAATGGAGATTAAACCCAAACTACTGAGATTAAATCCAAACAACTGAGATTAAATCCAAACTGACAATAAACCCAAACAACTGAGATTAAATCCAAACAACTGAGATTAAACCCAAACAACTGAGATTAAGTCCAAACAACTGATATTAAACCCAAACTACTGAGATTAAATCCAAACAACTGAGATTAATTCCGAAAAACTGAGATTAAATCCAAACGGAGATTTAAGCCAAACAACTGAGAATAAATCCAAAAACCTGAGATTAATCCAAACAACTGAGATTAAATCCAAACAACTGAGATTAAACACAAACTGATATTGAACCCAAACTGAGATTAAACCAAAACAACTGAGATTAAACCCAAATAACTGAGATTAAATCCAGACAAATGAGATTAAATCCAGACAACTGAGATTAAATCCAAAAAACTGAGATTAAATCCAAACAACTGAGATTAAACACAAACTGATATTGAACCCAAACTGAGATTAAACCAAAACAACTGAGATTAAACCCAAACAACTGAGATTAAATCCAGACAAATGAGATTAAATCCAAAAAACTGAGATTAAATCCAAACAACTGAAATTAAACACAAACTGATATTGAACCCAAACTGAGATTAAAGCAAAACAAATGAGATGAAACCCAAAATACTGATATTAAATCCAGAAAACTGATATTAAATCCAAACAACTGAGATTAAACCCAAAGAACTGAAATTAAATCCAAACAACTGAGATTGAATCCAAACTGTGATTCAACCCAAACAATTGAGATTAAATGCGAAAAACTGAGATTAAATCCAAACAACTGAGATTAAATACAAACAACTGAGATTAAATCCAAACAACTGAGATTAAATCCAAACTGAAAGGAAACCCAAATTGAGATTAAATCCACCAAATGATATCAAATGCAAACAACTGAGATTAAAACCCAAATAACTGAGATTAAAAGCAAATAACTGAGATTAAATCCAAACAAACTGAGATTAAATCCAAACAACTGATATTAAACCGAAACAACTGAGATTGAAGCCGAACAACTGAGATTAAATCAAAAAACGGAGATTAAATCCAAACAACTGAGATTCAATCCAAACTGACATTAAATCCAAACAACTGAGATTAAATCCAAACAACTGAGATTAAATCCAAACTGAGATTAAAATCAAACAACTGAGATTAAATCCAAAAAACTGAGATTAAATACAAACAACTGGAATTAAACCCAAACTACTGAGGTTGAACCCAAACTACTGAGATTAAATCCAAAAAACTGAGATTAAGTCCAAACAACTGAGATTAAACCCAAACAACTGAGATTAAACCCAATCAACTCAGATTACATCCAAACAACTGAGATTAAGTCCAAACAACTGATATTAAACCCAAACTACTGAGATTAAATCCAAACAACTGAGATTAAGTCCAAACAACTGATATTAAACCCAAACTACTGAGATTAAATCCAAACAACTGAGATTAATTTCGAAAAACAGAGATTAAATCCAAACGGAGATTATACCCAAACAACTGAGAATAAATCCAAACAACTGAGATTAAACACAAACTGATATTGAACCCAAACTCAGATTAAACCAAAACCACTGAGATGAAACTCAAAAAACTGATATTAAAACCACAAAACTGAAATTAAATCCAAAAAACCGATATTAAATCCAAACAACTGAGATGAAACTCAAAAAACTGATATTAAAACCACAAAACTGAAATTAAATCCAAAAAACCGATATTAAATCCAAACAACTGAGATTAAATCCAAGCAACTGAGATTCAATCCAAACTGACATTAAATACAAACAACTGGAATTAAACCCAAACTACTGAGGTTGAACCCAAAATACTGAGATTAAATCCAAAAAATTGAGATTATGTCCAAACAACTGAGATTAAACCCAAACAACTGAGATTAAACACAATCAACTCAGTTTACATCCAAACATCTGAGATTAAGTCCAAACAACTGATATTAAACCCAAACTACTGAGCTTAAATCCAAACAACTGAGATTAAATCCAAACTGAGATTAAACCCAAACAACTGAGATTAAATCCAAAAAACTGAGAATAAATACAAACAACTGGAATTAATCCCAAACTACTGAGATTGAACCCGAACTATTGAGATTAAATCCAAAAAACTGAGATTAAGTCCAAACAACTGAGATTAAACCCAAACTACTGAGATTAAATCCAATCAAATCAGATTACAACCAAACAACTGAGATTAAGTCCAAACAACTGATATTAAACCCAAACTACTGAGATTAAATCGAAACAACTGAGATTAATTCCGAAAAAAAGAGATTTAATCCAAACGGAGATTATACCCAAACACCTGAGATTAAATCCAAAAACCTGAGATTAATCCAAACAACTGAGATTAAATCCAAACAACTGAGATTAAATCCAAACAACTGAGATTAAACACAAACTGATGTTGAACCCAAACTGAGATTAAACCAAAACCACTGAGATGACAATCTAAAAACTGATATTAAAACCACAAAACTGAAATTAAATCCAAAGAACCGATATTAAATCCAAACAACTGAGATTAAATCGAAACAACTGGGAGTCAATCTAAACTGACATTAAAGCCAAACAACTGAGATTAAACCCAAACAACTGAGATTAAATCCAGTTGGAAAAAATTATAAGGGATAGGATTTATAGTTATTTGGAGAGTAATGAATTGATAGGTGATAGTCAGCATGGTTTTGTGGCAGGTAGGTCGTGCCTTACTAACCTTATTGAGTTTTTTGAGAAAGTGACCAAGGAGGTGGATGGGGGCAAGGCAGTGGACGTGGTATATATGGATTTTAGTAAGGCGTTTGATAAGGTTCACCATGGTAGGCTTCTGCAGAAAATGCAGATGTATGGGATTGGGGGTGATCTAGGAAATTGGATCAGGAATTGGCTAGCGGATAGGAAACAGAGGGTGGTGGTTGATAGTAAATATTCATCATGGAGTGCGGTTACAAGTGGTGTACCTCAGGGATCTGTTTTGGGGCCACTGCTGTTTGTAATATTTATTAATGATCTGGATGAGGGTATAGTTGGGTGGATTAGCAAATTTGCTGATGACACCAAAGTCGGTGGTGTGGTAGACAGTGAGGAAGGGTGTCGTAGTTTGCAGGAAGACTTAGACAGGTTGCAAAGTGGGCCGAGAGGTGGCGGATGGAGTTTAATGCGGAGAAGTGTGAGGTAATTCACTTTGGTAGGAATAACAGATGTGTTGAGTATAGGGCTAACGGGAGGACTTTGAATAGTGTGGAGGAGCAGAGGGATCTAGGTGTATGTGTGCATAGATCCCTGAAAGTTGGGAATCAAGTAGATAAGGTTGTTAAGAAGGCATATGGTGTCTTGGCGTTTATTGGTAGGGGGATTGAATTTAGGAGTCGTAGCGTTATGTTGCAACTGTACACAACTCTGGTGCGGCCGCACTTGGAGTACTGTGTGCAGTTCTGGTCCCCACATTACAGGAAGGATGTGGAGGCTTTGGAGAGGGTGCAGAGGAGGTTTACCAGGATGTTGCCTGGTATGGAGGGGAGACCCTATGAGGAGAGGCTGAGGGATTTGGGATTGTTTTCGCTGGAAAGGCGGCGGCTAAGAGGGGATCTTATTGAAACATATAAGATGATTAGAGGTTTAGATAGGGTGGATAGTGATAGCCTTTTTCCTCTGATGGAGAAATCCAGCACGAGGGGGCATGGCTTTAAATTGAGGGGGGGTAGTTATAGAACCGATGTCAGGGGTAGGTTCTTTACCCAGAGGGTGGTGAGGGATTGGAATGCCCTGCCAGCATCAGTCGTAAATGCGCCTAGTTTGGGGGCGTTTAAGAGATCCGTAGATAGGTTCATGGACGAAAAGAAATTGGTTTAGGTTGGAGGGTCACAGTTTTTTTTTTTAACTGGTCGGTGCAACATCGTGGGCCGAAGGGCCTGTTCTGCGCTGTAATGTTCTATGTTCTATGTACTATGTTCTAAATCCAAACTGAGATTAAACCCAAACAACTGAGATTAAATCCAAATAACTGAGAATAAATACAAACTACTGGAATTAAACCCAAACTACTGAGATTGAACCCAAACTACTGAGATTAAATCCAAAAAACTGAGATTAAGTCCAAACAACTGAGATTAAACCCAAATAACTGAAATTAAACCCAATCAAATCAGATTACATCCAAACAACTGAGATTAAGTCCAAACAACTGATATTAAACCCAAACTACTGAGATTCAATCCAAACAACTGAGATTAAATCCAAACTGAGATTAAACCCAAACAACTGAGATTAAATCCACAAAACTGAGATTAAATACAAACAACTGGAATTAAATCCAAACTACTGAGGTTGAACGCAAACTACTGAGATTAAATCCAGAAAACTGAGATTAAGTCCAAACAACTGAGATTAAACCCAAACAACTGTGATTAAACACAATCAACTCAGATTACATCCAAACAACTGAGATTAAGTCCAAACAACTGATATTAAACCCAAACTACTGAGATTAAATCCAAACAACTGAGATTAATTCCGAAAAACAGAGATTAAATCCAAACGGAGATTATACCCAAACAACTGAGAATAAATCCAAAAACCTGAGATTAATCCAAACAACTGAGATTAAATCCAAACAACTGAGATTAAATCCAAACAACTGAGATTAAACACAGACTGATATAGAACCCAAACTGACATTAAACCAAAACCACTGAGATGAAACTCAAAAAACAGATATTAAAACCACAAAACTGAAATTAAATCCAAAAAACCGATATTAAATCGAAACAACTGAGATTAAATCCAGACAACTGAGATTCAATCCAAACTGACACTAAATCCAAACAACTGATATTAAACCCAAACTACTGAGATTAAATCCAAACTGAGATTAAACCCAAACAACTGAGATTAAATCCAAAAAACTGAGATTAAATCCAAACTGAGATTAAACCCAAACAACTGAGATTAAATCAAAAAAACTGAGATTAAATACAAACAACTGGAATTAAACCCAAACTACTGAGATTGAACCCAAACTACTGAGATTAAATCCAAAAAACTGAGATTAAGTCCAAACAACTGAGATTAAACCCCAGCAACTGAGATTAAACACAATCAACTCAGTTTACATCCAAACAACTGAGATTAAGTCCAAACAACTGAGATTAAACCCAAACAACTGAGATTAAATCCAAAAAACTGAGAATAAATACAAACAACTGGAATTAATCCCAAACTACTGAGATTGAACCCGAACTATTGAGATTAAATCCAAAAAACTGAGATTAAGTCCAAACAACTGAGATTAAACCCAAACTACTGAGATTAAATCCAATCAAATCAGATTACAACCAAACAACTGAGATTAAGTCCAAACAACTGATATTAAACCCAAACTACTGAGATTAAATCGAAACAACTGAGATTAATTCCGAAAAAAAGAGATTTAATCCAAACGGAGATTATACCCAAACACCTGAGATTAAATCCAAAAACCTGAGATTAATCCAAACAACTGAGATTAAATCCAAACAACTGAGATTAAATCCAAACAACTGAGATTAAACACAAACTGATATTGAACCCAAACTGAGATTAAACCAAAACCACTGAGATGACAATCTAAAAACTGTTATTAAAACCACAAAACTGAAATTAAATCCAAAGAACCGATATTAAATCCAAACAACTGAGATTAAATCGAAACAACTGGGAGTCAATCCAAACTGACATTAAAGCCAAACAACTGAGATTAAACCCAAACAACTGAGATTAAATCCAAACTGAGATTAAACCCAAACAACTGAGATTAAATCCAAATAACTGAGAATAAATACAAACTACTGGAATTAAACCCAAACTACTGAGATTGAACCCAAACTACTGAGATTAAATCCAAAAAACTGAGATTAAGTCCAAACAACTGAGATTAAACCCAAATAACTGAAATTAAACCCAATCAAATCAGATTACATCCAAACAACTGAGATTAAGTCCAAACAACTGATATTAAACCCAAACTACTGAGATTAAATCCAAACAACTCAGATTAAATCCAAACTGAGATTAAACCCAAACAACTGAGATTAAATCCACAAAACTGAGATTAAATACAAACAACTGGAATTAAATCCAAACTACTGAGGTTGAACGCAAACTACTGTGATTAAATCCAAAAAACTGAGATTAATTCCAAACAACTGAGATTAAACCCAAACAACTGAGATTAAACACAATCAACTCAGATTACATCCAAACAACTGAGATTAAGTCCAAACAACTGATGTTAAACCCAAACTACTGAGATTAAATCCAAACAACTGAGATTAATTCCGAAAAACAGAGATTAAATCCAAACGGAGATTATACCCAAACAACTGAGAATAAATCCAAAAACCTGAGATTAATCCAAACAACTGAGATTAAATCCAAACAACTGAGATTAAATCCAAACAACTGAGATTAAACACAGACTGATATAGAACCCAAACTGACATTAAACCAAAACCACTGAGATGAAACTCAAAAAACAGATATTAAAACCACAAAACTGAAATTAAATCCAAAAAACCGATATTAAATCGAAACAACTGAGATTAAATCCAGACAACTGAGATTCAATCCAAACTGACACTAAATCCAAACAACTGAAATTAAATCCAAACAACTGAGATTAAATCCAAAAAACTGAGAATAAATACAAACAACTGGAATTAAACCCAAACTACTGAGATTGAACCCAAACTACTGAGATTAAATCCAAAAAACTGAGATTAAGTCCAAACAACTGAGATTAAACCCAAACAACTGAGATTAAACCCAATCAAATCAGATTACATTCAAACAACTGAGATTAAGTCCAAACAACTGATGTTAAACCCAAACTACTGAGATTAAATCCAAACAACTGAGATTAATTCCGAAAAACAGAGATTAAATCCAAACGGAGATTATACCCAAACATCTGAGATTAAATCCAAAAACCTGAGATTAATCCAAACAACTGAGATTAAATCCAAACAACTGAGATTAAATCCAAGCAACTGAGATTAAACACAAACTGATATTGAACCCAAACTGAGATTAAACCAAAACCACTGAGATGAAACTCAAAAAACTGATTTTAAAACCACAAAACTGAAATTAAATCCAAAAAACCGATACTAAATCGAAACAACTGAGATTAAATCCAGACAACTGAGGTTCAATCCAAACTGACACTAAATCCAAACAACTGAGTTTAAATCCAAACAACTGAGATTAAATCCAAACTGAGATTAAACCCAAACAACTGAGATTAAATCCAAAAAACTGAGATTAAATACAAACAACTGGAATTAAACCCAAACTACTGTGGTTGAACCCAAACTACTGAGATTAAATCCAAAAAACTGAGATTAAGTCCAAACAACTGAGATTAAACCCAAACAACTGAGATTAAACACAATCAACTCAGTTTACATCCAAACAACTGAGATTAAGTCCAAACAACTGATATTAAACCCAAACTACTGAGCTTAAATCCAAACAACTGAGATTAAATCCAAACTGAGATTAAACCCAAACAACTGAGATTAAATCCAAAAAACTGAGAATAAATACAAACAACTGGAATTAAACCCAAACTACTGAGATTGAACCCGAACTATTGAGATTAAATCCAAAAAACTGAGATTAAGTCCAAACAACTGAGATTAAACCCAAACTACTGAGATTAAATCCAATCAAATCAGATTACAACCAAACAACTGAGATTAAGTCCAAACAACTGATATTAAACCCAAACTACTGAGATTAAATCGAAACAACTGAGATTAATTCCGAAAAAAAGAGATTTAATCCAAACGGAGATTATACCCAAACACCTGAGATTAAATCCAAAAACCTGAGATTAATCCAAACAACTGAGATTAAATCCAAACAACTGAGATTAAATCCAAACAACTGAGATTAAACACAAACTGATATTGAACCCAAACTGAAATTAAACCAAAACCACTGAGATGACAATCTAAAAACTGTTATTAAAACCACAAAACTGAAATTAAATCCAAAGAACCGATATTAAATCCAAACAACTGAGATTAAATCGAAACAACTGGGAGTCAATCCAAACTGACATTAAAGCCAAACAACTGAGATTAAACCCAAACAACTGAGATTAAATCCAAACTGAGATTAAACCCAAACAACTGAGATTAAATCCAAATAACTGAGAATAAATACAAACTACTGGAATTAAACCCAAACTACTGAGATTGAACCCAAACTACTGAGATTAAATCCAAAAAACTGAGATTAAGTCCAAACAACTGAGATTAAACCCAAATAACTGAAATTAAACCCAATCAAATCAGATTACATCCAAACAACTGAGATTAAGTCCAAACAACTGATATTAAACCCAAACTACTGAGATTAAATCCAAACAACTCAGATTAAATCCAAACTGAGATTAAACCCAAACATCTGAGATTAAATCCACAAAACTGAGATTAAATACAAACAACTGGAATTAAATCCAAACTACTGAGGTTGAACGCAAACTACTGAGATTAAATCCAAAAAACTGAGATTAATTCCAAACAACTGAGATTAAACCCAAACAACTGAGATTAAACACAATCAACTCAGATTACATCCAAACAACTGAGATTAAGTCCAAACAACTGATGTTAAACCCAAACTACTGAGATTAAATCCAAACAACTGAGATTAATTCCGAAAAACAGAGATTAAATCCAAACGGAGATTATACCCAAACAACTGAGAATAAATCCAAAAACCTGAGATTAATCCAAACAACTGAGATTAAATCCAAACAACTGAGATTAAATCCAAACAACTGAGATTAAACACAGACTGATATAGAACCCAAACTGACATTAAACCAAAACCACTGAGATGAAACTCAAAAAACAGATATTAAAACCACAAAACTGAAATTAAATCCAAAAAACCGATATTAAATCGAAACAACTGAGATTAAATCCAGACAACTGAGATTCAATCCAAACTGACACTAAATCCAAACAACTGAAATTAAATCCAAACAACTGAGATTAAATCCAAAAAAACTGAGAATAAATACAAACAACTGGAATTAAACCCAAACTACTGAGATTGAACCCAAACTACTGAGATTAAATCCAAAAAACTGAGATTAAGTCCAAACAACTGAGATTAAACCCAAACAACTGAGATTAAACCCAATCAAATCAGATTACATTCAAACAACTGAGATTAAGTCCAAACAACTGATGTTAAACACAAACTACTGAGATTAAATCCAAACAACTGAGATTAATTCCGAAAAACAGAGATTAAATCCAAACGGAGATTATACCCAAACATCTGAGATTAAATCCAAAAACCTGAGATTAATCCAAACAACTGAGATTAAATCCAAGCAACTGAGATTAAACACAAACTGATATTGAACCCAAACTGAGATTAAACCAAAACCACTGAGATGAAACTCAAAAAACTGATTTTAAAACCACAAAACTGAAATTAAATCCAAAAAACCGATATTAAATCGAAACAACTGAGATTAAATCCAGACAACTGAGGTTCAATCCAAACTGACACTAAATCCAAACAACTGAGTTTAACATAGAACATAGAACATAGAACATTACAGCGCAGAACAGGCCCTTCGGCCCACGATGTTGCACCGACCAGTTAAAAAAAAAACTGTGACCCTCCAACCTAAACCAATTTCTTTTCGTCCATGAACCTATCTACGGATCTCTTAAACGCCCCCAAACTAGGCGCATTTACTACTGATGCTGGCAGGGCATTCCAATCCCTCACCACCCTCTGGGTAAAGAACCTACCCCTGACATCGGTTCTATAACTACCCCCCCTCAATTTAAAGCCATGCCCCCTCGTGCTGGATTTCTCCATCAGAGGAAAAAGGCTATCACTATCCACCCTATCTAAACCTCTAATCATCTTATATGTTTCAATAAGATCCCCTCTTAGCCGCCGCCTTTCCAGCGAAAACAATCCCAAATCCCTCAGCCTCTCCTCATAGGATCTCCCCTCCATACCAGGCAACATCCTGGTAAACCTCCTCTGCACCCTCTCCAAAGCCTCCACATCCTTCCTGTAATGTGGGGACCAGAACTGCACACAGTACTCCAAGTGCGGCCGCACCAGAGTTGTGTACAGTTGCAACATAACGCTACGACTCCTAAATTCAATCCCCCTACCAATAAACGCCAAGACACCATATGCCTTCTTAACAACCTTATCTACTTGATTCCCAACTTTCAGGGATCTATGCACACATATACCTAGATCCCTCTGCTCCTCCACACTATTCAAAGTCCTCCCGTTAGCCCTATACTCAACACATCTGTTATTCCTACCAAAGTGAATTACCTCACACTTCTCCGCATTAAACTCCATCCGCCACCTCTCGGCCCAACTTTGCAACCTGTCTAAGTCTTCCTGCAAACTACGACACCCTTCCTCACTGTCTACCACACCACCGACTTTGGTGTCATCAGCAAATTTGCTAATCCACCCAACTATACCCTCATCCAGATCATTAATAAATATTACAAACAGCAGTGGCCCCAAAACAGATCCCTGAGGTACACCACTTGTAACCGCACTCCATGATGAATATTTACTATCAACCACCACCCTCTGTTTCCTATCCGCTAGCCAATTCCTGATCCAATTTCCTAGATCACCCCCAATCCCATACATCTGCATTTTCTGCAGAAGCCTACCATGGTGAACCTTATCAAACGCCTTACTAAAATCCATATATACCACGTCCACTGCCCTGCCCCCATCCACCTCCTTGGTCACTTTCTCAAAAAACTCAATAAGGTTAGTAAGGCACGACCTACCTGCCACAAAACCATGCTGACTATCACCTATCAATTCATTACTCTCCAAATAACTATAAATCCTATTCCTTATAATTTTTTCCAACATCTTGCCGACAACAGAAGTGAGACTCACCGGTCTATAATTCCCGGGGAAGTCTCTGTTCCCCTTCTTAAACAATGGGACAACATTCGCTAATCCAAACAACTGAGATTAAATCCAAACTGAGATTAAAACTAAACAACTGAGATTAAATCCAAAAAACTGAGATTAAATACAAACAACTGGAATTAAACCCAAACTACTGAGGTTGAACCCAAACTACTGAGATTAAATCCAAAAAACTGAGATTAAGTCCAGACAACTGAGATTAAACCCAAACAACTGAGATTAAACACAATCAACTCAGTTTACATCCAAACAACTGAGATTAAGTCCAAACAACTGATATTAAACCCAAACTACTGAGCTTAAATCCAAACAACTGAGATTAAATCCAAACTGAGATTAAACCCAAACAACTGAGATTAAATCCAAAAAACTGAGAACAAATACAAACAACTGGTATTAAACGCAAACTACTGACATTGAACCCAAACTACTGAGATTAAATCCAAAAAACTGAGATTAAGTCCAAACAACTGAGATTAAACCCAAATAACTGAAATTAAACCCAATCAAATCAGATTACATCCAAACAACTGAGATTAAGTCCAAACAACTGATATTAAACCCAAACTACTGAGATTAAATCCAAACAACTGAGATTAAATCCAAACTGAGATTAAACCCAAACAACTGAGATTAAAGCCAAACAACTGAGATTAAATCTAAACAACTGAGATTAAACACAAACTGATATTGAACCCAAACTGAGATTAAACCAAAACCACTGAGATGAAACTCAAAAAACTGATTTTAAAATCACAAAACTGAAATTAAATCCGAAAAAACGATTTTAAATCGAAACAACTGAGATTAAATCCAGACAACTGAGATTCAATCCAAACTGACAGTAAATCCAAACAACTGAGCTTAAATCCAAACAACTGAGATTAAATCCAAACTGAGATTAAACCCAAACAACTGAGATGAAATCCAAAAAACTGAGATTAAATACAAACAACTGGAATTAAACCCAAACTACTGAGGTTGAACCCAAAATACTGTGATTAAATCCAAAAAACTGAGATTAAGTCCAAACAACTGAGATTAAACCCAAACAACTGAGATTAAACACAATCAACTCAGTTTACATCCAAACAACTGAGATTAAGTCCAAACAACTGATATTAAACCCAAACTACTGAGCTTAAATCCAAACAACTGAGATTAAATCCAAACTGAGATTAAACCCAAACAACTGAGATTAAATCCAAAAAACTGAGAATAAATACAAACAACTGGAATTAAACCCAAACTACTGAGATTGAACCCGAACTATTGAGATTAAATCCAAAAAACTGAGATTAAGTCCAAACAACTGAGATTAAACCCAAACTACTGAGATTAAATCCAATCAAATCAGATTACAACCAAACAACTGAGATTAAGTCCAAACAACTGATATTAAACCCAAACTACTGAGATTAAATCGAAACAACTGAGATTAATTCCGAAAAAAAGAGATTTAATCCAAACGGAGATTATACCCAAACACCTGAGATTAAATCCAAAAACCTGAGATTAATCCAAACAACTGAGATTAAATCCAAACAACTGAGATTAAATCCAAACAACTGAGATTAAACACAAACTGATATTGAACCCAAACTGAGATTAAACCAAAACCACTGAGATGACAATCTAAAAACTGATATTAAAACCACAAAACTGAAATTAAATCCAAAAAACCGATATTAAATCCAAACAACTGAGATTAAATCCAAACAACTGAGATTCAATCCAAACTGACATTAAATACAAACAACTGAGATTAAATCCAAACAACTGAGAATAAATCCAAAAACCTGAGATTAATTCAAACAACGGAGATTAAATCCAAACAACTGAGATTAAATCCAAACAACTGAGATTAAACACAAACTGAAATTAAACTCAAATTGAGATTAAACCCAAACTACTGAGATTAAATCCAAACAACTGAGATTAAATCCAAACAACTGAGATTAAATCCAAACAACTGAGATTAAACCCAAACTACTGAGATTAAATCCAAACAACTGAGATTAAACACAAACTGATATTGAACCCAAACTGTGATTAAGCCAAAGCAACTCAGATGCAACCCAAACAAACTGATATTAAACGCAAACAACTGAGATTCAATCCAAACAGCTGAGATTATATCCAAACTGAGATTAAACCCAAACAACTGAGATTGAACGCAAACAACTGAGATTCAACCCAAACTGAAAGTGAACCCAAATTGAGATTAAATCCAAACAAATGATATTAAATGCAAACAACTGAGATTAAAACGCAAATAACTGGAATTATATCCAAAAAACGGATATTAAACCCAAACAACTGAGATTAAATCCAAACAACTGAGATTCAATCCAAACTGAGATGAAACCCAAACAACTGAGATTAAAAGCAAATAACTGAGATTAAATCAAAACAAACTGAGATTAAATCCAAACAACTGATATTAAACCGAAACAACTGAGATTGAACCCGAACAACTGAGATTAAATCAAAAAACGGAGATTAAAACCAAACAACTGAGATTAAATCCAAACAACTGAGATTAAATCCAAACAACTGAGCTTAAACACAAAATGAAATTAAACCCAAATGGAGATTAAACCCAAACTACTGAGATTAAATCCAAACAACTGAGATTAAATCCAAACTGACAATAAATCCAAACAACTGAGATTAAACACAAACTGATATTGAACCCAAACTGAGATTAAACCAAAACAACTGAGATTAAACCCAAACAACTGAGATTAAATCCAGACAAATGAGATTAAATCCAGACAACTGAGATTAAATCCAAAAAACTGAGATTAAATCCAAACAACTGAGATTAAACACAAACTGATATTGAACCCAAACTGAGATTAAACCAAAACAACTGAGATTAAACCCAAACAACTGAGATTAAATCCAGACAAATGAGATTAAATCCAAAAAACTGAGATTAAATCCAAACAACTGAGATTAAACACAAACTGATATTGAACCCAAACTGAGATTAAAGCAGAACAAATGAGATGAAACCCAAAATACTGATATTAAATCCAGAAAACTGATATTAAATCCAAACAACTGAGATTAAACCCAAAGAACTGAAATTAAATCCAAACAACTGAGATTGAATCCAAACTGTGATTCAACCCAAACAATTGAGATTAAATGCAAAAAACTGAGATTAAATCCAAACAACTGAGATTAAATACAAACAACTGAGATTAAATCCAAACAACTGAGATTAAATCCAAACTGAAAGGAAACCCAAATTGAGATTAAATCCAGCAAATGATATCAAATGCAAACAACTGAGATTAAAACCCAAATAACTGAGATTAAAAGCAAATAACTGAGATTAAATCCAAACAAACTGAGATTAAATCCAAACAACTGATATTAAACCGAAACAACTGAGATTGAAGCCGAACAACTGAGATTAAATCAAAAAACGGAGATTAAATCCAAACAACTGAGATTCAATCCAAACTGACATTAAATCCAAACAACTGAGATTAAATCCAAACAACTGAGATTAAATCCAAACTGAGATTAAAATCAAACAACTGAGATTAAATCCAAAAAACTGAGATTAAATACAAACAACTGGAATTAAACCCAAACTACTGAGGTTGAACCCAAACTACTGAGATTAAATCCAAAAAACTGAGATTAAGTCCAAACAACTGAGATTAAACCCAAACAACTGAGATTAAACCCAATCAACTCAGATTACATCCAAACAACTGAGATTAAGTCCAAACAACTGATATTAAACCCAAACTACTGAGATTAAATCCAAACAACTGAGATTAATTTCGAAAAACAGAGATTAAATCCAAACGGAGATTATACCCAAACAACTGAGAATAAATCCAAAAACCTGAGATTAATCCAAACAACGGAGATTAAATCCAAACAACTGAGATTAAATCCAAACAACTGAGATTAAACACAAACTGATATTGAACCCAAACTCAGATTAAACCAAAACCACTGAGATGAAACTCAAAAAACTGATATTAAAACCACAAAACTGAAATTAAATCCAAAAAACCGATATTAAATCCAAACAACTGAGATTAAATCCAAACAACTGAGATTCAATCCAAACTGACATTAAATACAAACAACTGAGATTAAATCCAAACAACTGAGAATAAATCCAAAAACCTGAGATTAATTCAAACAACGGAGATTAAATCCAAACAACTGAGATTAAATCCAAACAACTGAGATTAAACACAAACTGAAATTAAACCCAAATTGAGATTAAACCCAAACTACTGAGATTAAATCCAAACAACTGAGATTAAATCCAAACAACTGAGATTAAATCCAAACAACTGAGATTAAACCCAAACTACTGAGATTAAATCCAAACAACTGAGATTAAACACAAACTGATATTGAACCCAAACTGTGATTAAGCCAAAGCAACTCAGATGCAACCCAAACAAACTGATATTAAACGCAAACAACTGAGATTCAATCCAAACAGATGAGATTATATCCAAACTGAGATTAAACCCAAACAACTGAGATTGAACGCAAACAACTGAGATTCAACCCAAAGTGAAAGTGAACCCAAATTGAGATTAAATCCAAACAAATGATATTAAATGCAAACAACTGAGATTAAAACGCAAATAACTGGAATTATATCCAAAAAACGGATATTAAATCAAATCAGATTACATCCAAACAACTGAGATTAAGTCCAAACAACTGAGATTAATTCCGAAAAACAGAGATTAAATCCAAACGGAGATTATACCCAAATACCTTAGATTAAATCCAAAAACCTGAGATTAATCCAAACAACTGAGATTAAATCCAAACAACTGAGATTAAATCCAAACAACTGAGATTAAACACAAACTGATATTGAACCCAAACTGAGATTAAACCAAAACCACTGAGATGAAACTCAAAAAACTGATATTAAATCCACAAAACTGAAATTAAATCCAAAAAACCGATATTAAATCGAAACAACTGAGATGAAATCCAAACAACTGAGATTCAATCCAAACTGACATTAAATCCAAACAACTGAGATTAAATCCAAACAACTGAGATTAAATCCGAACTGAGATTAAACCCAAACAACTGAGATTAAATACAAACAACTGAGATTAAATACAAACAACTGGAATTAAATCCAAACTACTGAGGTTGAACCCAAACTACTGAGATTAAATCCAAAAAACTGAGATTAAGTCCAAACAGCTGAGATTAAACCCAAACAACTGAGATTAAACCCAATCAACTCAGATTACATCCAAACAACTGAGATTAAGTCCAAACAACTGATATTAAACCCAAACTACTGAGATTAAATCCAAACAACTGAGATTAAATCCAAAAAACTGAGATTAAGTCCAAACAACTGAGATTAAACCCAAACAACTGAGGTTAAACCCAATCAAATCAGATTACATCCAAACAACTGAGATTAAGTCCAAACAACTGAGATTAATTCCGAAACACAGAGATTAAATCCAAACGGAGATTATACCCAAACACCTGAGATTAAATCCAAAAACCTGAGATTAATCCAAACAACTGAGATTAAATCCAAACAACTGAGATTAAACCCAAACAACTGAGATTAAATCCAATCAAATCAGATTACATCCAAACAACTGAGATTAAGTGCAAAGAACTGATATTAAACCCAAACTACTGAGATTAAATCCAAACAACTGAGATTAATTCCGAAAAGCAGATATTAAATCCAAACGGAGATTATACCGAAACAACTGAGATTAAATCCAAAAACCTGAGATTAATCCAAACAACTGAGATTAAATCCAAACAACTGATATTAAACCGAAACAACTGAGATTGAAGCCGAACAACTGAGATTAAATCAAAAAACGGAGATTAAATCCAAACAACTGAGATTCAATCCAAACTGACATTAAATCCAAACAACTGAGATTAAATCCAAACAACTGAGATTAAATCCAAACTGAGATTAAAATCAAACAACTGAGATTAAATCCAAAAAACTGAGATTAAATACAAACAACTGGAATTAAACCCAAACTACTGAGGTTGAACCCAAACTACTGAGATTAAATCCAAAAAACTGAGATTAAGTCCAAACAACTGAGATTAAACCCAAACAACTGAGATTAAACCCAATCAACTCAGATTACATCCAAACAACTGAGGTTAAGTCCAAACAACTGATATTAAACCCAAACTACTGAGATTAAATCCAAACAACTGAGATTAAACACAAACTGATATTGAACCCAAACTGTGATTAAGCCAAAGCAACTCAGATGCAACCCAAACAAACTGATATTAAACGCAAACAACTGAGATTCAATCCAAACAGCTGAGATTATATCCAAACTGAGATTAAACCCAAACAACTGAGATTGAACGCAAACAACTGAGATTCAACCCAAACTGAAAGTGAACCCAAATTGAGATTAAATCCAAACAAATGATATTAAATGCAAACAACTGAGATTAAAACGCAAATAACTGGAATTATATCCAAAAAACGGATATTAAACCCAAACAACTGAGATTAAATCCAAACAACTGAGATTCAATCCAAACTGAGATGAAACCCAAACAACTGAGATTAAAAGCAAATAACTGAGATTAAATCCAAACAAACTGAGATTAAATCCAAACAACTGATATTAAACCGAAACAACTGAGATTGAACCCGAACAACTGAGATTAAATAAAAAAACGGAGATTAAAACCAAACAACTGAGATTAAACCCAAACAACTGATATTAAATCCAAACAACTGAGATCAAACACAAACTGATATTGAACCCAAACTGAAATTAAACCAAAACAACTGAGATGAAACTCTAAAAACTGATATTAAAACCACAAAACTGAAATTAAATCCAAAAAACCGATATTAAATCGAAACAACTGAGATTAAATCCAAACAACTGAGATTCAATCCAAACTGACATTAAAGCCAAACAACTGAGATTAAACTCAAACAACTGAGATTAAATCCAAACTGAGATTAAACCCAAACAACTGAGATTAAATCCAAAAAACTGAGAATAAATACAAACTACTGGAATTAAACCCAAACTACTGAGATTGAACCCAAACTACTGAGATTAAATCCAAAAAACTGAGATTAAGTCCAAACAACTGAGATTAAACACAAACTGATATTGTACCCAAACTGAGATTAAACCAAAACCACTGAGATTAAACTCAAAAAACTGAATTTAAAACCACAACACTGAAATTAAATCCACAAAACCGATATTAAATCGAAACAACTGAGATTAAATCCAGACAACTGAGATTCAATCCAAACTGACACTATATCCACAAAACTGAGCTTAAATCCAAACAACTGAGATTAAATCCAAACTGAGATTAAACCCAAACAACTGAGATTAAATCCAAAAAACTGAGATTAAATACAAACAACTGGAATTAAAACCAAACTACTGAGGTTGAACCCAAACTACTGAGATTAAATCCAAAAAACTGAGATTAAGTCCAAACAACTGAGATTAAACCCAAACAACTGAGATTAAAAACAATCAACTCAGATTACATCCAAACAACTGAGATTAAGTCCAAACAACTGATATTAAACCCAAACTACTGAGATTAAGTCCAAACAACTGAGATTAATTCCGAAAAACAGAGATTAAATCCAAACGGAGATTACAACCATTGAGATGAAACTCAAAAAACTGATATTAAAACCACAAAACTGAAATTAAATCCAAAAAACCGATATTAAATCGAAACAACTGAGATTAAATCCAAACAACTGAGATTCAATCCAAACTGACATTAAATCCAAACAACTGAGATTAAACCCAAACAAATGAGATTAAATCCAAACAACTGAGATTGAATCCAAACTGTGATTCAACCCAAACAATTGAGATTAAATGCAAAAAACTGAGATTAAATCCAAACAACTGAGATTAAATACAAACAACTGAGATTAAATACAAACAACTGGAATTAAATCCAAACTACTGAGGTTGAACCCAAACTACTGAGATTAAATCCAAAAAACTGAGATTAAGTCCAAACAGCTGAGATTAAACCCAAACAACTGAGATTAAACCCAATCAACTCAGATTACATCCAAACAACTGAGATTAAGTCCAAACAACTGATATTAAACCCAAACTACTGAGATTAAATCCAAACAACTGAGATTAAATCCAAAAAACTGAGATTAAGTCCAAACAACTGAGATTAAACCCAAACAACTGAGGTTAAACCCAATCAAATCAGATTACATCCAAACAACTGAGATTAAGTCCAAACAACTGAGATTAATTCCGAAACACAGAGATTAAATCCAAACGGAGATTATACCCAAACACCTGAGATTAAATCCAAAAACCTGAGATTAATCCAAACAACTGAGATTAAACCCAAACAACTGAGATTAAACCCAAACAACTGAGATTAAATCCAATCAAATCAGATTACATCCAAACAACTGAGATTAAGTGCAAAGAACTGATATTAAACCCAAACTACTGAGATTAAATCCAAACAACTGAGATTAATTCCGAAAAACAGATATTAAATCCAAACGGAGATTATACCGAAACAACTGAGATTAAATCCAAAAACCTGAGATTAATCCAAACAACTGAGATTAAATCCAAACAACTGATATTAAACCGAAACAACTGAGATTGAAGCCGAACAACTGAGATTAAATCAAAAAACGGAGATTAAATCCAAACAACTGAGATTCAATCCAAACTGACATTAAATCCAAACAACTGAGATTAAATCCAAACAACTGAGATTAAATCCAAACTGAGATTAAAATCAAACAACTGAGATTAAATCCAAAAAACTGAGATTAAATACAAACAACTGGAATTAAACCCAAACTACTGAGGTTGAACCCAAACTACTGAGATTAAATCCAAAAAACTGAGATTAAGTCCAAACAACTGAGATTAAACCCAAACAACTGAGATTAAACCCAATCAACTCAGATTACATCCAAACAACTGAGGTTAAGTCCAAACAACTGATATTAAACCCAAACTACTGAGATTAAATCCAAACAACTGAGATTAAACACAAACTGATATTGAACCCAAACTGTGATTAAGCCAAAGCAACTCAGATGCAACCCAAACAAACTGATATTAAACGCAAACAACTGAGATTCAATCCAAACAGCTGAGATTATATCCAAACTGAGATTAAACCCAAACAACTGAGATTGAACGCAAACAACTGAGATTCAACCCAAACTGAAAGTGAACCCAAATTGAGATTAAATCCAAACAAATGATATTAAATGCAAACAACTGAGATTAAAACGCAAATAACTGGAATTATATCCAAAAAACGGATATTAAACCCAAACAACTGAGATTAAATCCAAACAACTGAGATTCAATCCAAACTGAGATGAAACCCAAACAACTGAGATTAAAAGCAAATAACTGAGATTAAATCCAAACAAACTGAGATTAAATCCAAACAACTGATATTAAACCGAAACAACTGAGATTGAACCCGAACAACTGAGATTAAATAAAAAAACGGAGATTAAAACCAAACAACTGAGATTAAACCCAAACAACTGATATTAAATCCAAACAACTGAGATCAAACACAAACTGATATTGAACCCAAACTGAAATTAAACCAAAACAACTGAGATGAAACTCTAAAAACTGATATTAAAACCACAAAACTGAAATTAAATCCAAAAAACCGATATTAAATCGAAACAACTGAGATTAAATCCAAACAACTGAGATTCAATCCAAACTGACATTAAAGCCAAACAACTGAGATTAAACTCAAACAACTGAGATTAAATTCAAACTGAGATTAAACCCAAACAACTGAGATTAAATCCAAAAAACTGAGAATAAATACAAACTACTGGAATTAAACCCAAACTACTGAGATTGAACCCAAACTACTGAGATTAAATCCAAAAAACTGAGATTAAGTCCAAACAACTGAGATTAAACACAAACTGATATTGTACCCAAACTGAGATTAAACCAAAACCACTGAGATTAAACTCAAAAAACTGAATTTAAAACCACAACACTGAAATTAAATCCACAAAACCGATATTAAATCGAAACAACTGAGATTAAATCCAGACAACTGAGATTCAATCCAAACTGACACTATATCCACAAAACTGAGCTTAAATCCAAACAACTGAGATTAAATCCAAACTGAGATTAAACCCAAACAACTGAGATTAAATCCAAAAAACTGAGATTAAATACAAACAACTGGAATTAAAACCAAACTACTGAGGTTGAACCCAAACTACTGAGATTAAATCCAAAAAACTGAGATTAAGTCCAAACAACTGAGATTAAACCCAAACAACTGAGATTAAAAACAATCAACTCAGATTACATCCAAACAACTGAGATTAAGTCCAAACAACTGATATTAAACCCAAACTACTGAGATTAAGTCCAAACAACTGAGATTAATTCCGAAAAACAGAGATTAAATCCAAACGGAGATTACAACCATTGAGATGAAACTCAAAAAACTGATATTAAAACCACAAAACTGAAATTAAATCCAAAAAACCGATATTAAATCGAAACAACTGAGATTAAATCCAAACAACTGAGATTCAATCCAAACTGACATTAAATCCAAACAACTGAGATTAAACCCAAACAAATGAGATTAAATCCAAACAACTGAGATTGAATCCAAACTGTGATTCAACCCAAACAATTGAGATTAAATGCAAAAAACTGAGATTAAATCCAAACAACTGAGATTAAATCCAAACAACTGAGATTAAATCCAAACAACTGAGATTAAATCCAAACTGAAAGGAAACCCAAATTGAGATTAAATCCAGCAAATGATATCAAATGCAAACAACTGAGATTAAAACCCAAATAACTGAGATTAAAAGCAAATAACTGAGATTAAATCCAAACAAACTGAGATTAAATCCAAACAACTGATATTAAACCGAAACAACTGAGATTGAAGCCGAACAACTGAGATTAAATCAAAAAACGGAGATTAAAGCCAAACAACTGAGATTCAATCCAAACTGACATTAAATCCAAACAACTGAGATTAAATCCAAACAACTGAGATTAAATCCAAACTGAGATTAAAATCAAACAACTGAGATTAAATCCAAAAAACTGAGATTAAATACAAACAACTGGAATTAAACCCAAACTACTGAGGTTGAACCCAAACTACTGAGATTAAATCCAAAAAACTGAGATTAAGTCCAAACAACTGAGATTAAACCCAAACAACTGAGATTAAACCCAATCAACTCAGATTACATCCAAACAACTGAGATTAAGTCCAAACAACTGATATTAAACCCAAACTACTGAGATTAAATCCAAACAACTGAGATTAATTTCGAAAAACAGAGATTAAATCCAAACGGAGATTATACCCAAACAACTGAGAATAAATCCAAAAACCTGAGATTAATCCAAACAACGGAGATTAAATCCAAACAACTGAGATTAAATCCAAACAACTGAGATTAAACACAAACTGATATTGAACCCAAACTCAGATTAAACCAAAACCACTGAGATGAAACTCAAAAAACTGATATTAAAACCACAAAACTGAAATTAAATCCAAAAAACCGATATTAAATCCAAACAACTGAGATTAAATCCAAACAACTGAGATTCAATCCAAACTGACATTAAATACAAACAACTGAGATTAAATCCAAACAACTGAGAATAAATCCAAAAACCTGAGATTAATTCAAACAACGGAGATTAAATCCAAACAACTGAGATTAAATCCAAACAACTGAGATTAAACACAAACTGAAATTAAACCCAAATTGAGATTAAACCCAAACTACTGAGATTAAATCCAAACAACTGAGATTAAATCCAAACAACTGAGATTAAATCCAAACAACTGAGATTAAACCCAAACTACTGAGATTAAATCCAAACAACTGAGATTAAACACAAACTGATATTGAACCCAAACTGTGATTAAGCCAAAGCAACTCAGATGCAACCCAAACAAACTGATATTAAACGCAAACAACTGAGATTCAATCCAAACAGATGAGATTATATCCAAACTGAGATTAAACCCAAACAACTGAGATTGAACGCAAACAACTGAGATTCAACCCAAAGTGAAAGTGAACCCAAATTGAGATTAAATCCAAACAAATGATATTAAATGCAAACAACTGAGATTAAAACGCAAATAACTGGAATTATATCCAAAAAACGGATATTAAATCAAATCAGATTACATCCAAACAACTGAGATTAAGTCCAAACAACTGAGATTAATTCCGAAAAACAGAGATTAAATCCAAACGGAGATTATACCCAAATACCTTAGATTAAATCCAAAAACCTGAGATTAATCCAAACAACTGAGATTAAATCCAAACAACTGAGATTAAATCCAAACAACTGAGATTAAACACAAACTGATATTGAACCCAAACTGAGATTAAACCAAAACCACTGAGATGAAACTCAAAAAACTGATATTAAATCCACAAAACTGAAATTAAATCCAAAAAACCGATATTAAATCGAAACAACTGAGATGAAATCCAAACAACTGAGATTCAATCCAAACTGACATTAAATCCAAACAACTGAGATTAAATCCAAACAACTGAGATTAAATCCGAACTGAGATTAAACCCAAACAACTGAGATTAAATACAAACAACTGAGATTAAATACAAACAACTGGAATTAAATCCAAACTACTGAGGTTGAACCCAAACTACTGAGATTAAATCCAAAAAACTGAGATTAAGTCCAAACAGCTGAGATTAAACCCAAACAACTGAGATTAAACCCAATCAACTCAGATTACATCCAAACAACTGAGATTAAGTCCAAACAACTGATATTAAACCCAAACTACTGAGATTAAATCCAAACAACTGAGATTAAATCCAAAAAACTGAGATTAAGTCCAAACAACTGAGATTAAACCCAACCAACTGAGGTTAAACCCAATCAAATCAGATTACATCCAAACAACTGAGATTAAGTCCAAACAACTGAGATTAATTCCGAAACACAGAGATTAAATCCAAACGGAGATTATACCCAAACACCTGAGATTAAATCCAAAAACCTGAGATTAATCCAAACAACTGAGATTAAATCCAAACAACTGAGATTAAACCCAAACAACTGAGATTAAATCCAATCAAATCAGATTACATCCAAACAACTGAGATTAAGTGCAAAGAACTGATATTAAACCCAAACTACTGAGATTAAATCCAAACAACTGAGATTAATTCCGAAAAACAGATATTAAATCCAAACGGAGATTATACCGAAACAACTGAGATTAAATCCAAAAACCTGAGATTAATCCAAACAACTGAGATTAAATCCAAACAACTGAGGTTAAATCCAAACAACTGAGATTAAACACAAACTGATATTGAACCCAAACTCAGATAAAACCAAAACCACTGAGATGAAACTCAAAAAACTGATATTAAAACCACAAAACTGAAATTAAATCCAAAAAACCGATATTAAATCGAAACAACTGAGATTAAATCCAAACAACTGAGATTCAATCCAAACTGACATTAAATCCAAACAACTGAGATTAAATCCAAACAACTGAGATCAAATCCAAACTGAGATTAAACCCAAACAACTGAGATTAAATCCAAACAACTGAGATTAAATACAAACAACTGGAATTAAACCCAAACTACTGAGATTGAACCCAAACTACTTCGATTAAATCCAAAAAACTGAGATTAAGTCCAAACAACTGAGATTAAACCCAAACAACTGAGATTAAACCCAATCAACTCAGATTACATCCAAACAACTGAGATTAAGTCCAAACAACTGATATTAAACCCAAACTACTGAGATTAAATCCAAACAACTGAGATTAATTCCGAAAAACAGAGATTAATTCCAAACGGCGATTTAACCCAAACAACTGAGAATAAATCCAAAAACCTGAGAGTAATCCAAACAACTGAGATTAAATCCAAACAACTGAGATTAAATCCAAAAAACTGAGAATAAATACAAACAACTGGAATTAAACCCAAACTACTGAGATTGAACCCAAACTACTGAGATTAAATCCAAAAAACTGAGATTAAGTCCAAACAACTGAGATTAAACCCAAACAACTGAGGTTAAACCCAATCAAATCAGATTACATCCAAACAACTGAGATTAAGTCCAAACAACTGAGATTAATTCCGAAACACAGAGATTAAATCCAAACGGAGATTATACCCAAACACCTGAGATTAAATCCAAAAACCTGAGATTAATCCAAACAACTGAGATTAAATCCAAACAACTGAGATTAAACCCAAACAACTGAGATTAAATCCAATCAAATCAGATTACATCCAAACAACTGAGATTAAGTGCAAAGAACTGATATTAAACCCAAACTACTGAGATTAAATCCAAACAACTGAGATTAATTCCGAAAAACAGATATTAAATCCAAACGGAGATTATACCGAAACAACTGAGATTAAATCCAAAAACCTGAGATTAATCCAAACAACTGAGATTAAATCCAAACAACTGAGATTAAATCCAAACAACTGAGATTAAACACAAACTGATATTGAACCCAAACTCAGATAAAACCAAAACCACTGAGATGAAACTCAAAAAACTGATATTAAAACCACAAAACTGAAATTAAATCCAAAAAACCGATATTAAATCGAAACAACTGAGATTAAATCCAAACAACTGAGATTCAATCCAAACTGACATTAAATCCAAACAACTGAGATTAAATCCAAACAACTGAGATCAAATCCAAACTGAGATTAAACCCAAACAACTGAGATTAAATCCAAACAACTGAGATTAAATACAAACAACTGGAATTAAACCCAAACTACTGAGATTGAACCCAAACTACTTCGATTAAATCCAAAAAACTGAGATTAAGTCCAAACAACTGAGATTAAACCCAAACAACTGAGATTAAACCCAATCAACTCAGATTACATCCAAACAACTGAGATTAAGTCCAAACAACTGATATTAAACCCAAACTACTGAGATTAAATCCAAACAACTGAGATTAATTCCGAAAAACAGAGATTAAATCCAAACGGAGATTATACCCAAACAACTGAGAATAAATCCAAAAACCTGAGATTAATCCAAACAACGGAGATTAAATCCAAACAACTGAGATTAAATCCAAACAACTGAGATTAAACACAAACTGATATTGAACCCAAACTCAGATTAAACCAAAACCACTGAGATGAAACTAAAAAAACTGATATTAAAACCACAAAACTGAAATTAAATCCAAAAAACCGATATTAAATCCAAACAACTGAGATTAAATCCAAACAACTGAGATTCAATCCAAACTGACATTAAATACAAACAACTGAGATTAAATCCAAACAACTGAGAATAAATCCAAAAACCTGAGATTAATTCAAACAACTGAGATTAAATCCAAACAACTGAGATTAAATCCAAACAACTGAGATTAAACACAAACTGAAATTAAACCCAAATTGAGATTAAACCCAAACTACTGAGATTAAATCCAAACAACTGAGATTAAATCCAAACAACTGAGATTAAATCCAAACAACTGAGATTAAACCCAAACTACTGAGATTAAATCCAAACAACTGAGATTAAACACAAACTGATATTGAACCCAAACTGTGATTAAGCCAAAGCAACTCAGATGCAACCCAAACAAACTGATATTAAACGCAAACAACTGAGATTCAATCCAAACAGCTGAGATTATATCCAAACTGAGATTAAACCCAAACAACTGAGATTGAACGCAAACAACTGAGATTCAACCCAAACTGAAAGTGAACCCAAATTGAGATTAAATCCAAACAAATGATATTAAATGCAAACAACTGAGATTAAAACGCAAATAACTGGAATTATATCCAAAAAACGGATATTAAACCCAAACAACTGAGATTAAATCCAAACAACTGAGATTCAATCCAAACTGAGATGAAACCCAAACAACTGAGATTAAAAGCAAATAACTGAGATTAAATCCAAACAAACTGAGATTAAATCCAAACAACTGATATTAAACCGAAACAACTGAGATTGAACCCGAACAACTGAGATTAAATAAAAAAACGGAGATTAAAACCAAACAACTGAGATTAAACCCAAACAACTGATATTAAATCCAAACAACTGAGATCAAACACAAACTGATATTGAACCCAAACTGAAATTAAACCAAAACAACTGAGATGAAACTCTAAAAACTGATATTAAAACCACAAAACTGAAATTAAATCCAAAAAACCGATATTAAATCGAAACAACTGAGATTAAATCCAAACAACTGAGATTCAATCCAAACTGACATTAAAGCCAAACAACTGAGATTAAACTCAAACAACTGAGATTAAATCCAAACTGAGATTAAACCCAAACAACTGAGATTAAATCCAAAAAACTGAGAATAAATACAAACTACTGGAATTAAACCCAAACTACTGAGATTGAACCCAAACTACTGAGATTAAATCCAAAAAACTGAGATTAAGTCCAAACAACTGAGATTAAACACAAACTGATATTGTACCCAAACTGAGATTAAACCAAAACCACTGAGATTAAACTCAAAAAACTGAATTTAAAACCACAACACTGAAATTAAATCCACAAAACCGATATTAAATCGAAACAACTGAGATTAAATCCAGACAACTGAGATTCAATCCAAACTGACACTATATCCACAAAACTGAGCTTAAATCCAAACAACTGAGATTAAATCCAAACTGAGATTAAACCCAAACAACTGAGATTAAATCCAAAAAACTGAGATTAAATACAAACAACTGGAATTAAAACCAAACTACTGAGGTTGAACCCAAACTACTGAGATTAAATCCAAAAAACTGAGATTAAGTCCAAACAACTGAGATTAAACCCAAACAACTGAGATTAAAAACAATCAACTCAGATTACATCCAAACAACTGAGATTAAGTCCAAACAACTGATATTAAACCCAAACTACTGAGATTAAGTCCAAACAACTGAGATTAATTCCGAAAAACAGAGATTAAATCCAAACGGAGATTACAACCATTGAGATGAAACTCAAAAAACTGATATTAAAACCACAAAACTGAAATTAAATCCAAAAAACCGATATTAAATCGAAACAACTGAGATTAAATCCAAACAACTGAGATTCAATCCAAACTGACATTAAATCCAAACAACTGAGATTAAACCCAAACAAATGAGATTAAATCCAAACAACTGAGATTGAATCCAAACTGTGATTCAACCCAAACAATTGAGATTAAATGCAAAAAACTGAGATTAAATCCAAACAACTGAGATTAAATCCAAACAACTGAGATTAAATCCAAACAACTGAGATTAAATCCAAACTGAAAGGAAACCCAAATTGAGATTAAATCCAGCAAATGATATCAAATGCAAACAACTGAGATTAAAACCCAAATAACTGAGATTAAAAGCAAATAACTGAGATTAAATCCAAACAAACTGAGATTAAATCCAAACAACTGATATTAAACCGAAACAACTGAGATTGAAGCCGAACAACTGAGATTAAATCAAAAAACGGAGATTAAATCCAAACAACTGAGATTCAATCCAAACTGACATTAAATCCAAACAACTGAGATTAAATCCAAACAACTGAGATTAAATCCAAACTGAGATTAAAATCAAACAACTGAGATTAAATCCAAAAAACTGAGATTAAATACAAACAACTGAGATTAAACCCAAACTACTGAGATTAAATCCAAACAACTGAGATTAAATCCAAACAACTGATATTAAACCGAAACAACTGAGATTGAACCCGAACAACTGAGATTAAATAAAAAAACGGAGATTAAAACCAAACAACTGAGATGAAACCCAAACAACTGATATTAAATCCAAACAACTGAGATCAAACACAAACTGATATTGAACCCAAACTGAAATTAAACCAAAACAACTGAGATGAAACTCTAAAAACTGATATTACAACCACAAAACTGAAATTAAATCCAGAAAACCGATATTAATTCCAAACAACTGAGATTAAATCCAAACAACTGAGATTCAATCCAAACTGACATTAAAGACAAACAACTGAGATTAAATCCAAACAACTGAGATTAAACCCAAACAACTGAGATTAAATCCAAAAAACTGAGATTAAGTCCAAACAACTGAGATTAAACCCAAACAACTGAGGTTAAACCCAATCAAATCAGATTACATCCAAACAACTGAGATTAAGTCCAAACAACTGAGATTAATTCCGAAACACAGAGATTAAATCCAAACGGAGATTATACCCAAACACCTGAGATTAAATCCAAAAACCTGAGATTAATCCAAACAACTGAGATTAAATCCAAACAACTGAGATTAAACCCAAACAACTGAGATTAAATCCAATCAAATCAGATTACATCCAAACAACTGAGATTAAGTGCAAAGAACTGATATTAAACCCAAACTACTGAGATTAAATCCAAACAACTGAGATTAATTCCGAAAAACAGATATTAAATCCAAACGGAGATTATACCGAAACAACTGAGATTAAATCCAAAAACCTGAGATTAATCCAAACAACTGAGATTAAATCCAAACAACTGAGATTAAATCCAAACAACTGAGATTAAACACAAACTGATATTGAACCCAAACTCAGATAAAACCAAAACCACTGAGATGAAACTCAAAAAACTGATATTAAAACCACAAAACTGAAATTAAATCCAAAAAACCGATATTAAATCGAAACAACTGAGATTAAATCCAAACAACTGAGATTCAATCCAAACTGACATTAAATCCAAACAACTGAGATTAAATCCAAACAACTGAGATCAAATCCAAACTGAGATTAAACCCAAACAACTGAGATTAAATCCAAACAACTGAGATTAAATACAAACAACTGGAATTAAACCCAAACTACTGAGATTGAACCCAAACTACTTCGATTAAATCCAAAAAACTGAGATTAAGTCCAAACAACTGAGATTAAACCCAAACAACTGAGATTAAACCCAATCAACTCAGATTACATCCAAACAACTGAGATTAAGTCCAAACAACTGATATTAAACCCAAACTACTGAGATTAAATCCAAACAACTGAGATTAATTCCGAAAAACAGAGATTAAATCCAAACGGAGATTATACCCAAACAACTGAGAATAAATCCAAAAACCTGAGATTAATCCAAACAACGGAGATTAAATCCAAACAACTGAGATTAAATCCAAACAACTGAGATTAAACACAAACTGATATTGAACCCAAACTCAGATTAAACCAAAACCACTGAGATGAAACTAAAAAAACTGATATTAAAACCACAAAACTGAAATTAAATCCAAAAAACCGATATTAAATCCAAACAACTGAGATTAAATCCAAACAACTGAGATTCAATCCAAACTGACATTAAATACAAACAACTGAGATTAAATCCAAACAACTGAGAATAAATCCAAAAACCTGAGATTAATTCAAACAACTGAGATTAAATCCAAACAACTGAGATTAAATCCAAACAACTGAGATTAAACACAAACTGAAATTAAACCCAAATTGAGATTAAACCCAAACTACTGAGATTAAATCCAAACAACTGAGATTAAATCCAAACAACTGAGATTAAATCCAAACAACTGAGATTAAACCCAAACTACTGAGATTAAATCCAAACAACTGAGATTAAACACAAACTGATATTGAACCCAAACTGTGATTAAGCCAAAGCAACTCAGATGCAACCCAAACAAACTGATATTAAACGCAAACAACTGAGATTCAATCCAAACAGCTGAGATTATATCCAAACTGAGATTAAACCCAAACAACTGAGATTGAACGCAAACAACTGAGATTCAACCCAAACTGAAAGTGAACCCAAATTGAGATTAAATCCAAACAAATGATATTAAATGCAAACAACTGAGATTAAAACGCAAATAACTGGAATTATATCCAAAAAACGGATATTAAACCCAAACAACTGAGATTAAATCCAAACAACTGAGATTCAATCCAAACTGAGATGAAACCCAAACAACTGAGATTAAAAGCAAATAACTGAGATTAAATCCAAACAAACTGAGATTAAATCCAAACAACTGATATTAAACCGAAACAACTGAGATTGAACCCGAACAACTGAGATTAAATAAAAAAACGGAGATTAAAACCAAACAACTGAGATTAAACCCAAACAACTGATATTAAATCCAAACAACTGAGATCAAACACAAACTGATATTGAACCCAAACTGAAATTAAACCAAAACAACTGAGATGAAACTCTAAAAACTGATATTAAAACCACAAAACTGAAATTAAATCCAAAAAACCGATATTAAATCGAAACAACTGAGATTAAATCCAAACAACTGAGATTCAATCCAAACTGACATTAAAGCCAAACAACTGAGATTAAACTCAAACAACTGAGATTAAATCCAAACTGAGATTAAACCCAAACAACTGAGATTAAATCCAAAAAACTGAGAATAAATACAAACTACTGGAATTAAACCCAAACTACTGAGATTGAACCCAAACTACTGAGATTAAATCCAAAAAACTGAGATTAAGTCCAAACAACTGAGATTAAACACAAACTGATATTGTACCCAAACTGAGATTAAACCAAAACCACTGAGATTAAACTCAAAAAACTGAATTTAAAACCACAACACTGAAATTAAATCCACAAAACCGATATTAAATCGAAACAACTGAGATTAAATCCAGACAACTGAGATTCAATCCAAACTGACACTATATCCACAAAACTGAGCTTAAATCCAAACAACTGAGATTAAATCCAAACTGAGATTAAACCCAAACAACTGAGATTAAATCCAAAAAACTGAGATTAAATACAAACAACTGGAATTAAAACCAAACTACTGAGGTTGAACCCAAACTACTGAGATTAAATCCAAAAAACTGAGATTAAGTCCAAACAACTGAGATTAAACCCAAACAACTGAGATTAAAAACAATCAACTCAGATTACATCCAAACAACTGAGATTAAGTCCAAACAACTGATATTAAACCCAAACTACTGAGATTAAGTCCAAACAACTGAGATTAATTCCGAAAAACAGAGATTAAATCCAAACGGAGATTACAACCATTGAGATGAAACTCAAAAAACTGATATTAAAACCACAAAACTGAAATTAAATCCAAAAAACCGATATTAAATCGAAACAACTGAGATTAAATCCAAACAACTGAGATTCAATCCAAACTGACATTAAATCCAAACAACTGAGATTAAATCCAAACAACTGAGATTAAATCCAAACTGAGATTAAACCCAAACAACTGAGATTAAATCCAAACAACTGAGATTAAATACAAACAACTGGAATTAAACCCAAACTACTGAGATTGAACCCAAACTACTTAGATTAAATCCAAAAAACTGAGATTAAGTCCAAACAACTGAGATTAAACCCAAACAACTGAGATTAAACCCAATCAACTCAGATTACATCCAAACAACTGAGATTAAGTCCAAACAACTGATATTAAACCCAAACTACTGAGATTAAATCCAAACAACTGAGATTAAATCCAAACAACTGAAATTAAACACAAACTGATATTGAACCCAAACTGAGATTAAAGCAAAACAAATGAGATGAAACCCAAAATACTGATATTAAATCCAGAAAACTGATATTAAATCCAAACAACTGAGATTAAACCCAAAGAACTGAAATTAAATCCAAACAACTGAGATTGAATCCAAACTGTGATTCAACCCAAACAATTGAGATTAAATGCGAAAAACTGAGATTAAATCCAAACAACTGAGATTAAATCCAAACAACTGAGATTCAATCCAAACTGACATTAAATCCAAACAACTGAGATTAAATCCAAACAACTGAGATCAAATCCAAACTGAGATTAAACCCAAACAACTGAGATTAAATCCAAACAACTGAGATTAAATACAAACAACTGAGATTAAATCCAAACAACTGAGATTAAACCCAAACTACTGAGATTAAATCCAAACAACTGAGATTAAACACAAACTGATATTGAACCCAAACTGTGATTAAGCCAAAGCAACTCAGATGCAACCCAAACAAACTGATATTAAACGCAAACAACTGAGATTCAATCCAAACAGATGAGATTATATCCAAACTGAGATTAAACCCAAACAACTGAGATTGAACGCAAACAACTGAGATTCAACCCAAAGTGAAAGTGAACCCAAATTGAGATTAAATCCAAACAAATGATATTAAATGCAAACAACTGAGATTAAAACGCAAATAACTGGAATTATATCCAAAAAACGGATATTAAATCAAATCAGATTACATCCAAACAACTGAGATTAAGTCCAAACAACTGAGATTAATTCCGAAAAACAGAGATTAAATCCAAACGGAGATTATACCCAAATACCTTAGATTAAATCCAAAAACCTGAGATTAATCCAAACAACTGAGATTAAATCCAAACAACTGAGATTAAATCCAAACAACTGAGATTAAACACAAACTGATATTGAACCCAAACTGAGATTAAACCAAAACCACTGAGATGAAACTCAAAAAACTGATATTAAATCCACAAAACTGAAATTAAATCCAAAAAACCGATATTAAATCGAAACAACTGAGATGAAATCCAAACAACTGAGATTCAATCCAAACTGACATTAAATCCAAACAACTGAGATTAAATCCAAACAACTGAGATTAAATCCGAACTGAGATTAAACCCAAACAACTGAGATTAAATACAAACAACTGAGATTAAATACAAACAACTGGAATTAAATCCAAACTACTGAGGTTGAACCCAAACTACTGAGATTAAATCCAAAAAACTGAGATTAAGTCCAAACAGCTGAGATTAAACCCAAACAACTGAGATTAAACCCAATCAACTCAGATTACATCCAAACAACTGAGATTAAGTCCAAACAACTGATATTAAACCCAAACTACTGAGATTAAATCCAAACAACTGAGATTAATTCCGAAAAACAGAGATTAATTCCAAACGGCGATTTAACCCAAACAACTGAGAATAAATCCAAAAACCTGAGAGTAATCCAAACAACTGAGATTAAATCCAAACAACTGAGATTAAATCCAAAAAACTGAGAATAAATACAAACAACTGGAATTAAACCCAAACTACTGAGATTGAACCCAAACTACTGAGATTAAATCCAAAAAACTGAGATTAAGTCCAAACAACTGAGATTAAACCCAAACAACTGAGGTTAAACCCAATCAAATCAGATTACATCCAAACAACTGAGATTAAGTCCAAACAACTGAGATTAATTCCGAAACACAGAGATTAAATCCAAACGGAGATTATACCCAAACACCTGAGATTAAATCCAAAAACCTGAGATTAATCCAAACAACTGAGATTAAATCCAAACAACTGAGATTAAACCCAAACAACTGAGATTAAATCCAATCAAATCAGATTACATCCAAACAACTGAGATTAAGTGCAAAGAACTGATATTAAACCCAAACTACTGAGATTAAATCCAAACAACTGAGATTAATTCCGAAAAACAGATATTAAATCCAAACGGAGATTATACCGAAACAACTGAGATTAAATCCAAAAACCTAAGATTAATCCAAACAACTGAGATTAAATCCAAACAACTGAGATTAAATCCAAACAACTGAGATTAAACACAAACTGATATTGAACCCAAACTCAGATAAAACCAAAACCACTGAGATGAAACTCAAAAAACTGATATTAAAACCACAAAACTGAAATTAAATCCAAAAAACCGATATTAAATCGAAACAACTGAGATTAAATCCAAACAACTGAGATTCAATCCAAACTGACATTAAATCCAAACAACTGAGATTAAATCCAAACAACTGAGATCAAATCCAAACTGAGATTAAACCCAAACAACTGAGATTAAATCCAAACAACTGAGATTAAATACAAACAACTGGAATTAAACCCAAACTACTGAGATTGAACCCAAACTACTTCGATTAAATCCAAAAAACTGAGATTAAGTCCAAACAACTGAGATTAAACCCAAACAACTGAGATTAAACCCAATCAACTCAGATTACATCCAAACAACTGAGATTAAGTCCAAACAACTGATATTAAACCCAAACTACTGAGATTAAATCCAAACAACTGAGATTAATTCCGAAAAACAGAGATTAAATCCAAACGGAGATTTAACCCAAACAACTGAGAATAAATCCAAAAACCTGAGATTAATCCAAACAACTGAGATTAAATCCAAACAACTGAGATTAAATCCAAACAACTGAGATTAAATCCAAACAACTGAGATTAATTCCGAAAAACAGAGATTAAATCCAACCGGAGATTTAACCCAAACAACTGAGAATAAATCCAAAAACCTGAGATTAATCCAAACAACTGAGATTAAATACAAACAACTGAGATTAAATCCAAACAACTGAGATTAAACACAAAATGAAATTAAACCCAAATTGAGATTAAACCCAATCTACTGAGATTAAATCCAAACAACTGAGATTAAACCCAAACAACTGAGATTAAATCCAGACAACTGAGATTAAATCCAAAAAACTGAGATTAAATCCAAACAACTGAGATTAAACACAAACTGATATTGAACCCAAACTGAGATTAAACCAAAACAAATGAGATGAAACCCAAAACACTGATATTAAATCCAGAAAACTGATATTAAATCCAAACAACTGAGATTCAACCCAAAGAACTGAAATTAAATCCAAACAACTGAGATTGAATCCAAACTGTGATTCAACCCAAACAATTGAGATTAAATGCAAAAAACTGAGATTAAATCCAAACAACTGAGATTAAATACAAACAACTGAGATTAAATCCAAACAACTGAGATTAAATCCAAACTGAAAGGAAACCCAAATTGAGATTAAATCCAGCAAATGATATCAAATGCAAACAACTGAGATTAGAACCCAAATAACTGAGATTAAAAGCAAATAACTGAGATTAAATCCAAACAAACTGAGATTAAATCCAAACAACTGATATTAAACCGAAACAACTGAGATTGAACCCGAACAACTGAGATTAAATCAAAAAACGGAGATTAAAACCAAACAACTGAGATGAAACCCAAACAACTGATATTAAATCCAAACAACTGAGATCAAACACAAACTGATATTGAACCCAAACTGAAATTAAACCAAAACAACTGAGATGAAACTCTAAAAACTGATATTACAACCACAAAACTGAAATTAAATCCAGAAAACCGATATTAATTCCAAACAACTGAGATTAAATCCAAACAACTGAGATTCAATCCAAACTGACATTAAAGACAAACAACTGAGATTAAATCCAAACAACTGAGATTAAACCCAAACAACTGATATTAAATCCAGAAAACTGATATTAAATCCAAACAACTGAGATTAAACCCAAAGAACTGAAATTAAATCCAAACAACTGAGATTGAATCCAAACTGTGATTCAACCCAAACAATTGAGATTAAATCCAAAAAACTGAGATTAAATCCAAACAACTGAGAATAAATACAAACAACTGAGATTAAATCCAAACAACTGAGTTTAAATCCAAACTGAAACGAAACCCAAATTGAGATTAAATCCAGCAAATGATATCAAATGCAGACAACTGAGATTAAAACCCAAATAACTGAAATTATATCCAAAAAACTGATATTAAACCCAAACAACTGAGATTAAATCCAAACAACGGAGATTAAATCCAAACTGAGATTAAACCCAAACAACTGAGATTAAAAGCAAATAACTGAGATTAAATCCAAACAACTGAGATTAAATCCAAACAACTGATATTAAACCGAAACAACTGCGATTGAACCCGAACAACTGAGATTAAATCAAAAAAAGGAGATTAAAACCAAACAACTGAGATTAAACCCAAACAACTGATATTAAATCCAAACAACTGAGATCAAACACAAACTGATATTGAACCCAAACTGAAATTAAACCAAAACAACTGAGATGAAACTCTAAAAACTGATATTAAAACCACAAAACTGAAATTAAATCCAAAAAACCGATATTAATTCCAAACAACTGAGATTAAATCCAAACAACTGAGATTCAATCCAAACTGACATTAAAGCCAAACAACTGAGATTAAATCCAAACAACTGAGATTAAATCCAAACTGAGATTAAACCCAAACAACTGAGATTAAATCCAAAAAACTGAGAATAAATACAAACAACTGGAATTAAAACCAAACAACTGAGATTGAACCCAAACTACTGAGATTAAATCCAAAAAACTGAGATTAAGTCCAAACAACTGAGATTAAACCCAAACAACAGAGATTAAACCCAATCAAATCAGATTACATCCAAACAACTGAGATTAAGTCCAAACAACTGAGATTAATTCCGAAAAACAGAGATTAAATCCAAACGGAGATTACAACCATTGAGATGAAACTCAAAAAACTGATATTAAAACCACAAAACTGGAATTAAATCCAAAAAAACGATATTAAATCGAAACAACTGAGATTAAATCCAAACAACTGAGATTCAATCCAAACTGACATTAAATCCAAACAACTGAGATTAAATCCAAACAACTGAGATTAAATCCAAACTGAGATTAAACCCAAACAAATGAGATTAAATCCAAAAAACTGAGATTAAATACAAATAACTGGAATTAAACCCAAACTACTGAGGTTGAACCCAAGCTACTGAGATTAAATCCAAAAAACTGAGATTAAGTCCAAACAACTGAGATTAAACCCATACAACTGAGATTAAACCCAATCAAATCAGATTACATCCAAACAACTGAGATTGAGTGCAAAGAACTGATATTAAACCCAAACTACTGAGATTAAATCCAAACAACTGAGATTAATTCCGAAAAACAGATATTAAATCCAAACGGAGATTATACCCAAACAACTGAGATTAAATCCAATAACCTGAGATTAATCCAAACAACTGAGATTAAATCCAAACAACTGAGATTAAATCCAAACAACTGAGATTAAACACAAACTGATATTGAACCCAAACTCAGATAAAACCAAAACCACTGAGATGAAACTCAAAAAACTGATATTAAAACCACAAAACTGAAATTAAATCCAAAAAACCGATATTAAATCGAAACAACTGAGATTAAATCCAAACAACTGAGATTCAATCCAAACTGACATTAAATCCAAACAACTGAGATTAAATCCAAACAACTGAGATTAAATCCAAACTGAGATTAAACCCAAACAACTGAGATTAAATCCAAACAACTGAGATTAAATACAAACAACTGGAATTAAACCCAAACTACTGAGATTGAACCCAAACTACGTAGATTAAATCCAAAAAACTGAGATTAAGTCCAAACAACTGAGATTAAACCCAAACAACTGAGATTAAACCCAATCAACTCAGATTACATCCAAACAACTGAGATTAAGTCCAAACAACTGATATTAAACCCAAACTACTGAGAATAAATCCAAACAACTGAGATTAATTCCGAAAAACAGAGATTAAATCCAAACGGAGATTTAACCCAAACAACTGAGAATAAATCCAAAAACCTGAGATTAATCCAAACAACTGAGATTAAATCCAAACAACTGAGATTAAATCCAAACAACTGAGATTAAACACAAAATGAAATTAAACCCAAATGGAGATTAAACCCAAACTACTGAGATTAAATCCAAACAACTGAGATTAAATCCAAACTGACAATAAACCCAAACAACTGAGATTAAATCCAAACAACTGAGATTAAACCCAAACAACTGAGATTAAGTCCAAACAACTGATATTAAACCCAAACTACTGAGATTAAATCCAAACAACTGAGATTAATTCCGAAAAACTGAGATTAAATCCAAACGGAGATTTAAGCCAAACAACTGAGAATAAATCCAAAAACCTGAGATTAATCCAAACAACTGAGATTAAATCCAAACAACTGAGATTAAACACAAACTGATATTGAACCCAAACTGAGATTAAACCAAAACAACTGAGATTAAACCCAAATAACTGAGATTAAATCCAGACAAATGAGATTAAATCCAGACAACTGAGATTAAATCCAAAAAACTGAGATTAAATCCAAACAACTGAGATTAAACACAAACTGATATTGAACCCAAACTGAGATTAAACCAAAACAACTGAGATTAAACCCAAACAACTGAGATTAAATCCAGACAAATGAGATTAAATCCAAAAAACTGAGATTAAATCCAAACAACTGAAATTAAACACAAACTGATATTGAACCCAAACTGAGATTAAAGCAAAACAAATGAGATGAAACCCAAAATACTGATATTAAATCCAGAAAACTGATATTAAATCCAAACAACTGAGATTAAACCCAAAGAACTGAAATTAAATCCAAACAACTGAGATTGAATCCAAACTGTGATTCAACCCAAACAATTGAGATTAAATGCGAAAAACTGAGATTAAATCCAAACAACTGAGATTAAATACAAACAACTGAGATTAAATCCAAACAACTGAGATTAAATCCAAACTGAAAGGAAACCCAAATTGAGATTAAATCCAGCAAATGATATCAAATGCAAACAACTGAGATTAAAACCCAAATAACTGAGATTAAAAGCAAATAACTGAGATTAAATCCAAACAAACTGAGATTAAATCCAAACAACTGATATTAAACCGAAACAACTGAGATTGAAGCCGAACAACTGAGATTAAATCAAAAAACGGAGATTAAATCCAAACAACTGAGATTCAATCCAAACTGACATTAAATCCAAACAACTGAGATTAAATCCAAACAACTGAGATTAAATCCAAACTGAGATTAAAATCAAACAACTGAGATTAAATCCAAAAAACTGAGATTAAATACAAACAACTGGAATTAAACCCAAACTACTGAGGTTGAACCCAAACTACTGAGATTAAATCCAAAAAACTGAGATTAAGTCCAAACAACTGAGATTAAACCCAAACAACTGAGATTAAACCCAATCAACTCAGATTACATCCAAACAACTGAGATTAAGTCCAAACAGCTGATATTAAACCCAAACTACGGAGATTAAATCCAAACAACTGAGATTAATTTCGAAAAACAGAGATTAAATCCAAACGGAGATTATACCCAAACAACTGAGAATAAATCCAAAAACCTGAGATTAATCCAAACAACGGAGATTAAATCCAAACAACTGAGATTAAATCCAAACAACTGAGATTAAACACAAACTGATATTGAACCCAAACTCAGATTAAACCAAAACCACTGAGATGAAACTCAAAAAACTGATATTAAAACCACAAAACTGAAATTAAATCCAAAAAACCGATATTAAATCCAAACAACTGAGATTAAATCCAAACAACTGAGATTCAATCCAAACTGACATTAAATCCAAACAACTGAGATTAAACCCAAACAAATGAGATTAAATCCAAACAACTGAGATTGAATCCAAACTGTGATTCAACCCAAACAATTGAGATTAAATGCAAAAAACTGAGATTAAATCCAAACAACTGAGATTAAATCCAAACAACTGAGATTAAATCCAAACAACTGAGATTAAATCCAAACTGAAAGGAAACCCAAATTGAGATTAAATCCAGCAAATGATATCAAATGCAAACAACTGAGATTAAAACCCAAATAACTGAGATTAAAAGCAAATAACTGAGATTAAATCCAAACAAACTGAGATTAAATCCAAACAACTGATATTAAACCGAAACAACTGAGATTGAAGCCGAACAACTGAGATTAAATCAAAAAACGGAGATTAAATCCAAACAACTGAGATTCAATCCAAACTGACATTAAATCCAAACAACTGAGATTAAATCCAAACAACTGAGATTAAATCCAAACTGAGATTAAAATCAAACAACTGAGATTAAATCCAAAAAACTGAGATTAAATACAAACAACTGAGATTAAACCCAAACTACTGAGATTAAATCCAAACAACTGAGATTAAATCCAAACAACTGATATTAAACCGAAACAACTGAGATTGAACCCGAACAACTGAGATTAAATAAAAAAACGGAGATTAAAACCAAACAACTGAGATGAAACCCAAACAACTGATATTAAATCCAAACAACTGAGATCAAACACAAACTGATATTGAACCCAAACTGAAATTAAACCAAAACAACTGAGATGAAACTCTAAAAACTGATATTACAACCACAAAACTGAAATTAAATCCAGAAAACCGATATTAATTCCAAACAACTGAGATTAAATCCAAACAACTGAGATTCAATCCAAACTGACATTAAAGACAAACAACTGAGATTAAATCCAAACAACTGAGATTAAACCCAAACAACTGATATTAAATCCAGAAAACTGATATTAAATCCAAACAACTGAGATTAAACCCAAAGAACTGAAATTAAATCCAAACAACTGAGATTGAATCCAAACTGTGATTCAACCCAAACAATTGAGATTAAATCCAAAAAACTGAGATTAAATCCAAACAACTGAGAATAAATACAAACAACTGAGATTAAATCCAAACAACTGAGTTTAAATCCAAACTGAAACGAAACCCAAATTGAGATTAAATCCAGCAAATGATATCAAATGCAGACAACTGAGATTAAAACCCAAATAACTGAAATTATATCCAAAAAACTGATATTAAACCCAAACAACTGAGATTAAATCCAAACAACGGAGATTAAATCCAAACTGAGATTAAACCCAAACAACTGAGATTAAAAGCAAATAACTGAGATTAAATCCAAACAACTGAGATTAAATCCAAACAACTGATATTAAACCGAAACAACTGCGATTGAACCCGAACAACTGAGATTAAATCAAAAAAAGGAGATTAAAACCAAACAACTGAGATTAAACCCAAACAACTGATATTAAATCCAAACAACTGAGATCAAACACAAACTGATATTGAACCCAAACTGAAATTAAACCAAAACAACTGAGATGAAACTCTAAAAACTGATATTAAAACCACAAAACTGAAATTAAATCCAAAAAACCGATATTAATTCCAAACAACTGAGATTAAATCCAAACAACTGAGATTCAATCCAAACTGACATTAAAGCCAAACAACTGAGATTAAATCCAAACAACTGAGATTAAATCCAAACTGAGATTAAACCCAAACAACTGAGATTAAATCCAAAAAACTGAGAATAAATACAAACAACTGGAATTAAAACCAAACAACTGAGATTGAACCCAAACTACTGAGATTAAATCCAAAAAACTGAGATTAAGTCCAAACAACTGAGATTAAACCCAAACAACAGAGATTAAACCCAATCAAATCAGATTACATCCAAACAACTGAGATTAAGTCCAAACAACTGAGATTAATTCCGAAAAACAGAGATTAAATCCAAACGGAGATTACAACCATTGAGATGAAACTCAAAAAACTGATATTAAAACCACAAAACTGGAATTAAATCCAAAAAAACGATATTAAATCGAAACAACTGAGATTAAATCCAAACAACTGAGATTCAATCCAAACTGACATTAAATCCAAACAACTGAGATTAAATCCAAACAACTGAGATTAAATCCAAACTGAGATTAAACCCAAACAAATGAGATTAAATCCAAAAAACTGAGATTAAATACAAATAACTGGAATTAAACCCAAACTACTGAGGTTGAACCCAAACTACTGAGATTAAATCCAAAAAACTGAGATTAAGTCCAAACAACTGAGATTAAACCCAAACAACAGAGATTAAACCCAATCAACTCAGATTACATCCAAACAACTGAGATTAAGTCCAAACAACTGATATTAAACCCAAACTACTGAGATTAAATCCAAACAACTGAGATTAATTTCGAAAAACAGAGATTAAATCCAAACGGAGATTATACCCAAACAACTGAGAATAAATCCAAAAACCTGAGATTAATCCAAACAACGGAGATTAAATCCAAACAACTGAGATTAAATCCAAACAACTGAGATTAAACACAAACTGATATTGAACCCAAACTCAGATTAAACCAAAACCACTGAGATGAAACTCAAAAAACTGATATTAAAACCACAAAACTGAAATTAAATCCAAAAAACCGATATTAAATCCAAACAACTGAGATTAAATCCAAACAACTGAGATTCAATCCAAACTGACATTAAATACAAACAACTGAGATTAAATCCAAACAACTGAGAATAAATCCAAAAACCTGAGATTAATTCAAACAACGGAGATTAAATCCAAACAACTGAGATTAAATCCAAACAACTGAGATTAAACACAAACTGAAATTAAACCCAAATTGAGATTAAACCCAAACTACTGAGATTAAATCCAAACAACTGAGATTAAATCCAAACAACTGAGATTAAATCCAAACAACTGAGATTAAACCCAAACTACTGAGATTAAATCCAAACAACTGAGATTAAACACAAACTGATATTGAACCCAAACTGTGATTAAGCCAAAGCAACTCAGATGCAACCCAAACAAACTGATATTAAACGCAAACAACTGAGATTCAATCCAAACAGATGAGATTATATCCAAACTGAGATTAAACCCAAACAACTGAGATTGAACGCAAACAACTGAGATTCAACCCAAAGTGAAAGTGAACCCAAATTGAGATTAAATCCAAACAAATGATATTAAATGCAAACAACTGAGATTAAAACGCAAATAACTGGAATTATATCCAAAAAACGGATATTAAATCAAATCAGATTACATCCAAACAACTGAGATTAAGTCCAAACAACTGAGATTAATTCCGAAAAACAGAGATTAAATCCAAACGGAGATTATACCCAAATACCTTAGATTAAATCCAAAAACCTGAGATTAATCCAAACAACTGAGATTAAATCCAAACAACTGAGATTAAATCCAAACAACTGAGATTAAACACAAACTGATATTGAACCCAAACTGAGATTAAACCAAAACCACTGAGATGAAACTCAAAAAACTGATATTAAATCCACAAAACTGAAATTAAATCCAAAAAACCGATATTAAATCGAAACAACTGAGATGAAATCCAAACAACTGAGATTCAATCCAAACTGACATTAAATCCAAACAACTGAGATTAAATCCAAACAACTGAGATTAAATCCGAACTGAGATTAAACCCAAACAACTGAGATTAAATACAAACAACTGAGATTAAATACAAACAACTGGAATTAAATCCAAACTACTGAGGTTGAACCCAAACTACTGAGATTAAATCCAAAAAACTGAGATTAAGTCCAAACAGCTGAGATTAAACCCAAACAACTGAGATTAAACCCAATCAACTCAGATTACATCCAAACAACTGAGATTAAGTCCAAACAACTGATATTAAACCCAAACTACTGAGATTAAATCCAAACAACTGAGATTAATTCCGAAAAACAGAGATTAATTCCAAACGGCGATTTAACCCAAACAACTGAGAATAAATCCAAAAACCTGAGAGTAATCCAAACAACTGAGATTAAATCCAAACAACTGAGATTAAATCCAAAAAACTGAGAATAAATACAAACAACTGGAATTAAACCCAAACTACTGAGATTGAACCCAAACTACTGAGATTAAATCCAAAAAACTGAGATTAAGTCCAAACAACTGAGATTAAACCCAAACAACTGAGGTTAAACCCAATCAAATCAGATTACATCCAAACAACTGAGATTAAGTCCAAACAACTGAGATTAATTCCGAAACACAGAGATTAAATCCAAACGGAGATTATACCCAAACAACTGAGATTAAGTGCAAAGAACTGATATTAAACCCAAACTACTGAGATTAAATCCAAACAACTGAGATTAATTCCGAAAAACAGATATTAAATCCAAACGGAGATTATACCGAAACAACTGAGATTAAATCCAAAAACCTGAGATTAATCCAAACAACTGAGATTAAATCCAAACAACTGAGATTAAATCCAAACAACTGAGATTAAACACAAACTGATATTGAACCCAAACTCAGATAAAACCAAAACCACTGAGATGAAACTCAAAAAACTGATATTAAAACCACAAAACTGAAATTAAATCCAAAAAACCGATATTAAATCGAAACAACTGAGATTAAATCCAAACAACTGAGATTCAATCCAAACTGACATTAAATCCAAACAACTGAGATTAAATCCAAACAACTGAGATCAAATCCAAACTGAGATTAAACCCAAACAACTGAGATTAAATCCAAACAACTGAGATTAAATACAAACAACTGGAATTAAACCCAAACTACTGAGATTGAACCCAAACTACTTCGATTAAATCCAAAAAACTGAGATTAAGTCCAAACAACTGAGATTAAACCCAAACAACTGAGATTAAACCCAATCAACTCAGATTACATCCAAACAACTGAGATTAAGTCCAAACAACTGATATTAAACCCAAACTACTGAGATTAAATCCAAACAACTGAGATTAATTCCGAAAAACAGAGATTAAATCCAAACGGAGATTTAACCCAAACAACTGAGAATAAATCCAAAAACCTGAGATTAATCCAAACAACTGAGATTAAATCCAAACAACTGAGATTAAATCCAAACAACTGAGATTAAATCCAAACAACTGAGATTAATTCCGAAAAACAGAGATTAAATCCAACCGGAGATTTAACCCAAACAACTGAGAATAAATCCAAAAACCTGAGATTAATCCAAACAACTGAGATTAAATACAAACAACTGAGATTAAATCCAAACAACTGAGATTAAACACAAAATGAAATTAAACCCAAATTGAGATTAAACCCAATCTACTGAGATTAAATCCAAACAACTGAGATTAAACCCAAACAACTGAGATTAAATCCAGACAACTGAGATTAAATCCAAAAAACTGAGATTAAATCCAAACAACTGAGATTAAACACAAACTGATATTGAACCCAAACTGAGATTAAACCAAAACAAATGAGATGAAACCCAAAACACTGATATTAAATCCAGAAAACTGATATTAAATCCAAACAACTGAGATTCAACCCAAAGAACTGAAATTAAATCCAAACAACTGAGATTGAATCCAAACTGTGATTCAACCCAAACAATTGAGATTAAATGCAAAAAACTGAGATTAAATCCAAACAACTGAGATTAAATACAAACAACTGAGATTAAATCCAAACAACTGAGATTAAATCCAAACTGAAAGGAAACCCAAATTGAGATTAAATCCAGCAAATGATATCAAATGCAAACAACTGAGATTAGAACCCAAATAACTGAGATTAAAAGCAAATAACTGAGATTAAATCCAAACAAACTGAGATTAAATCCAAACAACTGATATTAAACCGAAACAACTGAGATTGAACCCGAACAACTGAGATTAAATCAAAAAACGGAGATTAAAACCAAACAACTGAGATGAAACCCAAACAACTGATATTAAATCCAAACAACTGAGATCAAACACAAACTGATATTGAACCCAAACTGAAATTAAACCAAAACAACTGAGATGAAACTCTAAAAACTGATATTACAACCACAAAACTGAAATTAAATCCAGAAAACCGATATTAATTCCAAACAACTGAGATTAAATCCAAACAACTGAGATTCAATCCAAACTGACATTAAAGACAAACAACTGAGATTAAATCCAAACAACTGAGATTAAACCCAAACAACTGATATTAAATCCAGAAAACTGATATTAAATCCAAACAACTGAGATTAAACCCAAAGAACTGAAATTAAATCCAAACAACTGAGATTGAATCCAAACTGTGATTCAACCCAAACAATTGAGATTAAATCCAAAAAACTGAGATTAAATCCAAACAACTGAGAATAAATACAAACAACTGAGATTAAATCCAAACAACTGAGTTTAAATCCAAACTGAAACGAAACCCAAATTGAGATTAAATCCAGCAAATGATATCAAATGCAGACAACTGAGATTAAAACCCAAATAACTGAAATTATATCCAAAAAACTGATATTAAACCCAAACAACTGAGATTAAATCCAAACAACGGAGATTAAATCCAAACTGAGATTAAACCCAAACAACTGAGATTAAAAGCAAATAACTGAGATTAAATCCAAACAACTGAGATTAAATCCAAACAACTGATATTAAACCGAAACAACTGCGATTGAACCCGAACAACTGAGATTAAATCAAAAAAAGGAGATTAAAACCAAACAACTGAGATTAAACCCAAACAACTGATATTAAATCCAAACAACTGAGATCAAACACAAACTGATATTGAACCCAAACTGAAATTAAACCAAAACAACTGAGATGAAACTCTAAAAACTGATATTAAAACCACAAAACTGAAATTAAATCCAAAAAACCGATATTAATTCCAAACAACTGAGATTAAATCCAAACAACTGAGATTCAATCCAAACTGACATTAAAGCCAAACAACTGAGATTAAATCCAAACAACTGAGATTAAATCCAAACTGAGATTAAACCCAAACAACTGAGATTAAATCCAAAAAACTGAGAATAAATACAAACAACTGGAATTAAAACCAAACAACTGAGATTGAACCCAAACTACTGAGATTAAATCCAAAAAACTGAGATTAAGTCCAAACAACTGAGATTAAACCCAAACAAACAGAGATTAAACCCAATCAAATCAGATTACATCCAAACAACTGAGATTAAGTCCAAACAACTGAGATTAATTCCGAAAAACAGAGATTAAATCCAAACGGAGATTACAACCATTGAGATGAAACTCAAAAAACTGATATTAAAACCACAAAACTGGAATTAAATCCAAAAAAACGATATTAAATCGAAACAACTGAGATTAAATCCAAACAACTGAGATTCAATCCAAACTGACATTAAATCCAAACAACTGAGATTAAATCCAAACAACTGAGATTAAATCCAAACTGAGATTAAACCCAAACAAATGAGATTAAATCCAAAAAACTGAGATTAAATACAAATAACTGGAATTAAACCCAAACTACTGAGGTTGAACCCAAGCTACTGAGATTAAATCCAAAAAACTGAGATTAAGTCCAAACAACTGAGATTAAACCCATACAACTGAGATTAAACCCAATCAAATCAGATTACATCCAAACAACTGAGATTGAGTGCAAAGAACTGATATTAAACCCAAACTACTGAGATTAAATCCAAACAACTGAGATTAATTCCGAAAAACAGATATTAAATCCAAACGGAGATTATACCCAAACAACTGAGATTAAATCCAATAACCTGAGATTAATCCAAACAACTGAGATTAAATCCAAACAACTGAGATTAAATCCAAACAACTGAGATTAAACACAAACTGATATTGAACCCAAACTCAGATAAAACCAAAACCACTGAGATGAAACTCAAAAAACTGATATTAAAACCACAAAACTGAAATTAAATCCAAAAAACCGATATTAAATCGAAACAACTGAGATTAAATCCAAACAACTGAGATTCAATCCAAACTGACATTAAATCCAAACAACTGAGATTAAATCCAAACAACTGAGATTAAATCCAAACTGAGATTAAACCCAAACAACTGAGATTAAATCCAAACAACTGAGATTAAATACAAACAACTGGAATTAAACCCAAACTACTGAGATTGAACCCAAACTACGTAGATTAAATCCAAAAAACTGAGATTAAGTCCAAACAACTGAGATTAAACCCAAACAACTGAGATTAAACCCAATCAACTCAGATTACATCCAAACAACTGAGATTAAGTCCAAACAACTGATATTAAACCCAAACTACTGAGAATAAATCCAAACAACTGAGATTAATTCCGAAAAACAGAGATTAAATCCAAACGGAGATTTAACCCAAACAACTGAGAATAAATCCAAAAACCTGAGATTAATCCAAACAACTGAGATTAAATCCAAACAACTGAGATTAAATCCAAACAACTGAGATTAAACACAAAATGAAATTAAACCCAAATGGAGATTAAACCCAAACTACTGAGATTAAATCCAAACAACTGAGATTAAATCCAAACTGACAATAAACCCAAACAACTGAGATTAAATCCAAACAACTGAGATTAAACCCAAACAACTGAGATTAAGTCCAAACAACTGATATTAAACCCAAACTACTGAGATTAAATCCAAACAACTGAGATTAATTCCGAAAAACTGAGATTAAATCCAAACGGAGATTTAAGCCAAACAACTGAGAATAAATCCAAAAACCTGAGATTAATCCAAACAACTGAGATTAAATCCAAACAACTGAGATTAAACACAAACTGATATTGAACCCAAACTGAGATTAAACCAAAACAACTGAGATTAAACCCAAATAACTGAGATTAAATCCAGACAAATGAGATTAAATCCAGACAACTGAGATTAAATCCAAAAAACTGAGATTAAATCCAAACAACTGAGATTAAACACAAACTGATATTGAACCCAAACTGAGATTAAACCAAAACAACTGAGATTAAACCCAAACAACTGAGATTAAATCCAGACAAATGAGATTAAATCCAAAAAACTGAGATTAAATCCAAACAACTGAAATTAAACACAAACTGATATTGAACCCAAACTGAGATTAAAGCAAAACAAATGAGATGAAACCCAAAATACTGATATTAAATCCAGAAAACTGATATTAAATCCAAACAACTGAGATTAAACCCAAAGAACTGAAATTAAATCCAAACAACTGAGATTGAATCCAAACTGTGATTCAACCCAAACAATTGAGATTAAATGCGAAAAACTGAGATTAAATCCAAACAACTGAGATTAAATACAAACAACTGAGATTAAATCCAAACAACTGAGATTAAATCCAAACTGAAAGGAAACCCAAATTGAGATTAAATCCAGCAAATGATATCAAATGCAAACAACTGAGATTAAAACCCAAATAACTGAGATTAAAAGCAAATAACTGAGATTAAATCCAAACAAACTGAGATTAAATCCAAACAACTGATATTAAACCGAAACAACTGAGATTGAAGCCGAACAACTGAGATTAAATCAAAAAACGGAGATTAAATCCAAACAACTGAGATTCAATCCAAACTGACATTAAATCCAAACAACTGAGATTAAATCCAAACAACTGAGATTAAATCCAAACTGAGATTAAAATCAAACAACTGAGATTAAATCCAAAAAACTGAGATTAAATACAAACAACTGGAATTAAACCCAAACTACTGAGGTTGAACCCAAACTACTGAGATTAAATCCAAAAAACTGAGATTAAGTCCAAACAACTGAGATTAAACCCAAACAACTGAGATTAAACCCAATCAACTCAGATTACATCCAAACAACTGAGATTAAGTCCAAACAGCTGATATTAAACCCAAACTACGGAGATTAAATCCAAACAACTGAGATTAATTTCGAAAAACAGAGATTAAATCCAAACGGAGATTATACCCAAACAACTGAGAATAAATCCAAAAACCTGAGATTAATCCAAACAACGGAGATTAAATCCAAACAACTGAGATTAAATCCAAACAACTGAGATTAAACACAAACTGATATTGAACCCAAACTCAGATTAAACCAAAACCACTGAGATGAAACTCAAAAAACTGATATTAAAACCACAAAACTGAAATTAAATCCAAAAAACCGATATTAAATCCAAACAACTGAGATTAAATCCAAACAACTGAGATTCAATCCAAACTGACATTAAATACAAACAACTGAGATTAAATCCAAACAACTGAGAATAAATCCAAAAACCTGAGATTAATTCAAACAACGGAGATTAAATCCAAACAACTGAGATTAAATCCAAACAACTGAGATTAAACACAAACTGAAATTAAACCCAAATTGAGATTAAACCCAAACTACTGAGATTAAATCCAAACAACTGAGATTAAATCCAAACAACTGAGATTAAATCCAAACAACTGAGATTAAACCCAAACTACTGAGATTAAATCCAAACAACTGAGATTAAACACAAACTGATATTGAACCCAAACTGTGATTAAGCCAAAGCAACTCAGATGCAACCCAAACAAACTGATATTAAACGCAAACAACTGAGATTCAATCCAAACAGATGAGATTATATCCAAACTGAGATTAAACCCAAACAACTGAGATTGAACGCAAACAACTGAGATTCAACCCAAAGTGAAAGTGAACCCAAATTGAGATTAAATCCAAACAAATGATATTAAATGCAAACAACTGAGATTAAAACGCAAATAACTGGAATTATATCCAAAAAACGGATATTAAATCAAATCAGATTACATCCAAACAACTGAGATTAAGTCCAAACAACTGAGATTAATTCCGAAAAACAGAGATTAAATCCAAACGGAGATTATACCCAAATACCTTAGATTAAATCCAAAAACCTGAGATTAATCCAAACAACTGAGATTAAATCCAAACAACTGAGATTAAATCCAAACAACTGAGATTAAACACAAACTGATATTGAACCCAAACTGAGATTAAACCAAAACCACTGAGATGAAACTCAAAAAACTGATATTAAATCCACAAAACTGAAATTAAATCCAAAAAACCGATATTAAATCGAAACAACTGAGATGAAATCCAAACAACTGAGATTCAATCCAAACTGACATTAAATCCAAACAACTGAGATTAAATCCAAACAACTGAGATTAAATCCGAACTGAGATTAAACCCAAACAACTGAGATTAAATACAAACAACTGAGATTAAATACAAACAACTGGAATTAAATCCAAACTACTGAGGTTGAACCCAAACTACTGAGATTAAATCCAAAAAACTGAGATTAAGTCCAAACAGCTGAGATTAAACCCAAACAACTGAGATTAAACCCAATCAACTCAGATTACATCCAAACAACTGAGATTAAGTCCAAACAACTGATATTAAACCCAAACTACTGAGATTAAATCCAAACAACTGAGATTAATTCCGAAAAACAGAGATTAATTCCAAACGGCGATTTAACCCAAACAACTGAGAATAAATCCAAAAACCTGAGAGTAATCCAAACAACTGAGATTAAATCCAAACAACTGAGATTAAATCCAAAAAACTGAGAATAAATACAAACAACTGGAATTAAACCCAAACTACTGAGATTGAACCCAAACTACTGAGATTAAATCCAAAAAACTGAGATTAAGTCCAAACAACTGAGATTAAACCCAAACAACTGAGGTTAAACCCAATCAAATCAGATTACATCCAAACAACTGAGATTAAGTCCAAACAACTGAGATTAATTCCGAAACACAGAGATTAAATCCAAACGGAGATTATACCCAAACACCTGAGATTAAATCCAAAAACCTGAGATTAATCCAAACAACTGAGATTAAATCCAAACAACTGAGATTAAACCCAAACAACTGAGATTAAATCCAATCAAATCAGATTACATCCAAACAACTGAGATTAAGTGCAAAGAACTGATATTAAACCCAAACTACTGAGATTAAATCCAAACAACTGAGATTAATTCCGAAAAACAGATATTAAATCCAAACGGAGATTATACCGAAACAACTGAGATTAAATCCAAAAACCTGAGATTAATCCAAACAACTGAGATTAAATCCAAACAACTGAGATTAAATCCAAACAACTGAGATTAAACACAAACTGATATTGAACCCAAACTCAGATAAAACCAAAACCACTGAGATGAAACTCAAAAAACTGATATTAAAACCACAAAACTGAAATTAAATCCAAAAAACCGATATTAAATCGAAACAACTGAGATTAAATCCAAACAACTGAGATTCAATCCAAACTGACATTAAATCCAAACAACTGAGATTAAATCCAAACAACTGAGATCAAATCCAAACTGAGATTAAACCCAAACAACTGAGATTAAATCCAAACAACTGAGATTAAATACAAACAACTGAGATTAAATCCAAACAACTGAGATTAAACCCAAACTACTGAGATTAAATCCAAACAACTGAGATTAAACACAAACTGATATTGAACCCAAACTGTGATTAAGCCAAAGCAACTCAGATGCAACCCAAACAAACTGATATTAAACGCAAACAACTGAGATTCAATCCAAACAGATGAGATTATATCCAAACTGAGATTAAACCCAAACAACTGAGATTGAACGCAAACAACTGAGATTCAACCCAAAGTGAAAGTGAACCCAAATTGAGATTAAATCCAAACAAATGATATTAAATGCAAACAACTGAGATTAAAACGCAAATAACTGGAATTATATCCAAAAAACGGATATTAAATCAAATCAGATTACATCCAAACAACTGAGATTAAGTCCAAACAACTGAGATTAATTCCGAAAAACAGAGATTAAATCCAAACGGAGATTATACCCAAATACCTTAGATTAAATCCAAAAACCTGAGATTAATCCAAACAACTGAGATTAAATCCAAACAACTGAGATTAAATCCAAACAACTGAGATTAAACACAAACTGATATTGAACCCAAACTGAGATTAAACCAAAACCACTGAGATGAAACTCAAAAAACTGATATTAAATCCACAAAACTGAAATTAAATCCAAAAAACCGATATTAAATCGAAACAACTGAGATGAAATCCAAACAACTGAGATTCAATCCAAACTGACATTAAATCCAAACAACTGAGATTAAATCCAAACAACTGAGATTAAATCCGAACTGAGATTAAACCCAAACAACTGAGATTAAATACAAACAACTGAGATTAAATACAAACAACTGGAATTAAATCCAAACTACTGAGGTTGAACCCAAACTACTGAGATTAAATCCAAAAAACTGAGATTAAGTCCAAACAGCTGAGATTAAACCCAAACAACTGAGATTAAACCCAATCAACTCAGATTACATCCAAACAACTGAGATTAAGTCCAAACAACTGATATTAAACCCAAACTACTGAGATTAAATCCAAACAACTGAGATTAATTCCGAAAAACAGAGATTAATTCCAAACGGCGATTTAACCCAAACAACTGAGAATAAATCCAAAAACCTGAGAGTAATCCAAACAACTGAGATTAAATCCAAACAACTGAGATTAAATCCAAAAAACTGAGAATAAATACAAACAACTGGAATTAAACCCAAACTACTGAGATTGAACCCAAACTACTGAGATTAAATCCAAAAAACTGAGATTAAGTCCAAACAACTGAGATTAAACCCAAACAACTGAGGTTAAACCCAATCAAATCAGATTACATCCAAACAACTGAGATTAAGTCCAAACAACTGAGATTAATTCCGAAACACAGAGATTAAATCCAAACGGAGATTATACCCAAACACCTGAGATTAAATCCAAAAACCTGAGATTAATCCAAACAACTGAGATTAAATCCAAACAACTGAGATTAAACCCAAACAACTGAGATTAAATCCAATCAAATCAGATTACATCCAAACAACTGAGATTAAGTGCAAAGAACTGATATTAAACCCAAACTACTGAGATTAAATCCAAACAACTGAGATTAATTCCGAAAAACAGATATTAAATCCAAACGGAGATTATACCGAAACAACTGAGATTAAATCCAAAAACCTAAGATTAATCCAAACAACTGAGATTAAATCCAAACAACTGAGATTAAATCCAAACAACTGAGATTAAACACAAACTGATATTGAACCCAAACTCAGATAAAACCAAAACCACTGAGATGAAACTCAAAAAACTGATATTAAAACCACAAAACTGAAATTAAATCCAAAAAACCGATATTAAATCGAAACAACTGAGATTAAATCCAAACAACTGAGATTCAATCCAAACTGACATTAAATCCAAACAACTGAGATTAAATCCAAACAACTGAGATCAAATCCAAACTGAGATTAAACCCAAACAACTGAGATTAAATCCAAACAACTGAGATTAAATACAAACAACTGGAATTAAACCCAAACTACTGAGATTGAACCCAAACTACTTCGATTAAATCCAAAAAACTGAGATTAAGTCCAAACAACTGAGATTAAACCCAAACAACTGAGATTAAACCCAATCAACTCAGATTACATCCAAACAACTGAGATTAAGTCCAAACAACTGATATTAAACCCAAACTACTGAGATTAAATCCAAACAACTGAGATTAATTCCGAAAAACAGAGATTAAATCCAAACGGAGATTTAACCCAAACAACTGAGAATAAATCCAAAAACCTGAGATTAATCCAAACAACTGAGATTAAATCCAAACAACTGAGATTAAATCCAAACAACTGAGATTAAATCCAAACAACTGAGATTAATTCCGAAAAACAGAGATTAAATCCAACCGGAGATTTAACCCAAACAACTGAGAATAAATCCAAAAACCGGAGATTAATCCAAACAACTGAGATTAAATACAAACAACTGAGATTAAATCCAAACAACTGAGATTAAACACAAAATGAAATTAAACCCAAATTGAGATTAAACCCAATCTACTGAGATTAAATCCAAACAACTGAGATTAAACCCAAACAACTGAGATTAAATCCAGACAACTGAGATTAAATCCAAAAAACTGAGATTAAATCCAAACAACTGAGATTAAACACAAACTGATATTGAACCCAAACTGAGATTAAACCAAAACAAATGAGATGAAACCCAAAACACTGATATTAAATCCAGAAAACTGATATTAAATCCAAACAACTGAGATTCAACCCAAAGAACTGAAATTAAATCCAAACAACTGAGATTGAATCCAAACTGTGATTCAACCCAAACAATTGAGATTAAATGCAAAAAACTGAGATTAAATCCAAACAACTGAGATTAAATACAAACAACTGAGATTAAATCCAAACAACTGAGATTAAATCCAAACTGAAAGGAAACCCAAATTGAGATTAAATCCAGCAAATGATATCAAATGCAAACAACTGAGATTAGAACCCAAATAACTGAGATTAAAAGCAAATAACTGAGATTAAATCCAAACAAACTGAGATTAAATCCAAACAACTGATATTAAACCGAAACAACTGAGATTGAACCCGAACAACTGAGATTAAATCAAAAAACGGAGATTAAAACCAAACAACTGAGATGAAACCCAAACAACTGATATTAAATCCAAACAACTGAGATCAAACACAAACTGATATTGAACCCAAACTGAAATTAAACCAAAACAACTGAGATGAAACTCTAAAAACTGATATTACAACCACAAAACTGAAATTAAATCCAGAAAACCGATATTAATTCCAAACAACTGAGATTAAATCCAAACAACTGAGATTCAATCCAAACTGACATTAAAGACAAACAACTGAGATTAAATCCAAACAACTGAGATTAAACCCAAACAACTGATATTAAATCCAGAAAACTGATATTAAATCCAAACAACTGAGATTAAACCCAAAGAACTGAAATTAAATCCAAACAACTGAGATTGAATCCAAACTGTGATTCAACCCAAACAATTGAGATTAAATCCAAAAAACTGAGATTAAATCCAAACAACTGAGAATAAATACAAACAACTGAGATTAAATCCAAACAACTGAGTTTAAATCCAAACTGAAACGAAACCCAAATTGAGATTAAATCCAGCAAATGATATCAAATGCAGACAACTGAGATTAAAACCCAAATAACTGAAATTATATCCAAAAAACTGATATTAAACCCAAACAACTGAGATTAAATCCAAACAACGGAGATTAAATCCAAACTGAGATTAAACCCAAACAACTGAGATTAAAAGCAAATAACTGAGATTAAATCCAAACAACTGAGATTAAATCCAAACAACTGATATTAAACCGAAACAACTGCGATTGAACCCGAACAACTGAGATTAAATCAAAAAAAGGAGATTAAAACCAAACAACTGAGATTAAACCCAAACAACTGATATTAAATCCAAACAACTGAGATCAAACACAAACTGATATTGAACCCAAACTGAAATTAAACCAAAACAACTGAGATGAAACTCTAAAAACTGATATTAAAACCACAAAACTGAAATTAAATCCAAAAAACCGATATTAATTCCAAACAACTGAGATTAAATCCAAACAACTGAGATTCAATCCAAACTGACATTAAAGCCAAACAACTGAGATTAAATCCAAACAACTGAGATTAAATCCAAACTGAGATTAAACCCAAACAACTGAGATTAAATCCAAAAAACTGAGAATAAATACAAACAACTGGAATTAAAACCAAACAACTGAGATTGAACCCAAACTACTGAGATTAAATCCAAAAAACTGAGATTAAGTCCAAACAACTGAGATTAAACCCAAACAACAGAGATTAAACCCAATCAAATCAGATTACATCCAAACAACTGAGATTAAGTCCAAACAACTGAGATTAATTCCGAAAAACAGAGATTAAATCCAAACGGAGATTACAACCATTGAGATGAAACTCAAAAAACTGATATTAAAACCACAAAACTGGAATTAAATCCAAAAAAACGATATTAAATCGAAACAACTGAGATTAAATCCAAACAACTGAGATTCAATCCAAACTGACATTAAATCCAAACAACTGAGATTAAATCCAAACAACTGAGATTAAATCCAAACTGAGATTAAACCCAAACAAATGAGATTAAATCCAAAAAACTGAGATTAAATACAAATAACTGGAATTAAACCCAAACTACTGAGGTTGAACCCAAGCTACTGAGATTAAATCCAAAAAACTGAGATTAAGTCCAAACAACTGAGATTAAACCCATACAACTGAGATTAAACCCAATCAAATCAGATTACATCCAAACAACTGAGATTGAGTGCAAAGAACTGATATTAAACCCAAACTACTGAGATTAAATCCAAACAACTGAGATTAATTCCGAAAAACAGATATTAAATCCAAACGGAGATTATACCCAAACAACTGAGATTAAATCCAATAACCTGAGATTAATCCAAACAACTGAGATTAAATCCAAACAACTGAGATTAAATCCAAACAACTGAGATTAAACACAAACTGATATTGAACCCAAACTCAGATAAAACCAAAACCACTGAGATGAAACTCAAAAAACTGATATTAAAACCACAAAACTGAAATTAAATCCAAAAAACCGATATTAAATCGAAACAACTGAGATTAAATCCAAACAACTGAGATTCAATCCAAACTGACATTAAATCCAAACAACTGAGATTAAATCCAAACAACTGAGATTAAATCCAAACTGAGATTAAACCCAAACAACTGAGATTAAATCCAAACAACTGAGATTAAATACAAACAACTGGAATTAAACCCAAACTACTGAGATTGAACCCAAACTACGTAGATTAAATCCAAAAAACTGAGATTAAGTCCAAACAACTGAGATTAAACCCAAACAACTGAGATTAAACCCAATCAACTCAGATTACATCCAAACAACTGAGATTAAGTCCAAACAACTGATATTAAACCCAAACTACTGAGAATAAATCCAAACAACTGAGATTAATTCCGAAAAACAGAGATTAAATCCAAACGGAGATTTAACCCAAACAACTGAGAATAAATCCAAAAACCTGAGATTAATCCAAACAACTGAGATTAAATCCAAACAACTGAGATTAAATCCAAACAACTGAGATTAAACACAAAATGAAATTAAACCCAAATGGAGATTAAACCCAAACTACTGAGATTAAATCCAAACAACTGAGATTAAATCCAAACTGACAATAAACCCAAACAACTGAGATTAAATCCAAACAACTGAGATTAAACCCAAACAACTGAGATTAAGTCCAAACAACTGATATTAAACCCAAACTACTGAGATTAAATCCAAACAACTGAGATTAATTCCGAAAAACTGAGATTAAATCCAAACGGAGATTTAAGCCAAACAACTGAGAATAAATCCAAAAACCTGAGATTAATCCAAACAACTGAGATTAAATCCAAACAACTGAGATTAAACACAAACTGATATTGAACCCAAACTGAGATTAAACCAAAACAACTGAGATTAAACCCAAATAACTGAGATTAAATCCAGACAAATGAGATTAAATCCAGACAACTGAGATTAAATCCAAAAAACTGAGATTAAATCCAAACAACTGAGATTAAACACAAACTGATATTGAACCCAAACTGAGATTAAACCAAAACAACTGAGATTAAACCCAAACAACTGAGATTAAATCCAGACAAATGAGATTAAATCCAAAAAACTGAGATTAAATCCAAACAACTGAAATTAAACACAAACTGATATTGAACCCAAACTGAGATTAAAGCAAAACAAATGAGATGAAACCCAAAATACTGATATTAAATCCAGAAAACTGATATTAAATCCAAACAACTGAGATTAAACCCAAAGAACTGAAATTAAATCCAAACAACTGAGATTGAATCCAAACTGTGATTCAACCCAAACAATTGAGATTAAATGCGAAAAACTGAGATTAAATCCAAACAACTGAGATTAAATACAAACAACTGAGATTAAATCCAAACAACTGAGATTAAATCCAAACTGAAAGGAAACCCAAATTGAGATTAAATCCAGCAAATGATATCAAATGCAAACAACTGAGATTAAAACCCAAATAACTGAGATTAAAAGCAAATAACTGAGATTAAATCCAAACAAACTGAGATTAAATCCAAACAACTGATATTAAACCGAAACAACTGAGATTGAAGCCGAACAACTGAGATTAAATCAAAAAACGGAGATTAAATCCAAACAACTGAGATTCAATCCAAACTGACATTAAATCCAAACAACTGAGATTAAATCCAAACAACTGAGATTAAATCCAAACTGAGATTAAAATCAAACAACTGAGATTAAATCCAAAAAACTGAGATTAAATACAAACAACTGGAATTAAACCCAAACTACTGAGGTTGAACCCAAACTACTGAGATTAAATCCAAAAAACTGAGATTAAGTCCAAACAACTGAGATTAAACCCAAACAACTGAGATTAAACCCAATCAACTCAGATTACATCCAAACAACTGAGATTAAGTCCAAACAGCTGATATTAAACCCAAACTACGGAGATTAAATCCAAACAACTGAGATTAATTTCGAAAAACAGAGATTAAATCCAAACGGAGATTATACCCAAACAACTGAGAATAAATCCAAAAACCTGAGATTAATCCAAACAACGGAGATTAAATCCAAACAACTGAGATTAAATCCAAACAACTGAGATTAAACACAAACTGATATTGAACCCAAACTCAGATTAAACCAAAACCACTGAGATGAAACTCAAAAAACTGATATTAAAACCACAAAACTGAAATTAAATCCAAAAAACCGATATTAAATCCAAACAACTGAGATTAAATCCAAACAACTGAGATTCAATCCAAACTGACATTAAATCCAAACAACTGAGATTAAATCCAAACAACTGAGATTAAACCCAAACAACTGATATTAAATCCAGAAAACTGATATTAAATCCAAACAACTGAGATTAAACCCAAAGAACTGAAATTAAATCCAAACAACTGAGATTGAATCCAAACTGTGATTCAACCCAAACAATTGAGATTAAATCCAAAAAACTGAGATTAAATCCAAACAACTGAGATTAAATACAAACAACTGAGATTAAATCCAAACAACTGAGTTTAAATCCAAACTGAAACGAAACCCAAATTGAGATTAAATCCAGCAAATGATATCAAATGCAGACAACTGAGATTAAAACCCAAATAACTGAAATTATATCCAAAAAACTGATATTAAACCCAAACAACTGAGATTAAATCCAAACAACGGAGATTAAATCCAAACTGAGATTAAACCCAAACAACTGAGATTAAAAGCAAATAACTGAGATTAAATCCAAACAACTGAGATTAAATCCAAACAACTGATATTAAACCGAAACAACTGCGATTGAACCCGAACAACTGAGATTAAATCAAAAAAAGGAGATTAAAACCAAACAACTGAGATTAAACCCAAACAACTGATATTAAATCCAAACAACTGAGATCAAACACAAACTGATATTGAACCCAAACTGAAATTAAACCAAAACAACTGAGATGAAACTCTAAAAACTGATATTAAAACCACAAAACTGAAATTAAATCCAAAAAACCGATATTAATTCCAAACAACTGAGATTAAATCCAAACAACTGAGATTCAATCCAAACTGACATTAAAGCCAAACAACTGAGATTAAATCCAAACAACTGAGATTAAATCCAAACTGAGATTAAACCCAAACAACTGAGATTAAATCCAAAAAACTGAGAATAAATACAAACAACTGGAATTAAAACCAAACAACTGAGATTGAACCCAAACTACTGAGATTAAATCCAAAAAACTGAGATTAAGTCCAAACAACTGAGATTAAACCCAAACAACAGAGATTAAACCCAATCAAATCAGATTACATCCAAACAACTGAGATTAAGTCCAAACAACTGAGATTAATTCCGAAAAACAGAGATTAAATCCAAACGGAGATTACAACCATTGAGATGAAACTCAAAAAACTGATATTAAAACCACAAAACTGGAATTAAATCCAAAAAAACGATATTAAATCGAAACAACTGAGATTAAATCCAAACAACTGAGATTCAATCCAAACTGACATTAAATCCAAACAACTGAGATTAAATCCAAACAACTGAGATTAAATCCAAACTGAGATTAAACCCAAACAAATGAGATTAAATCCAAAAAACTGAGATTAAATACAAATAACTGGAATTAAACCCAAACTACTGAGGTTGAACCCAAGCTACTGAGATTAAATCCAAAAAACTGAGATTAAGTCCAAACAACTGAGATTAAACCCATACAACTGAGATTAAACCCAATCAAATCAGATTACATCCAAACAACTGAGATTGAGTGCAAAGAACTGATATTAAACCCAAACTACTGAGATTAAATCCAAACAACTGAGATTAATTCCGAAAAACAGATATTAAATCCAAACGGAGATTATACCCAAACAACTGAGATTAAATCCAATAACCTGAGATTAATCCAAACAACTGAGATTAAATCCAAACAACTGAGATTAAATCCAAACAACTGAGATTAAACACAAACTGATATTGAACCCAAACTCAGATAAAACCAAAACCACTGAGATGAAACTCAAAAAACTGATATTAAAACCACAAAACTGAAATTAAATCCAAAAAACCGATATTAAATCGAAACAACTGAGATTAAATCCAAACAACTGAGATTCAATCCAAACTGACATTAAATCCAAACAACTGAGATTAAATCCAAACAACTGAGATTAAATCCAAACTGAGATTAAACCCAAACAACTGAGATTAAATCCAAACAACTGAGATTAAATACAAACAACTGGAATTAAACCCAAACTACTGAGATTGAACCCAAACTACGTAGATTAAATCCAAAAAACTGAGATTAAGTCCAAACAACTGAGATTAAACCCAAACAACTGAGATTAAACCCAATCAACTCAGATTACATCCAAACAACTGAGATTAAGTCCAAACAACTGATATTAAACCCAAACTACTGAGAATAAATCCAAACAACTGAGATTAATTCCGAAAAACAGAGATTAAATCCAAACGGAGATTTAACCCAAACAACTGAGAATAAATCCAAAAACCTGAGATTAATCCAAACAACTGAGATTAAATCCAAACAACTGAGATTAAATCCAAACAACTGAGATTAAACACAAAATGAAATTAAACCCAAATGGAGATTAAACCCAAACTACTGAGATTAAATCCAAACAACTGAGATTAAATCCAAACTGACAATAAACCCAAACAACTGAGATTAAATCCAAACAACTGAGATTAAACCCAAACAACTGAGATTAAGTCCAAACAACTGATATTAAACCCAAACTACTGAGATTAAATCCAAACAACTGAGATTAATTCCGAAAAACTGAGATTAAATCCAAACGGAGATTTAAGCCAAACAACTGAGAATAAATCCAAAAACCTGAGATTAATCCAAACAACTGAGATTAAATCCAAACAACTGAGATTAAACACAAACTGATATTGAACCCAAACTGAGATTAAACCAAAACAACTGAGATTAAACCCAAATAACTGAGATTAAATCCAGACAAATGAGATTAAATCCAGACAACTGAGATTAAATCCAAAAAACTGAGATTAAATCCAAACAACTGAGATTAAACACAAACTGATATTGAACCCAAACTGAGATTAAACCAAAACAACTGAGATTAAACCCAAACAACTGAGATTAAATCCAGACAAATGAGATTAAATCCAAAAAACTGAGATTAAATCCAAACAACTGAAATTAAACACAAACTGATATTGAACCCAAACTGAGATTAAAGCAAAACAAATGAGATGAAACCCAAAATACTGATATTAAATCCAGAAAACTGATATTAAATCCAAACAACTGAGATTAAACCCAAAGAACTGAAATTAAATCCAAACAACTGAGATTGAATCCAAACTGTGATTCAACCCAAACAATTGAGATTAAATGCGAAAAACTGAGATTAAATCCAAACAACTGAGATTAAATACAAACAACTGAGATTAAATCCAAACAACTGAGATTAAATCCAAACTGAAAGGAAACCCAAATTGAGATTAAATCCAGCAAATGATATCAAATGCAAACAACTGAGATTAAAACCCAAATAACTGAGATTAAAAGCAAATAACTGAGATAAATCCAAACAAACTGAGATTAAATCCAAACAACTGATATTAAACCGAAACAACTGAGATTGAAGCCGAACAACTGAGATTAAATCAAAAAACGGAGATTAAATCCAAACAACTGAGATTCAATCCAAACTGACATTAAATCCAAACAACTGAGATTAAATCCAAACAACTGAGATTAAATCCAAACTGAGATTAAAATCAAACAACTGAGATTAAATCCAAAAAACTGAGATTAAATACAAACAACTGGAATTAAACCCAAACTACTGAGGTTGAACCCAAACTACTGAGATTAAATCCAAAAAACTGAGATTAAGTCCAAACAACTGAGATTAAACCCAAACAACTGAGATTAAACCCAATCAACTCAGATTACATCCAAACAACTGAGATTAAGTCCAAACAGCTGATATTAAACCCAAACTACGGAGATTAAATCCAAACAACTGAGATTAATTTCGAAAAACAGAGATTAAATCCAAACGGAGATTATACCCAAACAACTGAGAATAAATCCAAAAACCTGAGATTAATCCAAACAACGGAGATTAAATCCAAACAACTGAGATTAAATCCAAACAACTGAGATTAAACACAAACTGATATTGAACCCAAACTCAGATTAAACCAAAACCACTGAGATGAAACTCAAAAAACTGATATTAAAACCACAAAACTGAAATTAAATCCAAAAAACCGATATTAAATCCAAACAACTGAGATTAAATCCAAACAACTGAGATTCAATCCAAACTGACATTAAAGACAAACAACTGAGATTAAATCCAAACAACTGAGATTAAACCCAAACAACTGATATTAAATCCAGAAAACTGATATTAAATCCAAACAACTGAGATTAAACCCAAAGAACTGAAATTAAATCCAAACAACTGAGATTGAATCCAAACTGTGATTCAACCCAAACAATTGAGATTAAATCCAAAAAACTGAGATTAAATCCAAACAACTGAGATTAAATACAAACAACTGAGATTAAATCCAAACAACTGAGTTTAAATCCAAACTGAAACGAAACCCAAATTGAGATTAAATCCAGCAAATGATATCAAATGCAGACAACTGAGATTAAAACCCAAATAACTGAAATTATATCCAAAAAACTGATATTAAACCCAAACAACTGAGATTAAATCCAAACAACGGAGATTAAATCCAAACTGAGATTAAACCCAAACAACTGAGATTAAAAGCAAATAACTGAGATTAAATCCAAACAACTGAGATTAAATCCAAACAACTGATATTAAACCGAAACAACTGCGATTGAACCCGAACAACTGAGATTAAATCAAAAAAAGGAGATTAAAACCAAACAACTGAGATTAAACCCAAACAACTGATATTAAATCCAAACAACTGAGATCAAACACAAACTGATATTGAACCCAAACTGAAATTAAACCAAAACAACTGAGATGAAACTCTAAAAACTGATATTAAAACCACAAAACTGAAATTAAATCCAAAAAACCGATATTAATTCCAAACAACTGAGATTAAATCCAAACAACTGAGATTCAATCCAAACTGACATTAAAGCCAAACAACTGAGATTAAATCCAAACAACTGAGATTAAATCCAAACTGAGATTAAACCCAAACAACTGAGATTAAATCCAAAAAACTGAGAATAAATACAAACAACTGGAATTAAAACCAAACAACTGAGATTGAACCCAAACTACTGAGATTAAATCCAAAAAACTGAGATTAAGTCCAAACAACTGAGATTAAACCCAAACAACAGAGATTAAACCCAATCAAATCAGATTACATCCAAACAACTGAGATTAAGTCCAAACAACTGAGATTAATTCCGAAAAACAGAGATTAAATCCAAACGGAGATTACAACCATTGAGATGAAACTCAAAAAACTGATATTAAAACCACAAAACTGGAATTAAATCCAAAAAAACGATATTAAATCGAAACAACTGAGATTAAATCCAAACAACTGAGATTCAATCCAAACTGACATTAAATCCAAACAACTGAGATTAAATCCAAACAACTGAGATTAAATCCAAACTGAGATTAAACCCAAACAAATGAGATTAAATCCAAAAAACTGAGATTAAATACAAATAACTGGAATTAAACCCAAACTACTGAGGTTGAACCCAAGCTACTGAGATTAAATCCAAAAAACTGAGATTAAGTCCAAACAACTGAGATTAAACCCAAACAACTGAGATTAAACCCAATCAAATCAGATTACATCCAAACAACTGAGATTGAGTGCAAAGAACTGATATTAAACCCAAACTACTGAGATTAAATCCAAACAACTGAGATTAATTCCGAAAAACAGATATTAAATCCAAACGGAGATTATACCCAAACAACTGAGATTAAATCCAATAACCTGAGATTAATCCAAACAACTGAGATTAAATCCAAACAACTGAGATTAAATCCAAACAACTGAGATTAAACACAAACTGATATTGAACCCAAACTCAGATAAAACCAAAACCACTGAGATGAAACTCAAAAAACTGATATTAAAACCACAAAACTGAAATTAAATCCAAAAAACCGATATTAAATCGAAACAACTGAGATTAAATCCAAACAACTGAGATTCAATCCAAACTGACATTAAATCCAAACAACTGAGATTAAATCCAAACAACTGAGATTAAATCCAGACTGAGATTAAACCCAAACAACTGAGATTAAATCCAAACAACTGAGATTAAATACAAACAACTGGAATTAAACCCAAACTACTGAGATTGAACCCAAACTACGTAGATTAAATCCAAAAAACTGAGATTAAGTCCAAACAACTGAGATTAAACCCAAACAACTGAGATTAAACCCAATCAACTCAGATTACATCCAAACAACTGAGATTAAGTCCAAACAACTGATATTAAACCCAAACTACTGAGAATAAATCCAAACAACTGAGATTAATACGAAAAACAGAGATTAAATCCAAACGGAGATTTAACCCAAACAACTGAGAATAAATCCAAAAACCTGAGATTAATCCAAACAACTGAGATTAAATCCAAACAACTGAGATTAAATCCAAACAACTGGAATTAAACCCAAACTACTGAGATTGAACCCAAACTACGTAGATTAAATCCAAAAAACTGAGATTAAGTCCAAACAACTGAGATTAAACCCAAACAACTGAGATTAAACCCACTCAACTCAGATTACATCCAAACAACTGAGATTAAGTCCAAACAACTGATATTAAACCCAAACTACTGAGAATAAATCCAAACAACTGAGATTAATTCCGAAAAACAGAGATTAAATCCAAACGGAGATTTAACCCAAACAACTGAGAATAAATCCAAAAACCTGAGATTAATCCAAACAACTGAGATTAAATCCAAACAACTGAGATTAAATCCAAACAACTGAGATTAAACACAAAATGAAATTAAACCCAAATGGAGATTAAACCCAAACTACTGAGATTAAATCCAAACAACTGAGATTAAATCCAAACAACTGAGATTAAGTCCAAACAACTGATATTAAACCCAAACTACTGAGATTAAATCCAAACAACTGAGATTAATTCCGAAAAACTGAGATTAAATCCAAACGGAGATTTAAGCCAAACAACTGAGAATAAATCCAAAAACCTGAGATTAATCCAAACAACTGAGATTAAATCCAAACAACTGAGATTAAACACAAACTGATATTGAACCCAAACTGAGATTAAACCAAAACAACTGAGATTAAACCCAAATAACTGAGATTAAATCCAGACAAATGAGATTAAATCCAGACAACTGAGATTAAATCCAAAAAACTGAGATTAAATCCAAACAACTGAGATTAAACACAAACTGATATTGAACCCAAACTGAGATTAAACCAAAACAACTGAGATTAAACCCAAACAACTGAGATTAAATCCAGACAAATGAGATTAAATCCAAAAAACTGAGATTAAATCCAAACAACTGAAATTAAACACAAACTGATATTGAACCCAAACTGAGATTAAAGCAAAACAAATGAGATGAAACCCAAAATACTTACATTAAATCCAGAAAACTGATATTAAATCCAAACAACTGAGATTAAACCCAAAGAACTGAAATTAAATCCAAACAACTGAGATTGAATCCAAACTGTGATTCAACCCAAACAATTGAGATTAAATGCGAAAAACTGAGATTAAATCCAAACAACTGAGATTAAATACAAACAACTGAGATTAAATCCAAACAACTGAGATTAAATCCAAACTGAAAGGAAACCCAAATTGAGATTAAATCCAGCAAATGATATCAAATGCAAACAACTGAGATTAAAACCCAAATAACTGAGATTAAAAGCAAATAACTGAGATTAAATCCAAACAAACTGAGATTAAATCCAAACAACTGATATTAAACCGAAACAACTGAGATTGAAGCCGAACAACTGAGATTAAATCAAAAAACGGAGATTAAATCCAAACAACTGAGATTCAATCCAAACTGACATTAAATCCAAACAACTGAGATTAAATCCAAACAACTGAGATTAAATCCAAACTGAGATTAAAATCAAACAACTGAGATTAAATCCAAAAAACTGAGATTAAATACAAACAACTGGAATTAAACCCAAACTACTGAGGTTGAACCCAAACTACTGAGATTAAATCCAAAAAACTGAGATTAAGTCCAAACAACTGAGATTAAACCCAAACAACTGAGATTAAACCCAATCAACTCAGATTACATCCAAACAACTGAGATTAAGTCCAAACAGCTGATATTAAACCCAAACTACGGAGATTAAATCCAAACAACTGAGATTAATTTCGAAAAACAGAGATTAAATCCAAACGGAGATTATACCCAAACTACTGAGAATAAATCCAAAAACCTGAGATTAATCCAAACAACGGAGATTAAATCCAAACAACTGAGATTAAATCCAAACAACTGAGATTAAACACAAACTGATATTGAACCCAAACTCAGATTAAACCAAAACCACTGAGATGAAACTCAAAAAACTGATATTAAAACCACAAAACTGAAATTAAATCCAAAAAACCGATATTAAATCCAAACAACTGAGATTAAATCCAAACAACTGAGATTCAATCCAAACTGACATTAAAGACAAACAACTGAGATTAAATCCAAACAACTGAGATTAAACCCAAACAACTGATATTAAATCCAGAAAACTGATATTAAATCCAAACAACTGAGATTAAACCCAAAGAACTGAAATTAAATCCAAACAACTGAGATTGAATCCAAACTGTGATTCAACCCAAACAATTGAGATTAAATCCAAAAAACTGAGATTAAATCCAAACAACTGAGATTAAATACAAACAACTGAGATTAAATCCAAACAACTGAGTTTAAATCCAAACTGAAACGAAACCCAAATTGAGATTAAATCCAGCAAATGATATCAAATGCAGACAACTGAGATTAAAACCCAAATAACTGAAATTATATCCAAAAAACTGATATTAAACCCAAACAACTGAGATTAAATCCAAACAACGGAGATTAAATCCAAACTGAGATTAAACCCAAACAACTGAGATTAAAAGCAAATAACTGAGATTAAATCCAAACAACTGAGATTAAATCCAAACAACTGATATTAAACCGAAACAACTGCGATTGAACCCGAACAACTGAGATTAAATCAAAAAAAGGAGATTAAAACCAAACAACTGAGATTAAACCCAAACAACTGATATTAAATCCAAACAACTGAGATCAAACACAAACTGATATTGAACCCAAACTGAAATTAAACCAAAACAACTGAGATGAAACTCTAAAAACTGATATTAAAACCACAAAACTGAAATTAAATCCAAAAAACCGATATTAATTCCAAACAACTGAGATTAAATCCAAACAACTGAGATTCAATCCAAACTGACATTAAAGCCAAACAACTGAGATTAAATCCAAACAACTGAGATTAAATCCAAACTGAGATTAAACCCAAACAACTGAGATTAAATCCAAAAAACTGAGAATAAATACAAACAACTGGAATTAAAACCAAACAACTGAGATTGAACCCAAACTACTGAGATTAAATCCAAAAAACTGAGATTAAGTCCAAACAACTGAGATTAAACCCAAACAACAGAGATTAAACCCAATCAAATCAGATTACATCCAAACAACTGAGATTAAGTCCAAACAACTGAGATTAATTCCGAAAAACAGAGATTAAATCCAAACGGAGATTACAACCATTGAGATGAAACTCAAAAAACTGATATTAAAACCACAAAACTGGAATTAAATCCAAAAAAACGATATTAAATCGAAACAACTGAGATTAAATCCAAACAACTGAGATTCAATCCAAACTGACATTAAATCCAAACAACTGAGATTAAATCCAAACAACTGAGATTAAATCCAAACTGAGATTAAACCCAAACAAATGAGATTAAATCCAAAAAACTGAGATTAAATACAAATAACTGGAATTAAACCCAAACTACTGAGGTTGAACCCAAGCTACTGAGATTAAATCCAAAAAACTGAGATTAAGTCCAAACAACTGAGATTAAACCCAAACAACTGAGATTAAACCCAATCAAATCAGATTACATCCAAACAACTGAGATTGAGTGCAAAGAATTGATATTAAACCCAAACTACTGAGATTAAATCCAAACAACTGAGATTAATTCCGAAAAACAGATATTAAATCCAAACGGAGATTATACCCAAACAACTGAGATTAAATCCAATAACCTGAGATTAATCCAAACAACTGAGATTAAATCCAAACAACTGAGATTAAATCCAAACAACTGAGATTAAACACAAACTGATATTGAACCCAAACTCAGATAAAACCAAAACCACTGAGATGAAACTCAAAAAACTGATATTAAAACCACAAAACTGAAATTAAATCCAAAAAACCGATATTAAATCGAAACAACTGAGATTAAATCCAAACAACTGAGATTCAATCCAAACTGACATTAAATCCAAACAACTGAGATTAAATCCAAACAACTGAGATTAAATCCAAACTGAGATTAAACCCAAACAACTGAGATTAAATCCAAACAACTGAGATTAAATACAAACAACTGGAATTAAACCCAAACTACTGAGATTGAACCCAAACTACGTAGATTAAATCCAAAAAACTGAGATTAAGTCCAAACAACTGAGATTAAACCCAATCAACTCAGATTACATCCAAACAACTGAGATTAAGTCCAAACAACTGATATTAAACCCAAACTACTGAGAATAAATCCAAACAACTGAGATTAATACGAAAAACAGAGATTAAATCCAAACGGAGATTTAACCCAAACAACTGAGAATAAATCCAAAAACCTGAGATTAATCCAAACAACTGAGATTAAATCCAAACAACTGAGATTAAATCCAAACAACTGAGATTAAACACAAAATGAAATTAAACCCAAATGGAGATTAAACCCAAACTACTGAGATTAAATCCAAACAACTGAGATTAAATCCAAACTGACAATAAACCCAAACAACTGAGATTAAATCCAAACAACTGAGATTAAACCCAAACAACTGAGATTAAGTCCAAACAACTGATATTAAACCCAAACTACTGAGATTAAATCCAAACAACTGAGATTAATTCCGAAAAACTGAGATTAAATCCAAACGGAGATTTAAGCCAAACAACTGAGAATAAATCCAAAAACCTGAGATTAATCCAAACAACTGAGATTAAATCCAAACAACTGAGATTAAACACAAACTGATATTGAACCCAAACTGAGATTAAACCAAAACAACTGAGATTAAACCCAAATAACTGAGATTAAATCCAGACAAATGAGATTAAATCCAGACAACTGAGATTAAATCCAAAAAACTGAGATTAAATCCAAACAACTGAGATTAAACACAAACTGATATTGAACCCAAACTGAGATTAAACCAAAACAACTGAGATTAAACCCAAACAACTGAGATTAAATCCAGACAAATGAGATTAAATCCAAAAAACTGAGATTAAATCCAAACAACTGAAATTAAACACAAACTGATATTGAACCCAAACTGAGATTAAAGCAAAACAAATGAGATGAAACCCAAAATACTGATATTAAATCCAGAAAACTGATATTAAATCCAAACAACTGAGATTAAACCCAAAGAACTGAAATTAAATCCAAACAACTGAGATTGAATCCAAACTGTGATTCAACCCAAACAATTGAGATTAAATGCGAAAAACTGAGATTAAATCCAAACAACTGAGATTAAATACAAACAACTGAGATTAAATCCAAACAACTGAGATTAAATCCAAACTGAAAGGAAACCCAAATTGAGATTAAATCCACCAAATGATATCAAATGCAAACAACTGAGATTAAAACCCAAATAACTGAGATTAAAAGCAAATAACTGAGATTAAATCCAAACAAACTGAGATTAAATCCAAACAACTGATATTAAACCGAAACAACTGAGATTGAAGCCGAACAACTGAGATTAAATCAAAAAACGGAGATTAAATCCAAACAACTGAGATTCAATCCAAACTGACATTAAATCCAAACAACTGAGATTAAATCCAAACAACTGAGATTAAATCCAAACTGAGATTAAAATCAAACAACTGAGATTAAATCCAAAAAACTGAGATTAAATACAAACAACTGGAATTAAACCCAAACTACTGAGGTTGAACCCAAACTACTGAGATTAAATCCAAAAAACTGAGATTAAGTCCAAACAACTGAGATTAAACCCAAACAACTGAGATTAAACCCAATCAACTCAGATTACATCCAAACAACTGAGATTAAGTCCAAACAACTGATATTAAACCCAAACTACTGAGATTAAATCCAAACAACTGAGATTAAGTCCAAACAACTGATATTAAACCCAAACTACTGAGATTAAATCCAAACAACTGAGATTAATTTCGAAAAACAGAGATTAAATCCAAACGGAGATTATACCCAAACAACTGAGAATAAATCCAAACAACTGAGATTAAACACAAACTGATATTGAACCCAAACTCAGATTAAACCAAAACCACTGAGATGAAACTCAAAAAACTGATATTAAAACCACAAAACTGAAATTAAATCCAAAAAACCGATATTAAATCCAAACAACTGAGATGAAACTCAAAAAACTGATATTAAAACCACAAAACTGAAATTAAATCCAAAAAACCGATATTAAATCCAAACAACTGAGATTAAATCCAAACAACTGAGATTCAATCCAAACTGACATTAAATACAAACAACTGGAATTAAACCCAAACTACTGAGGTTGAACCCAAAATACTGAGATTAAATCCAAAAAATTGAGATTATGTCCAAACAACTGAGATTAAACCCAAACAACTGAGATTAAACACAATCAACTCAGTTTACATCCAAACATCTGAGATTAAGTCCAAACAACTGATATTAAACCCAAACTACTGAGCTTAAATCCAAACAACTGAGATTAAATCCAAACTGAGATTAAACCCAAACAACTGAGATTAAATCCAAAAAACTGAGAATAAATACAAACAACTGGAATTAAAACCAAACAACTGAGATTGAACCCAAACTACTGAGATTAAATCCAAAAAACTGAGATTAAGTCCAAACAACTGAGATTAAACCCAAACAACAGAGATTAAACCCAATCAAATCAGATTACATCCAAACAACTGAGATTAAGTCCAAACAACTGAGATTAATTCCGAAAAACAGAGATTAAATCCAAACGGAGATTACAACCATTGAGATGAAACTCAAAAAACTGATATTAAAACCACAAAACTGGAATTAAATCCAAAAAAACGATATTAAATCGAAACAACTGAGATTAAATCCAAACAACTGAGATTCAATCCAAACTGACATTAAATCCAAACAACTGAGATTAAATCCAAACAACTGAGATTAAATCCAAACTGAGATTAAACCCAAACAAATGAGATTAAATCCAAAAAACTGAGATTAAATACAAATAACTGGAATTAAACCCAAACTACTGAGGTTGAACCCAAGCTACTGAGATTAAATCCAAAAAACTGAGATTAAGTCCAAACAACTGAGATTAAACCCAAACAACTGAGATTAAACCCAATCAAATCAGATTACATCCAAACAACTGAGATTGAGTGCAAAGAACTGATATTAAACCCAAACTACTGAGATTAAATCCAAACAACTGAGATTAATTCCGAAAAACAGATATTAAATCCAAACGGAGATTATACCCAAACAACTGAGATTAAATCCAATAACCTGAGATTAATCCAAACAACTGAGATTAAATCCAAACAACTGAGATTAAATCCAAACAACTGAGATTAAACACAAACTGATATTGAACCCAAACTCAGATAAAACCAAAACCACTGAGATGAAACTCAAAAAACTGATATTAAAACCACAAAACTGAAATTAAATCCAAAAAACCGATATTAAATCGAAACAACTGAGATTAAATCCAAACAACTGAGATTCAATCCAAACTGACATTAAATCCAAACAACTGAGATTAAATCCAAACAACTGAGATTAAATCCAAACTGAGATTAAACCCAAACAACTGAGATTAAATCCAAACAACTGAGATTAAATACAAACAACTGGAATTAAACCCAAACTACTGAGATTGAACCCAAACTACGTAGATTAAATCCAAAAAACTGAGATTAAGTCCAAACAACTGAGATTAAACCCAATCAACTCAGATTACATCCAAACAACTGAGATTAAGTCCAAACAACTGATATTAAACCCAAACTACTGAGAATAAATCCAAACAACTGAGATTAATACGAAAAACAGAGATTAAATCCAAACGGAGATTTAACCCAAACAACTGAGAATAAATCCAAAAACCTGAGATTAATCCAAACAACTGAGATTAAATCCAAACAACTGAGATTAAATCCAAACAACTGAGATTAAACACAAAATGAAATTAAACCCAAATGGAGATTAAACCCAAACTACTGAGATTAAATCCAAACAACTGAGATTAAATCCAAACTGACAATAAACCCAAACAACTGAGATTAAATCCAAACAACTGAGATTAAACCCAAACAACTGAGATTAAGTCCAAACAACTGATATTAAACCCAAACTACTGAGATTAAATCCAAACAACTGAGATTAATTCCGAAAAACTGAGATTAAATCCAAACGGAGATTTAAGCCAAACAACTGAGAATAAATCCAAAAACCTGAGATTAATCCAAACAACTGAGATTAAATCCAAACAACTGAGATTAAACACAAACTGATATTGAACCCAAACTGAGATTAAACCAAAACAACTGAGATTAAACCCAAATAACTGAGATTAAATCCAGACAAATGAGATTAAATCCAGACAACTGAGATTAAATCCAAAAAACTGAGATTAAATCCAAACAACTGAGATTAAACACAAACTGATATTGAACCCAAACTGAGATTAAACCAAAACAACTGAGATTAAACCCAAACAACTGAGATTAAATCCAGACAAATGAGATTAAATCCAAAAAACTGAGATTAAATCCAAACAACTGAAATTAAACACAAACTGATATTGAACCCAAACTGAGATTAAAGCAAAACAAATGAGATGAAACCCAAAATACTGATATTAAATCCAGAAAACTGATATTAAATCCAAACAACTGAGATTAAACCCAAAGAACTGAAATTAAATCCAAACAACTGAGATTGAATCCAAACTGTGATTCAACCCAAACAATTGAGATTAAATGCGAAAAACTGAGATTAAATCCAAACAACTGAGATTAAATACAAACAACTGAGATTAAATCCAAACAACTGAGATTAAATCCAAACTGAAAGGAAACCCAAATTGAGATTAAATCCACCAAATGATATCAAATGCAAACAACTGAGATTAAAACCCAAATAACTGAGATTAAAAGCAAATAACTGAGATTAAATCCAAACAAACTGAGATTAAATCCAAACAACTGATATTAAACCGAAACAACTGAGATTGAAGCCGAACAACTGAGATTAAATCAAAAAACGGAGATTAAATCCAAACAACTGAGATTCAATCCAAACTGACATTAAATCCAAACAACTGAGATTAAATCCAAACAACTGAGATTAAATCCAAACTGAGATTAAAATCAAACAACTGAGATTAAATCCAAAAAACTGAGATTAAATACAAACAACTGGAATTAAACCCAAACTACTGAGGTTGAACCCAAACTACTGAGATTAAATCCAAAAAACTGAGATTAAGTCCAAACAACTGAGATTAAACCCAAACAACTGAGATTAAACCCAATCAACTCAGATTACATCCAAACAACTGAGATTAAGTCCAAACAACTGATATTAAACCCAAACTACTGAGATTAAATCCAAACAACTGAGATTAAGTCCAAACAACTGATATTAAACCCAAACTACTGAGATTAAATCCAAACAACTGAGATTAATTTCGAAAAACAGAGATTAAATCCAAACGGAGATTATACCCAAACAACTGAGAATAAATCCAAACAACTGAGATTAAACACAAACTGATATTGAACCCAAACTCAGATTAAACCAAAACCACTGAGATGAAACTCAAAAAACTGATATTAAAACCACAAAACTGAAATTAAATCCAAAAAACCGATATTAAATCCAAACAACTGAGATGAAACTCAAAAAACTGATATTAAAACCACAAAACTGAAATTAAATCCAAAAAACCGATATTAAATCCAAACAACTGAGATTAAATCCAAACAACTGAGATTCAATCCAAACTGACATTAAATACAAACAACTGGAATTAAACCCAAACTACTGAGGTTGAACCCAAAATACTGAGATTAAATCCAAAAAATTGAGATTATGTCCAAACAACTGAGATTAAACCCAAACAACTGAGATTAAACACAATCAACTCAGTTTACATCCAAACATCTGAGATTAAGTCCAAACAACTGATATTAAACCCAAACTACTGAGCTTAAATCCAAACAACTGAGATTAAATCCAAACTGAGATTAAACCCAAACAACTGAGATTAAATCCAAAAAACTGAGAATAAATACAAACAACTGGAATTAATCCCAAACTACTGAGATTGAACCCGAACTATTGAGATTAAATCCAAAAAACTGAGATTAAGTCCAAACAACTGAGATTAAACCCAAACTACTGAGATTAAATCCAATCAAATCAGATTACAACCAAACAACTGAGATTAAGTCCAAACAACTGATATTAAACCCAAACTACTGAGATTAAATCGAAACAACTGAGATTAATTCCGAAAAAAAGAGATTTAATCCAAACGGAGATTATACCCAAACACCTGAGATTAAATCCAAAAACCTGAGATTAATCCAAACAACTGAGATTAAATCCAAACAACTGAGATTAAATCCAAACAACTGAGATTAAACACAAACTGATGTTGAACCCAAACTGAGATTAAACCAAAACCACTGAGATGACAATCTAAAAACTGATATTAAAACCACAAAACTGAAATTAAATCCAAAGAACCGATATTAAATCCAAACAACTGAGATTAAATCGAAACAACTGGGAGTCAATCCAAACTGACATTAAAGCCAAACAACTGAGATTAAACCCAAACAACTGAGATTAAATCCAGTTGGAAAAAATTATAAGGGATAGGATTTATAGTTATTTGGAGAGTAATGAATTGATAGGTGATAGTCAGCATGGTTTTGTGGCAGGTAGGTCGTGCCTTACTAACCTTATTGAGTTTTTTGAGAAAGTGACCAAGGAGGTGGATGGGGGCAAGGCAGTGGACGTGGTATATATGGATTTTAGTAAGGCGTTTGATAAGGTTCACCATGGTAGGCTTCTGCAGAAAATGCAGATGTATGGGATTGGGGGTGATCTAGGAAATTGGATCAGGAATTGGCTAGCGGATAGGAAACAGAGGGTGGTGGTTGATAGTAAATATTCATCATGGAGTGCGGTTACAAGTGGTGTACCTCAGGGATCTGTTTTGGGGCCACTGCTGTTTGTAATATTTATTAATGATCTGGATGAGGGTATAGTTGGGTGGATTAGCAAATTTGCTGATGACACCAAAGTCGGTGGTGTGGTAGACAGTGAGGAAGGGTGTCGTAGTTTGCAGGAAGACTTAGACAGGTTGCAAAGTGGGCCGAGAGGTGGCGGATGGAGTTTAATGCGGAGAAGTGTGAGGTAATTCACTTTGGTAGGAATAACAGATGTGTTGAGTATAGGGCTAACGGGAGGACTTTGAATAGTGTGGAGGAGCAGAGGGATCTAGGTGTATGTGTGCATAGATCCCTGAAAGTTGGGAATCAAGTAGATAAGGTTGTTAAGAAGGCATATGGTGTCTTGGCGTTTATTGGTAGGGGGATTGAATTTAGGAGTCGTAGCGTTATGTTGCAACTGTACACAACTCTGGTGCGGCCGCACTTGGAGTACTGTGTGCAGTTCTGGTCCCCACATTACAGGAAGGATGTGGAGGCTTTGGAGAGGGTGCAGAGGAGGTTTACCAGGATGTTGCCTGGTATGGAGGGGAGACCCTATGAGGAGAGGCTGAGGGATTTGGGATTGTTTTCGCTGGAAAGGCGGCGGCTAAGAGGGGATCTTATTGAAACATATAAGATGATTAGAGGTTTAGATAGGGTGGATAGTGATAGCCTTTTTCCTCTGATGGAGAAATCCAGCACGAGGGGGCATGGCTTTAAATTGAGGGGGGGTAGTTATAGAACCGATGTCAGGGGTAGGTTCTTTACCCAGAGGGTGGTGAGGGATTGGAATGCCCTGCCAGCATCAGTCGTAAATGCGCCTAGTTTGGGGGCGTTTAAGAGATCCGTAGATAGGTTCATGGACGAAAAGAAATTGGTTTAGGTTGGAGGGTCACAGTTTTTTTTTTTAACTGGTCGGTGCAACATCGTGGGCCGAAGGGCCTGTTCGGCGCTGTAATGTTCTATGTTCTATGTACTATGTTCTAAATCCAAACTGAGATTAAACCCAAACAACTGAGATTAAATCCAAATAACTGAGAATAAATACAAACTACTGGAATTAAACCCAAACTACTGAGATTGAACCCAAACTACTGAGATTAAATCCAAAAAACTGAGATTAAGTCCAAACAACTGAGATTAAACCCAAATAACTGAAATTAAACCCAATCAAATCAGATTACATCCAAACAACTGAGATTAAGTCCAAACAACTGATATTAAACCCAAACTACTGAGATTCAATCCAAACAACTGAGATTAAATCCAAACTGAGATTAAACCCAAACAACTGAGATTAAATCCACAAAACTGAGATTAAATACAAACAACTGGAATTAAATCCAAACTACTGAGGTTGAACGCAAACTACTGAGATTAAATCCAGAAAACTGAGATTAAGTCCAAACAACTGAGATTAAACCCAAACAACTGAGATTAAACACAATCAACTCAGATTACATCCAAACAACTGAGATTAAGTCCAAACAACTGATATTAAACCCAAACTACTGAGATTAAATCCAAACAACTGAGATTAATTCCGAAAAACAGAGATTAAATCCAAACGGAGATTATACCCAAACAACTGAGAATAAATCCAAAAACCTGAGATTAATCCAAACAACTGAGATTAAATCCAAACAACTGAGATTAAATCCAAACAACTGAGATTAAACACAGACTGATATAGAACCCAAACTGACATTAAACCAAAACCACTGAGATGAAACTCAAAAAACAGATATTAAAACCACAAAACTGAAATTAAATCCAAAAAACCGATATTAAATCGAAACAACTGAGATTAAATCCAGACAACTGAGATTCAATCCAAACTGACACTAAATCCAAACAACTGATATTAAACCCAAACTACTGAGATTAAATCCAAACTGAGATTAAACCCAAACAACTGAGATTAAATCCAAAAAACTGAGATTAAATCCAAACTGAGATTAAACCCAAACAACTGAGATTAAATCAAAAAAACTGAGATTAAATACAAACAACTGGAATTAAACCCAAACTACTGAGATTGAACCCAAACTACTGAGATTAAATCCAAAAAACTGAGATTAAGTCCAAACAACTGAGATTAAACCCCAGCAACTGAGATTAAACACAATCAACTCAGTTTACATCCAAACAACTGAGATTAAGTCCAAACAACTGAGATTAAACCCAAACAACTGAGATTAAATCCAAAAAACTGAGAATAAATACAAACAACTGGAATTAATCCCAAACTACTGAGATTGAACCCGAACTATTGAGATTAAATCCAAAAAACTGAGATTAAGTCCAAACAACTGAGATTAAACCCAAACTACTGAGATTAAATCCAATCAAATCAGATTACAACCAAACAACTGAGATTAAGTCCAAACAACTGATATTAAACCCAAACTACTGAGATTAAATCGAAACAACTGAGATTAATTCCGAAAAAAAGAGATTTAATCCAAACGGAGATTATACCCAAACACCTGAGATTAAATCCAAAAACCTGAGATTAATCCAAACAACTGAGATTAAATCCAAACAACTGAGATTAAATCCAAACAACTGAGATTAAACACAAACTGATATTGAACCCAAACTGAGATTAAACCAAAACCACTGAGATGACAATCTAAAAACTGTTATTAAAACCACAAAACTGAAATTAAATCCAAAGAACCGATATTAAATCCAAACAACTGAGATTAAATCGAAACAACTGGGAGTCAATCCAAACTGACATTAAAGCCAAACAACTGAGATTAAACCCAAACAACTGAGATTAAATCCAAACTGAGATTAAACCCAAACAACTGAGATTAAATCCAAATAACTGAGAATAAATACAAACTACTGGAATTAAACCCAAACTACTGAGATTGAACCCAAACTACTGAGATTAAATCCAAAAAACTGAGATTAAGTCCAAACAACTGAGATTAAACCCAAATAACTGAAATTAAACCCAATCAAATCAGATTACATCCAAACAACTGAGATTAAGTCCAAATAACTGATATTAAACCCAAACTACTGAGATTAAATCCAAACAACTCAGATTAAATCCAAACTGAGATTAAACCCAAACAACTGAGATTAAATCCACAAAACTGAGATTAAATACAAACAACTGGAATTAAATCCAAACTACTGAGGTTGAACGCAAACTACTGAGATTAAATCCAAAAAACTGAGATTAATTCCAAACAACTGAGATTAAACCCAAACAACTGAGATTAAACACAATCAACTCAGATTACATCCAAACAACTGAGATTAAGTCCAAACAACTGATGTTAAACCCAAACTACTGAGATTAAATCCAAACAACTGAGATTAATTCCGAAAAACAGAGATTAAATCCAAACGGAGATTATACCCAAACAACTGAGAATAAATCCAAAAACCTGAGATTAATCCAAACAACTGAGATTAAATCCAAACAACTGAGATTAAATCCAAACAACTGAGATTAAACACAGACTGATATAGAACCCAAACTGACATTAAACCAAAACCACTGAGATGAAACTCAAAAAACAGATATTAAAACCACAAAACTGAAATTAAATCCAAAAAACCGATATTAAATCGAAACAACTGAGATTAAATCCAGACAACTGAGATTCAATCCAAACTGACACTAAATCCAAACAACTGAAATTAAATCCAAACAACTGAGATTAAATCCAAAAAACTGAGAATAAATACAAACAACTGGAATTAAACCCAAACTACTGAGATTGAACCCAAACTACTGAGATTAAATCCAAAAAACTGAGATTAAGTCCAAACAACTGAGATTAAACCCAAACAACTGAGATTAAACCCAATCAAATCAGATTACATTCAAACAACTGAGATTAAGTCCAAACAACTGATGTTAAACCCAAACTACTGAGATTAAATCCAAACAACTGAGATTAATTCCGAAAAACAGAGATTAAATCCAAACGGAGATTATACCCAAACATCTGAGATTAAATCCAAAAACCTGAGATTAATCCAAACAACTGAGATTAAATCCAAACAACTGAGATTAAATCCAAGCAACTGAGATTACACACAAACTGATATTGAACCCAAACTGAGATTAAACCAAAACCACTGAGATGAAACTCAAAAAACTGATTTTAAAACCACAAAACTCAAATTAAATCCAAAAAACCGATACTAAATCGAAACAACTGAGATTAAATCCAGACAACTGAGGTTCAATCCAAACTGACACTAAATCCAAACAACTGAGTTTAAATCCAAACAACTGAGATTAAATCCAAACTGAGATTAAACCCAAACAACTGAGATTAAATCCAAAAAACTGAGATTAAATACAAACAACTGGAATTAAACCCAAACTACTGAGGTTGAACCCAAACTACTGAGATTAAATCCAAAAAACTGAGATTAAGTCCAAACAACTGAGATTAAACCCCAGCAACTGAGATTAAACACAATCAACTCAGTTTACATCCAAACAACTGAGATTAAGTCCAAACAACTGAGATTAAACCCAAACAACTGAGATTAAATCCAAAAAACTGAGAATAAATACAAACAACTGGAATTAATCCCAAACTACTGAGATTGAACCCGAACTATTGAGATTAAATCCAAAAAACTGAGATTAAGTCCAAACAACTGAGATTAAACCCAAACTACTGAGATTAAATCCAATCAAATCAGATTACAACCAAACAACTGAGATTAAGTCCAAACAACTGATATTAAACCCAAACTACTGAGATTAAATCGAAACAACTGAGATTAATTCCGAAAAAAAGAGATTTAATCCAAACGGAGATTATACCCAAACACCTGAGATTAAATCCAAAAACCTGAGATTAATCCAAACAACTGAGATTAAATCCAAACAACTGAGATTAAATCCAAACAACTGAGATTAAACACAAACTGATATTGAACCCAAACTGAGATTAAACCAAAACCACTGAGATGACAATCTAAAAACTGTTATTAAAACCACAAAACTGAAATTAAATCCAAAGAACCGATATTAAATCCAAACAACTGAGATTAAATCGAAACAACTGGGAGTCAATCCAAACTGACATTAAAGCCAAACAACTGAGATTAAACCCAAACAACTGAGATTAAATCCAAACTGAGATTAAACCCAAACAACTGAGATTAAATCCAAATAACTGAGAATAAATACAAACTACTGGAATTAAACCCAAACTACTGAGATTGAACCCAAACTACTGAGATTAAATCCAAAAAACTGAGATTAAGTCCAAACAACTGAGATTAAACCCAAATAACTGAAATTAAACCCAATCAAATCAGATTACATCCAAACAACTGAGATTAAGTCCAAATAACTGATATTAAACCCAAACTACTGAGATTAAATCCAAACAACTCAGATTAAATCCAAACTGAGATTAAACCCAAACAACTGAGATTAAATCCACAAAACTGAGATTAAATACAAACAACTGGAATTAAATCCAAACTACTGAGGTTGAACGCAAACTACTGAGATTAAATCCAAAAAACTGAGATTAATTCCAAACAACTGAGATTAAACCCAAACAACTGAGATTAAACACAATCAACTCAGATTACATCCAAACAACTGAGATTAAGTCCAAACAACTGATGTTAAACCCAAACTACTGAGATTAAATCCAAACAACTGAGATTAATTCCGAAAAACAGAGATTAAATCCAAACGGAGATTATACCCAAACAACTGAGAATAAATCCAAAAACCTGAGATTAATCCAAACAACTGAGATTAAATCCAAACAACTGAGATTAAATCCAAACAACTGAGATTAAACACAGACTGATATAGAACCCAAACTGACATTAAACCAAAACCACTGAGATGAAACTCAAAAAACAGATATTAAAACCACAAAACTGAAATTAAATCCAAAAAACCGATATTAAATCGAAACAACTGAGATTAAATCCAGACAACTGAGATTCAATCCAAACTGACACTAAATCCAAACAACTGAAATTAAATCCAAACAACTGAGATTAAATCCAAAAAACTGAGAATAAATACAAACAACTGGAATTAAACCCAAACTACTGAGATTGAACCCAAACTACTGAGATTAAATCCAAAAAACTGAGATTAAGTCCAAACAACTGAGATTAAACCCAAACAACTGAGATTAAACCCAATCAAATCAGATTACATTCAAACAACTGAGATTAAGTCCAAACAACTGATGTTAAACCCAAACTACTGAGATTAAATCCAAACAACTGAGATTAATTCCGAAAAACAGAGATTAAATCCAAACGGAGATTATACCCAAACATCTGAGATTAAATCCAAAAACCTGAGATTAATCCAAACAACTGAGATTAAATCCAAACAACTGAGATTAAATCCAAGCAACTGAGATTACACACAAACTGATATTGAACCCAAACTGAGATTAAACCAAAACCACTGAGATGAAACTCAAAAAACTGATTTTAAAACCACAAAACTCAAATTAAATCCAAAAAACCGATACTAAATCGAAACAACTGAGATTAAATCCAGACAACTGAGGTTCAATCCAAACTGACACTAAATCCAAACAACTGAGTTTAAATCCAAACAACTGAGATTAAATCCAAACTGAGATTAAACCCAAACAACTGAGATTAAATCCAAAAAACTGAGATTAAATACAAACAACTGGAATTAAACCCAAACTACTGAGGTTGAACCCAAACTACTGAGATTAAATCCAAAAAACTGAGATTAAGTCCAAACAACTGAGATTAAACCCAAACAACTGAGATTAAACACAATCAACTCAGTTTACATCCAAACAACTGAGATTAAGTCCAAACAACTGATATTAAACCCAAACTACTGAGCTTAAATCCAAACAACTGAGATTAAATCCAAACTGAGATTAAACCCAAACAACTGAGATTAAATCCAAAAAACTGAGAATAAATACAAACAACTGGAATTAAACCCAAACTACTGAGATTGAACCCGAACTATTGAGATTAAATCCAAAAAACTGAGATTAAGTCCAAACAACTGAGATTAAACCCAAACTACTGAGATTAAATCCAATCAAATCAGATTACAACCAAACAACTGAGATTAAGTCCAAACAACTGATATTAAACCCAAACTACTGAGATTAAATCGAAACAACTGAGATTAATTCCGAAAAAAAGAGATTTAATCCAAACGGAGATTATACCCAAACACCTGAGATTAAATCCAAAAACCTGAGATTAATCCAAACAACTGAGATTAAATCCAAACAACTGAGATTAAATCCAAACAACTGAGATTAAACACAAACTGATATTGAACCCAAACTGAGATTAAACCAAAACCACTGAGATGACAATCTAAAAACTGTTATTAAAACCACAAAACTGAAATTAAATCCAAAGAACCGATATTAAATCCAAACAACTGAGATTAAATCGAAACAACTGGGAGTCAATCCAAACTGACATTAAAGCCAAACAACTGAGATTAAACCCAAACAACTGAGATTAAATCCAAACTGAGATTAAACCCAAACAACTGAGATTAAATCCAAATAACTGAGAATAAATACAAACTACTGGAATTAAACCCAAACTACTGAGATTGAACCCAAACTACTGAGATTAAATCCAAAAAACTGAGATTAAGTCCAAACAACTGAGATTAAACCCAAATAACTGAAATTAAACCCAATCAAATCAGATTACATCCAAACAACTGAGATTAAGTCCAAACAACTGATATTAAACCCAAACTACTGAGATTAAATCCAAACAACTCAGATTAAATCCAAACTGAGATTAAACCCAAACAACTGAGATTAAATCCACAAAACTGAGATTAAATACAAACAACTGGAATTAAATCCAAACTACTGAGGTTGAACGCAAACTACTGAGATTAAATCCAAAAAACTGAGATTAATTCCAAACAACTGAGATTAAACCCAAACAACTGAGATTAAACACAATCAACTCAGATTACATCCAAACAACTGAGATTAAGTCCAAACAACTGATGTTAAACCCAAACTACTGAGATTAAATCCAAACAACTGAGATTAATTCCGAAAAACAGAGATTAAATCCAAACGGAGATTATACCCAAACAACTGAGAATAAATCCAAAAACCTGAGATTAATCCAAACAACTGAGATTAAATCCAAACAACTGAGATTAAATCCAAACAACTGAGATTAAACACAGACTGATATAGAACCCAAACTGACATTAAACCAAAACCACTGAGATGAAACTCAAAAAACAGATATTAAAACCACAAAACTGAAATTAAATCCAAAAAACCGATATTAAATCGAAACAACTGAGATTAAATCCAGACAACTGAGATTCAATCCAAACTGACACTAAATCCAAACAACTGAAATTAAATCCAAACAACTGAGATTAAATCCAAAAAACTGAGAATAAATACAAACAACTGGAATTAAACCCAAACTACTGAGATTGAACCCAAACTACTGAGATTAAATCCAAAAAACTGAGATTAAGTCCAAACAACTGAGATTAAACCCAAACAACTGAGATTAAACCCAATCAAATCAGATTACATTCAAACAACTGAGATTAAGTCCAAACAACTGATGTTAAACCCAAACTACTGAGATTAAATCCAAACAACTGAGATTAATTCCGAAAAACAGAGATTAAATCCAAACGGAGATTATACCCAAACATCTGAGATTAAATCCAAAAACCTGAGATTAATCCAAACAACTGAGATTAAATCCAAACAACTGAGATTAAATCCAAGCAACTGAGATTAAACACAAACTGATATTGAACCCAAACTGAGATTAAACCAAAACCACTGAGATGAAACTCAAAAAACTGATTTTAAAACCACAAAACTGAAATTAAATCCAAAAAACCGATATTAAATCGAAACAACTGAGATTAAATCCAGACAACTGAGGTTCAATCCAAACTGACACTAAATCCAAACAACTGAGTTTAAATCCAAACAACTGAGATTAAATCCAAACTGAGATTAAACCCAAACAACTGAGATTAAATCCAAAAAACTGAGATTAAATACAAACAACTGGAATTAAACCCAAACTACTGTGGTTGAACCCAAACTACTGAGATTAAATCCAAAAAACTGAGATTAAGTCCAAACAACTGAGATTAAACCCAAACAACTGAGATTAAACACAATCAACTCAGTTTACATCCAAACAACTGAGATTAAGTCCAAACAACTGATATTAAACCCAAACTACTGAGCTTAAATCCAAACAACTGAGATTAAATCCAAACTGAGATTAAACCCAAACAACTGAGATTAAATCCAAAAAACTGAGAATAAATACAAACAACTGGAATTAAACCCAAACTACTGAGATTGAACCCGAACTATTGAGATTAAATCCAAAAAACTGAGATTAAGTCCAAACAACTGAGATTAAACCCAAACTACTGAGATTAAATCCAATCAAATCAGATTACAACCAAACAACTGAGATTAAGTCCAAACAACTGATATTAAACCCAAACTACTGAGATTAAATCGAAACAACTGAGATTAATTCCGAAAAAAAGAGATTTAATCCAAACGGAGATTATACCCAAACACCTGAGATTAAATCCAAAAACCTGAGATTAATCCAAACAACTGAGATTAAATCCAAACAACTGAGATTAAATCCAAACAACTGAGATTAAACACAAACTGATATTGAACCCAAACTGAAATTAAACCAAAACCACTGAGATGACAATCTAAAAACTGTTATTAAAACCACAAAACTGAAATTAAATCCAAAGAACCGATATTAAATCCAAACAACTGAGATTAAATCGAAACAACTGGGAGTCAATCCAAACTGACATTAAAGCCAAACAACTGAGATTAAACCCAAACAACTGAGATTAAATCCAAACTGAGATTAAACCCAAACAACTGAGATTAAATCCAAATAACTGAGAATAAATACAAACTACTGGAATTAAACCCAAACTACTGAGATTGAACCCAAACTACTGAGATTAAATCCAAAAAACTGAGATTAAGTCCAAACAACTGAGATTAAACCCAAATAACTGAAATTAAACCCAATCAAATCAGATTACATCCAAACAACTGAGATTAAGTCCAAACAACTGATATTAAACCCAAACTACTGAGATTAAATCCAAACAACTCAGATTAAATCCAAACTGAGATTAAACCCAAACAACTGAGATTAAATCCACAAAACTGAGATTAAATACAAACAACTGGAATTAAATCCAAACTACTGAGGTTGAACGCAAACTACTGAGATTAAATCCAAAAAACTGAGATTAATTCCAAACAACTGAGATTAAACCCAAACAACTGAGATTAAACACAATCAACTCAGATTACATCCAAACAACTGAGATTAAGTCCAAACAACTGATGTTAAACCCAAACTACTGAGATTAAATCCAAACAACTGAGATTAATTCCGAAAAACAGAGATTAAATCCAAACGGAGATTATACCCAAACAACTGAGAATAAATCCAAAAACCTGAGATTAATCCAAACAACTGAGATTAAATCCAAACAACTGAGATTAAATCCAAACAACTGAGATTAAACACAGACTGATATAGAACCCAAACTGACATTAAACCAAAACCACTGAGATGAAACTCAAAAAACAGATATTAAAACCACAAAACTGAAATTAAATCCAAAAAACCGATATTAAATCGAAACAACTGAGATTAAATCCAGACAACTGAGATTCAATCCAAACTGACACTAAATCCAAACAACTGAAATTAAATCCAAACAACTGAGATTAAATCCAAAAAAACTGAGAATAAATACAAACAACTGGAATTAAACCCAAACTACTGAGATTGAACCCAAACTACTGAGATTAAATCCAAAAAACTGAGATTAAGTCCAAACAACTGAGATTAAACCCAAACAACTGAGATTAAACCCAATCAAATCAGATTACATTCAAACAACTGAGATTAAGTCCAAACAACTGATGTTAAACACAAACTACTGAGATTAAATCCAAACAACTGAGATTAATTCCGAAAAACAGAGATTAAATCCAAACGGAGATTATACCCAAACATCTGAGATTAAATCCAAAAACCTGAGATTAATCCAAACAACTGAGATTAAATCCAAGCAACTGAGATTAAACACAAACTGATATTGAACCCAAACTGAGATTAAACCAAAACCACTGAGATGAAACTCAAAAAACTGATTTTAAAACCACAAAACTGAAATTAAATCCAAAAAACCGATATTAAATCGAAACAACTGAGATTAAATCCAGACAACTGAGGTTCAATCCAAACTGACACTAAATCCAAACAACTGAGTTTAACATAGAACATAGAACATAGAACATTACAGCGCAGAACAGGCCCTTCGGCCCACGATGTTGCACCGACCAGTTAAAAAAAAAACTGTGACCCTCCAACCTAAACCAATTTCTTTTCGTCCATGAACCTATCTACGGATCTCTTAAACGCCCCCAAACTAGGCGCATTTACTACTGATGCTGGCAGGGCATTCCAATCCCTCACCACCCTCTGGGTAAAGAACCTACCCCTGACATCGGTTCTATAACTACCCCCCCTCAATTTAAAGCCATGCCCCCTCGTGCTGGATTTCTCCATCAGAGGAAAAAGGCTATCACTATCCACCCTATCTAAACCTCTAATCATCTTATATGTTTCAATAAGATCCCCTCTTAGCCGCCGCCTTTCCAGCGAAAACAATCCCAAATCCCTCAGCCTCTCCTCATAGGATCTCCCCTCCATACCAGGCAACATCCTGGTAAACCTCCTCTGCACCCTCTCCAAAGCCTCCACATCCTTCCTGTAATGTGGGGACCAGAACTGCACACAGTACTCCAAGTGCGGCCGCACCAGAGTTGTGTACAGTTGCAACATAACGCTACGACTCCTAAATTCAATCCCCCTACCAATAAACGCCAAGACACCATATGCCTTCTTAACAACCTTATCTACTTGATTCCCAACTTTCAGGGATCTATGCACACATATACCTAGATCCCTCTGCTCCTCCACACTATTCAAAGTCCTCCCGTTAGCCCTATACTCAACACATCTGTTATTCCTACCAAAGTGAATTACCTCACACTTCTCCGCATTAAACTCCATCCGCCACCTCTCGGCCCACTTTGCAACCTGTCTAAGTCTTCCTGCAAACTACGACACCCTTCCTCACTGTCTACCACACCACCGACTTTGGTGTCATCAGCAAATTTGCTAATCCACCCAACTATACCCTCATCCAGATCATTAATAAATATTACAAACAGCAGTGGCCCCAAAACAGATCCCTGAGGTACACCACTTGTAACCGCACTCCATGATGAATATTTACTATCAACCACCACCCTCTGTTTCCTATCCGCTAGCCAATTCCTGATCCAATTTCCTAGATCACCCCCAATCCCATACATCTGCATTTTCTGCAGAAGCCTACCATGGTGAACCTTATCAAACGCCTTACTAAAATCCATATATACCACGTCCACTGCCCTGCCCCCATCCACCTCCTTGGTCACTTTCTCAAAAAACTCAATAAGGTTAGTAAGGCACGACCTACCTGCCACAAAACCATGCTGACTATCACCTATCAATTCATTACTCTCCAAATAACTATAAATCCTATTCCTTATAATTTTTTCCAACATCTTGCCGACAACAGAAGTGAGACTCACCGGTCTATAATTCCCGGGGAAGTCTCTGTTCCCCTTCTTAAACAATGGGACAACATTCGCTAATCCAAACAACTGAGATTAAATCCAAACTGAGATTAAAACTAAACAACTGAGATTAAATCCAAAAAACTGAGATTAAATACAAACAACTGGAATTAAACCCAAACTACTGAGGTTGAACCCAAACTACTGAGATTAAATCCAAAAAACTGAGATTAAGTCCAGACAACTGAGATTAAACCCAAACAACTGAGATTAAACACAATCAACTCAGTTTACATCCAAACAACTGAGATTAAGTCCAAACAACTGATATTAAACCCAAACTACTGAGCTTAAATCCAAACAACTGAGATTAAATCCAAACTGAGATTAAACCCAAACAACTGAGATTAAATCCAAAAAACTGAGAACAAATACAAACAACTGGTATTAAACGCAAACTACTGACATTGAACCCAAACTACTGAGATTAAATCCAAAAAACTGAGATTAAGTCCAAACAACTGAGATTAAACCCAAATAACTGAAATTAAACCCAATCAAATCAGATTACATCCAAACAACTGAGATTAAGTCCAAACAACTGATATTAAACCCAAACTACTGAGATTAAATCCAAACAACTGAGATTAAATCCAAACTGAGATTAAACCCAAACAACTGAGATTAAAGCCAAACAACTGAGATTAAATCTAAACAACTGAGATTAAACACAAACTGATATTGAACCCAAACTGAGATTAAACCAAAACCACTGAGATGAAACTCAAAAAACTGATTTTAAAATCACAAAACTGAAATTAAATCCGAAAAACCGATTTTAAATCGAAACAACTGAGATTAAATCCAGACAACTGAGATTCAATCCAAACTGACAGTAAATCCAAACAACTGAGCTTAAATCCAAACAACTGAGATTAAATCCAAACTGAGATTAAACCCAAACAACTGAGATGAAATCCAAAAAACTGAGATTAAATACAAACAACTGGAATTAAACCCAAACTACTGAGGTTGAACCCAAAATACTGTGATTAAATCCAAAAAACTGAGATTAAGTCCAAACAACTGAGATTAAACCCAAACAACTGAGATTAAACACAATCAACTCAGTTTACATCCAAACAACTGAGATTAAGTCCAAACAACTGATATTAAACCCAAACTACTGAGCTTAAATCCAAACAACTGAGATTAAATCCAAACTGAGATTAAACCCAAACAACTGAGATTAAATCCAAAAAACTGAGAATAAATACAAACAACTGGAATTAAACCCAAACTACTGAGATTGAACCCGAACTATTGAGATTAAATCCAAAAAACTGAGATTAAGTCCAAACAACTGAGATTAAACCCAAACTACTGAGATTAAATCCAATCAAATCAGATTACAACCAAACAACTGAGATTAAGTCCAAACAACTGATATTAAACCCAAACTACTGAGATTAAATCGAAACAACTGAGATTAATTCCGAAAAAAAGAGATTTAATCCAAACGGAGATTATACCCAAACACCTGAGATTAAATCCAAAAACCTGAGATTAATCCAAACAACTGAGATTAAATCCAAACAACTGAGATTAAATCCAAACAACTGAGATTAAACACAAACTGATATTGAACCCAAACTGAGATTAAACCAAAACCACTGAGATGACAATCTAAAAACTGTTATTAAAACCACAAAACTGAAATTAAATCCAAAAAACCGATATTAAATCCAAACAACTGAGATTAAATCCAAACAACTGGGAGTCAATCCAAACTGACATTAAAGCCAAACAACTGAGATTAAACCCAAACAACTGAGATTAAATCCAAACTGAGATTAAACCCAAACAACTGAGATTAAATCCAAATAACTGAGAATAAATACAAACTACTGGAATTAAACCCAAACTACTGAGATTGAACCCAAACTACTGAGATTAAATCCAAAAAACTGAGATTAAGTCCAAACAACTGAGATTAAACCCAAACTACTGAGATTAAATCCAATCAAATCAGATTACAACCAAACAACTGAGATTAAGTCCAAACAACTGATATTAAACCCAAACTACTGAGATTAAATCCAAACAACTGAGATTAAATCCAAACTGAGATTAAACCCAAACAACTGAGATTAAATCCAAAAAACTGAGATTAAGTCCAAACAACTGAGATTAAACCCAAATAACTGAAATTAAACCCAATCAAATCAGATTACATCCAAACAACTGAGATTAAGTCCAAACAACTGATATTAAACCCAAACTACTGAGATTAAATCCAAACAACTGAGATTAAATCCAAACTGAGATTAAACCCAAACAACTGAGATTAAAGCCAAACAACTGAGATTAAATCCAAACAACTGAGATTAAACACAAACTGATATTGAACCCAAACTGAGATTAAACCAAAACCACTGAGATGAAACTCAAAAAACTGATTTTAAAATCACAAAACTGAAATTAAATCCGAAAAACCGATTTTAAATCGAAACAACTGAGATTAAATCCAGACAACTGAGATTCAATCCAAACTGACAGTAAATCCAAACAACCGAGCTTAAATCCAAACAACTGAGATTAAATCCAAACTGAGATTAAACCCAAACAACTGAGATGAAATCCAAAAAACTGAGATTAAATACAAACAACTGGAATTAAACCCAAACTACTGAGGTTGAACCCAAAATACTGTGATTAAATCCAAAAAACTGAGATTAAGTCCAAACAACTGAGATTAAACCCAAACAACTGAGATTAAACACAATCAACTCAGTTTACATCCAAACAACTGAGATTAAGTCCAAACAACTGATATTAAACCCAAACTACTGAGCTTAAATCCAAACAACTGAGATTAAATCCAAACTGAGATTAAACCCAAACAACTGAGATTAAATCCAAAAAACTGAGAATAAATACAAACAACTGGAATTAAACCCAAACTACTGAGATTGAACCCGAACTATTGAGATTAAATCCAAAAAACTGAGATTAAGTCCAAACAACTGAGATTAAACCCAAACTACTGAGATTAAATCCAATCAAATCAGATTACAACCAAACAACTGAGATTAAGTCCAAACAACTGATATTAAACCCAAACTACTGAGATTAAATCGAAACAACTGAGATTAATTCCGAAAAAAAGAGATTTAATCCAAACGGAGATTATACCCAAACACCTGAGATTAAATCCAAAAACCTGAGATTAATCCAAACAACTGAGATTAAATCCAAACAACTGAGATTAAATCCAAACAACTGAGATTAAACACAAACTGATATTGAACCCAAACTGAGATTAAACCAAAACCACTGAGATGACAATCTAAAAACTGTTATTAAAACCACAAAACTGAAATTAAATCCAAAAAACCGATATTAAATCCAAACAACTGAGATTAAATCCAAACAACTGGGAGTCAATCCAAACTGACATTAAAGCCAAACAACTGAGATTAAACCCAAACAACTGAGATTAAATCCAAACTGAGATTAAACCCAAACAACTGAGATTAAATCCAAATAACTGAGAATAAATACAAACTACTGGAATTAAACCCAAACTACTGAGATTGAACCCAAACTACTGAGATTAAATCCAAAAAACTGAGATTAAGTCCAAACAACTGAGATTAAACCCAAATAACTGAAATTAAACCCAATCAAATCAGATTACATCCAAACAACTGAGATTAAGTCCAAACAACTGATATTAAACCCAAACTACTGAGATTAAATCCAAACAACTGAGATTAAATCCAAACTGAGATTAAACCCAAACAACTGAGATTAAATCCACAAAACTGAGATTAAATACAAACAACTGGAATTAAATCCAAACTACTGAGGTTGAACGCAAACTACTGAGATTAAATCCACAAAACTGAGATTAAGTCCAAACAACTGAGATTAAACCCAAACAACTGAGATTAAACACAATCAACTCAGATTACATCCAAACAACTGAGATTAAGTCCAAACAACTGATGTTAAACCCAAACTACTGAGATTAAATCCAAACAACTGAGATTAATTCCGAAAAACAGAGATTAAATCCAAACGGAGATTATACCCAAACAACTGAGAATAAATCCAAAAACCTGAGATTAATCCAAACAACTGAGATTAAATCCAAACAACTGAGATTAAATCCAAACAACTGAGATTAAATCCAAACTGAGATTAAACCCAAACAACTGAGATTAAAGCCAAACAACTGAGATTAAATCTAAACAACTGAGATTAAACACAAACTGATATTGAACCCAAACTGAGATTAAACCAAAACCACTGAGATGAAACTCAAAAAACTGATTTTAAAATCACAAAACTGAAATTAAATCCGAAAAACCGATTTTAAATCGAAACAACTGAGATTAAATCCAGACAACTGAGATTCAATCCAAACTGACAGTAAATCCAAACAACTGAGCTTAAATCCAAACAACTGAGATTAAATCCAAACTGAGATTAAACCCAAACAACTGAGATGAAATCCAAAAAACTGAGATTAAATACAAACAACTGGAATTAAACCCAAACTACTGAGGTTGAACCCAAAATACTGTGATTAAATCCAAAAAACTGAGATTAAGTCCAAACAACTGAGATTAAACCCAAACAACTGAGATTAAACACAATCAACTCAGTTTACATCCAAACAACTGAGATTAAGTCCAAACAACTGATATTAAACCCAAACTACTGAGCTTAAATCCAAACAACTGAGATTAAATCCAAACTGAGATTAAACTGGCTGAGGGACTGGAGCAAGGGACAAGGATTTGGGTACTTGGATCATTGGGACCTCTTTAGGGGCAGGTGTGACCTGTTTAAAAAAGACGGGTGGCACTTGAATCCCAGGGGGACCAATATCCTGGCGGGAAGGTTGGCTAAGGCTACTGGAGAGACTTTAAACTAGAAAGGTTGGGGGGAGGGAATCGAAATGAGGGGACTGAGAGCGAGGAGGTTAGCTCGCAAATAGATAAGGAATGTAGACAGGGTAAGAGGGAGGTTAGACGAGTGAGGGAGAAGGGAAGTGCTCAGGCTGAAGGTCTGAGATGTGTCTATTTTAATGCCAGGAGTGTAGTGAATAAAGTGGATGAGCTTGGAGCGTGGATTGCTGCTTCGAATTGTGATGTGGTGGCCATTACGGAGACTTGGATGTCTCAGGGACAGGACTGGGTGCTTCAGGTGCCAGGTTTTAGATGTTTCAGGAAGGACAGGGAGGGAGGCAAGAGAGGGGGGGGAGTGGCACTGTTGATCAGGGATAGTGTCACGGCTGTAGAGAAGGTGGACGCCGTGGAGGGACTGACTACGGAATCTCTGTGGGTGGAGGTTAGGAATAGGAAGGGGTCGGTAACTTTGCTGGGTGTTTTCTATAGGCCGCCCAATAGTAACAGAGATGTTGAGGAGCAGATGGGGAAACAGATCCTGGAGAGATGTAGGAATAACAGAGTTGTCGTGATGGGAGATTTTAATTTCCCAAACATAGATTGGAATATCCCTAGGGCTAGGGGTTTGGATGGAGAGGAGTTTGTTAGGTGTGTCCAGGAGAGTTTCCTGACACAGTATGTGGATAAGCCTACTAGAGGAGAGGCTGTTCTTGATCTGGTGCTGGCTAATGAACCTGGACAGGTGGAGGATCTCTCGGTGGGTGAACATCTTGGGGATAGCGATCATAATTCTATCTCCTTCACGATAGCATTGGAAAGAGATAGGGTCAGGCAGGCTAGGAAAGTGTTTCTCTGGAGTAAAGGGAAATACAGTGTCATCAGGGAGGAAATTAGACGGGTAAATTGGAAGGAGGCATTCTTGGGGAAAAGTACCGAAGGAAAGTGGAGGATTTTCAAGGAATGTTTGTCTGGAGCTCTGCATGACAACGTTCCGATGAGACAGGGGGGTGTTGGTAGGGTACGGGAACCGTGGTGCACGAAGGTTGTGATGAACCTGGTAAATAAGAAAAGAGAGGCGTACAGAAGGTTCAGAGAGCTAGGAGGTGTTAAGGATTTAGAGGAGTATACGCGATGTAGGAAGGAGCTTAAGAAGGAAATTAGGAGAGCGAGAAGGGGTCATGAGAAGACCTTGGCGGGTAAGATTAAGGAGAATCCCAAGGCTTTCTACAAATATGTCAAGAGTAAAAGGATGAGATGTGAAGGCATAGGACCCTTAAAAGGTGAAGGGGGAAAAGTTTGTGCGGAACCGTTAGAAATGGCGGAGGTGCTTAATGAATACTTTACCTCGGTATTCACGGTGGAAAGGGATCTGGGTGGTTGTACTGCTGGATTGCGGAGGACAGAAAGGATCGAGCATGTGGACATAAAGAAAGAGGATGTGTTGGAACTATTGAATGGCATCAAGGTTGGTAAGTCGCCGGGACCGGATGGGATGTACCCCAGGTTACTGTGGGAGGCGAGGGAGGAGATTGCGGAGCCTTTGGCGATGATCTTTGCATCGTCGATGGAGACGGGAGAGGTTCCGGAGGATTGGAGGATTGCGGATGTGGTCCCTATATTCAAGAAAGGGAACAGGGACAGCCCGGGAAATTACCGACCGGTGAGTCTAACCTCAGTGGTTGGTAAGTTGATGGAGAGGATCCTGAGAGACAGGATTTATGATCATCTAGAGAAGTTTAGTATGATCAAAAGTAGTCAGCACGGCTTTGTCAGGGGCAGGTCGTGCCTTACGAGCCTGGTTGAGTTCTTTGAAAATGTGACCAAGCACATTGACGAAGGAAGAGCGGTGGATGTGGTCTATATGGACTTCAGCAAAGCGTTCGATAAGGTCCCCCATGCAAGACTTCTTGAGAAAGTGAGAGGGCATGGGATCCAAGGGGCTGTTGCCTTGTGGATCCAGAACTGGCTTGCCTGCAGAAGGCAGAGAGTGGCTGTGGAGGGGTCTTTCTCTGCATGGAGGTCAGTGACCAGTGGAGTGCCCCAGGGATCTGTTCTGGGACCCTTGCTGTTTGTCATTTTCATAAATGACCTGGATGAGGAAGTGGAGGGATGGGTTGGTAAGTTTGCTGACGACACCAAGGTAGGTGGTGTTGTGGATAGTTTGGGGGGATGTCAGAAGTTGCAGCGAGACATAGATAGAATGCAAGACTGGGCGGAGAAGTGGCAGATGGACTTCAACCCGGATAAGTGTGTAGTGATCCATTTTGGCAGATCCAATGGGATGGAGCAGCAGTATAAAATGAAGGGTACCATTCTTAGCAGTGTAGAGGATCAGAAGGACCTTGGGGTCCGGGTCCATAGGACTCTTAAATCGGCCTCGCAGGTGGAGGATGCGGTCAAGAAGGCGTATGGCGTACTAGCCTTCATTAATCGAGGGATTGAGTTTAGGAGTCGGGAGATAATGCTGCAGCTTTATAGGACCCTGGTTAGACCCCACTTGGAGTACTGCGCGCAGTTCTGGTCACCTCATTACAGGAAAGATGTTGAAGCCATTGAAAGGGTGCAGAGGAGATTTACAAGGATGTTGCCTGGATTGGGGGGCATGCCTTATGAGGATAGGTTGAGGGAGCTTGGTCTCTTCTCCCTGGAGAGACGAAGGATGAGAGGTGACCTGATAGAGGTTCACAAGATGTTGAGGGGTCTGGATAGGGTGGACTCTCAGAGGCTATTTCCAAGGGCTGAAATGGTTGCTACGAGAGGACACAGGTTTAAGGTGCTGGGGGGTAGGTACAGGGGGGATGTCAGGGGTAAGTTTTTCACTCAGAGGGTGGTGGGTGAGTGGAATCGGCTGACGTCGGTGGTGGTGGAGGCAAACTCGTTGGGGTCTTTTAAGAGACTTCTGGATGAGTACATGGGATTTAATGGGATTGAGGGCTATAGATAGGCCTAGAGGTGGGGATGTGATCGGCGCAACTTGTGGGCCGAAGGGCCTGTTTGTGCTGTGACTTTCTATGTTCTATGTTCTATGTTTTAAACCCAAACAACCGAGATTAAATCCAAAAAACTGAGAATAAATACAAACAACTGGAATTAAACCCAAACTACTGAGATTGAACCCGAACTATTGAGATTAAATCCAAAAAACTGAGATTAAGTCCAAACAACTGAGATTAAACCCAAACTACTGAGATTAAATCCAATCAAATCAGATTACAACCAAACAACTGAGATTAAGTCCAAACAACTGATATTAAACCCAAACTACTGAGATTAAATCGAAACAACTGAGATTAATTCCGAAAAAAAGAGATTTAATCCAAACGGAGATTATACCCAAACACCTGAGATTAAATCCAAAAACCTGAGATTAATCCAAACAACTGAGATTAAATCCAAACAACTGAGATTAAATCCAAACAACTGAGATTAAACACAAACTGATATTGAACCCAAACTGAGATTAAACCAAAACCACTGAGATGACAATCTAAAAACTGTTATTAAAACCACAAAACTGAAATTAAATCCAAAAAACCGATATTAAATCCAAACAACTGAGATTAAATCCAAACAACTGGGAGTCAATCCAAACTGACATTAAAGCCAAACAACTGAGATTAAACCCAAACAACTGAGATTAAATCCAAACTGAGATTAAACCCAAACAACTGAGATTAAATCCAAATAACTGAGAATAAATACAAACTACTGGAATTAAACCCAAACTACTGAGATTGAACCCAAACTACTGAGATTAAATCCAAAAAACTGAGATTAAGTCCAAACAACTGAGATTAAACCCAAATAACTGAAATTAAACCCAATCAAATCAGATTACATCCAAACAACTGAGATTAAGTCCAAACAACTGATATTAAACCCAAACTACTGAGATTAAATCCAAACAACTGAGATTAAATCCAAACTGAGATTAAACCCAAACAACTGAGATTAAATCCACAAAACTGAGATTAAATACAAACAACTGGAATTAAATCCAAACTACTGAGGTTGAACGCAAACTACTGAGATTAAATCCACAAAACTGAGATTAAGTCCAAACAACTGAGATTAAACCCAAACAACTGAGATTAAACACAATCAACTCAGATTACATCCAAACAACTGAGATTAAGTCCAAACAACTGATGTTAAACCCAAACTACTGAGATTAAATCCAAACAACTGAGATTAATTCCGAAAAACAGAGATTAAATCCAAACGGAGATTATACCCAAACAACTGAGAATAAATCCAAAAACCTGAGATTAATCCAAACAACTGAGATTAAATCCAAACAACTGAGATTAAATCCAAACAACTGAGATTAAACACAGACTGATATAGAACCCAAACTGACATTAAACCAAAACCACTGAGATGAAACTCAAAAAACAGATATTAAAACCACAAAACTGAAATTAAATCCAAAAAACCGATATTAAATCGAAACAACTGAGATTAAATCCAGACAACTGAGATTCAATCCAAACTGACACTAAATCCAAACAACTGAAATTAAATCCAAACAACTGAGATTAAATCCAAAAACCTGAGATTAATCCAAACAACTGAGATTAAATCCAAACAACTGAGATAAAATCCAAACAACTGAGATTAAACACAAACTGATATTGAACCCAAACTGAGATTAAACCAAAACCACTGAGATAAAACTCAAAAAACTGATATTAAAACCACAAAACTGAAATTAAATCCAAAAAACCGAGATGAAATCGAAACAACTGATATTAAACCCAAACTACTGAGATTAAATCCAAACTGAGATTAAACCCAAACAACTGAGATTAAATCCAAAAAACTGAGATTAAATCCAAACTGAGATTAAACCCAAACAACTGAGATTAAATCAAAAAAACTGAGATTAAATACAAACAACTGGAATTAAACCCAAACTAGTGAGGTTGAACCCAAACTACTGAGATTAAATCCAAAAAACTGAGATTAAGTCCAAACAACTGAGATTAAACCCCAGCAACTGAGATTAAACACAATCAACTCAGTTTACATCCAAACAACTGAGATTAAGTCCAAACAACTGATATTAAACCCAAACTACTGAGCTTAATTCCAAACTACTGAGATTAAATCCAAAAAACTGAGATTAAGTCCAAACAACTGAGATTAAACCCAAATAACTGAAATTAAACCCAATCAAATGAGATTACATCCAAACAACTGAGATTAAGTCCAAACAACTGATATTAAACCCAAACTACTGAGATTAAATCCAAACAACTGAGATTAAATCCAAACAGCTGAGATTAAACACAAACTGATATTGAACCCAAACTGAGATTAAGCCAAAGCAACTGAGATGCAACCCAAACAAACTGATATTAAACGCAAACAACTGAGATTCAATCCAAACAGCTGAGATTATATCCAAACTGAGATTAAACCCAAACAACTGAGATTGAACCCAAACAACTAAGATTCAACCCAAACTGAAAGTGAACCCAAATTGAGATTAAATCCAAACAAATGATATTAAATGCAAACAACTGAGATTAAAACCCAAATAACTGGAATTATATCCAAAAAACAGATATTAAAGCCAAACAACTGAGATTAAATCCAAACAACTGAGATTCAATCCAAACTGAGATGAAACCCAAACCACTGAGATTAAAAGTCTGAGATTAAATCCAAACAAACTGAGATTAAATCCAAACAACTGATATTAAACCGAAACAACTGAGATTGAACCCGAACAACTGAGATTAAATCAAAAAACGGAGATTAAAACCAAACAACTGACATTAAACCCAAACAACTGGTATTAAATCCAAACAACTGAGATCAAACACAAACTGATATTGAACCCAAACTGAAATTAAACCAAAACAACTGAGATGAAACTCTAAAAACTGATATTAAAACCACAAAACTGAAATTAAATCCAAAAAACCGATATTAAATCCAAACAACTGAGATTAAATCCAAACAACTGAGATTCAATCCAAACTGACATTAATGCCAAACAACTGAGATTAAACCCAAACAACTGAGATTAAATCCAAACTGAGATTAAACCAAAACAACTGAGATTAAATTCAAAAAAATGAGAATAAATACAAACTACTGGAATTAAATCCAAACTACTGAGATTGAACCCAAACTACTGAGATTAAATCCACAAAACTGAGATTAAGTCCAAACAACTGAGATTATACCCAAGCAACCGAGATTAAACCCAATCAAATCAGATTACATCCAAACAACTGAGATTAAGTCCAAACAACTGATATTAAATCCAAACTACTGAGATTAAATCCAAACAACTGAGATTAAATCAAAACTGAGAATAAACCCAAACAACTGAGATTAAATCCAAAAAACTGAGAATAAATACAAACAACTGGAATTAAACCCAAACTACTGAGATTGAACCCAAACTACTGAGATTAAATCCAAAAAACTGAGATTAAGTCCAAACAACTGAGATTAAACCCAAACAACTGAGATTAAACCCAATCAAATCAGATTACATTCAAACAACTGAGATTAAGTCCAAACAACTGATGTTAAACCCAAACTACTGAGATTAAATCCAAACAACTGAGATTAATTCCGAAAAACAGATATTAAATCCAAACGGAGATTATACCCAAACATCTGACATTAAATCCAAAAACCTGAGATTAATCGAAACAACTGAGATTACATCCAAACAACTGAGATTAAATTCAAGCAACTGAGATTAAACACAAACTGATATTGAACCCAAACTGAGATTAAACCAAAACCACTGAGATGAAACTCAAAAAACTGATTTTAAAACCACAAAACTGAAATTAAATCCAAAAAACCGATATTAAATCGAAACAACTGAGATTAAATCCAGACAACTGAGGTTCAATCCAAACTGACACTAAATCCAAACAACTGAGTTTAAATCCAAACAACTGAGATTAAATCCAAACTGAGATTAAACCCAAACAACTGAGATTAAATCCAAAAAACTGAGATTTAATACAAACAACTGGAATTAAACCCAAACTACTGAGGTTGAACCCAAACTACTGAGATTAAATCCAAAAAACTGAGATTAAGTCCAAACAACTGAGATTAAACCCAAACTACTGAGCTTAAATCCAAACAACTGAGATTAAATCCAAACTGAGATTAAACCCAAACAACTGAGATTAAATCCAAAAAACTGAGAACAAATACAAACAACTGGTATTAAACGCAAACTACTGACATTGAACCCAAACTACTGAGATTAAATCCAAAAAACTGAGATTAAGTCCAAACAACTGAGATTAAACCCAAATAACTGAAATTAAACCCAATCAAATCAGATTACATCCAAACAACTGAGATTAAGTCCAAACAACTGATATTAAACCCAAACTACTGAGATTAAATCCAAACAACTGAGATTAAATCCAAACTGAGATTAAACCCAAACAACTGAGATTAAATCCAAACAACTGAGATTAAATCTAAACAACTGAGATTAAACACAAACTGATATTGAACCCAAACTGAGATTAAACCAAAACCACTGAGATGAAACTCAAAAAACTGATTTTAAAACCACAAAACTGAAATTAAATCCGTAAAACCGATTTTAAATCGAAACAACTGAGATTAAATCCAGACAACTGAGATTCAATCCAAACTGACAGTAAATCCAAACAACTGAGCTTAAATCCAAACAACTGAGATTAAATCCAAACTGAGATTAAACCCAAACAACTGAGATGAAATCCAAAAAACTGAGATTAAATACAAACAACTGGAATTAAACCCAAACTACTGAGGTTGAACCCAAAATACTGAGATTAAATCCAAAAAATTGAGATTATGTCCAAACAACTGAGATTAAACCCAAACAACTGAGATTAAACACAATCAACTCAGTTTACATCCAAACATCTGAGATTAAGTCCAAACAACTGATATTAAACCCAAACTACTGAGCTTAAATCCAAACAACTGAGATTAAATCCAAACTGAGATTAAACCCAAACAACTGAGATTAAATCCAAAAAACTGAGAATAAATACAAACAACTGGAATTAATCCCAAACTACTGAGATTGAACCCGAACTATTGAGATTAAATCCAAAAAACTGAGATTAAGTCCAAACAACTGAGATTAAACCCAAACTACTGAGATGAAATCCAATCAAATCAGATTACAACCAAACAACTGAGATTAAGTCCAAACAACTGATATTAAACCCAAACTACTGAGATTAAATCGAAACAACTGAGATTAATTCCGAAAAAAAGAGATTTAATCCAAACGGAGATTATACCCAAACACCTGAGATTAAATCCAAAAACCTGAGATTAATCCAAACAACTGAGATTAAATCCAAACAACTGAGATTAAATCCAAACAACTGAGATTAAACACAAACAACTGAGATTAAATCCAAACTGAGATTAAACCCAAACAACTGAGATGAAATCCAAAAAACTGAGATTAAATACAAACAACTGGAATTAAACCCAAACTACTGAGGTTGAACCCAAAATACTGTGATTAAATCCAAAAAACTGAGATTAAGTCCAAACAACTGAGATTAAACCCAAACAACTGAGATTAAACACAATCAACTCAGTTAGAACATAGAACATAGAACATTACAGCGCAGAACAGGCCCTTCGGCCCACGATGTTGCACCGACCAGTTAAAAAAAAAACTGTGACCCTCCAACCTAAACCAATTTCTTTTCGTCCATGAACCTATCTACGGATCTCTTAAACGCCCCCAAACTAGGCGCATTTACTACTGATGCTGGCAGGGCATTCCAATCCCTCACCACCCTCTGGGTAAAGAACCTACCCCTGACATCGGTTCTATAACTACCCCCCCTCAATTTAAAGCCATGCCCCCTCGTGCTGGATTTCTCCATCAGAGGAAAAAGGCTATCACTATCCACCCTATCTAAACCTCTAATCATCTTATATGTTTCAATAAGATCCCCTCTTAGCCGCCGCCTTTCCAGCGAAAACAATCCCAAATCCCTCAGCCTCTCCTCATAGGATCTCCCCTCCATACCAGGCAACATCCTGGTAAACCTCCTCTGCACCCTCTCCAAAGCCTCCACATCCTTCCTGTAATGTGGGGACCAGAACTGCACACAGTACTCCAAGTGCGGCCGCACCAGAGTTGTGTACAGTTGCAACATAACGCTACGACTCCTAAATTCAATCCCCCTACCAATAAACGCCAAGACACCATATGCCTTCTTAACAACCTTATCTACTTGATTCCCAACTTTCAGGGATCTATGCACACATACACCTAGATCCCTCTGCTCCTCCACACTATTCAAAGTCCTCCCGTTTACATCCAAACAACTGAGATTAAGTCCAAACAACTGATATTAAACCCAAACTACTGAGCTTAAATCCAAACAACTGAGATTAAATCCAAACTGAGATTAAACCCAAACAACTGAGATTAAATCCAAAAAACTGAGAATAAATACAAACAACTGGAATTAAACCCAAACTACTGAGATTGAACCCGAACTATTGAGATTAAATCCAAAAAACTGAGATTAAGTCCAAACAACTGAGATTAAACCCAAACTACTGAGATTAAATCCAATCAAATCAGATTACAACCAAACAACTGAGATTAAGTCCAAACAACTGATATTAAACCCAAACTACTGAGATTAAATCGAAACAACTGAGATTAATTCCGAAAAAAAGAGATTTAATCCAAACGGAGATTATACCCAAACACCTGAGATTAAATCCAAAAACCTGAGATTAATCCAAACAACTGAGATTAAATCCAAACAACTGAGATTAAATCCAAACAACTGAGATTAAACACAAACTGATATTGAACCCAAACTGAGATTAAACCAAAACCACTGAGATGACAATCTAAAAACTGTTATTAAAACCACAAAACTGAAATTAAATCCAAAAAACCGATATTAAATCCAAACAACTGAGATTAAATCCAAACAACTGGGAGTCAATCCAAACTGACATTAAAGCCAAACAACTGAGATTAAACCCAAACAACTGAGATTAAATCCAAACTGAGATTAAACCCAAACAACTGAGATTAAATCCAAATAACTGAGAATAAATACAAACTACTGGAATTAAACCCAAACTACTGAGATTGAACCCAAACTACTGAGATTAAATCCAAAAAACTGAGATTAAGTCCAAACAACTGAGATTAAACCCAAATAACTGAAATTAAACCCAATCAAATCAGATTACATCCAAACAACTGAGATTAAGTCCAAACAACTGATATTAAACCCAAACTACTGAGATTAAATCCAAACAACTGAGATTAAATCCAAACTGAGATTAAACCCAAACAACTGAGATTAAATCCACAAAACTGAGATTAAATACAAACAACTGGAATTAAATCCAAACTACTGAGGTTGAACGCAAACTACTGAGATTAAATCCACAAAACTGAGATTAAGTCCAAACAACTGAGATTAAACCCAAATAACTGAAATTAAACCCAATCAAATCAGATTACATCCAAACAACTGAGATTAAGTCCAAACAACTGATATTAAACCCAAACTACTGAGATTAAATCCAAACAACTGAGATTAAATCCAAACTGAGATTAAACCCAAACAACTGAGATTAAATCCACAAAACTGAGATTAAATACAAACAACTGGAATTAAATCCAAACTACTGAGGTTGAACGCAAACTACTGAGATTAAATCCACAAAACTGAGATTAAGTCCAAACAACTGAGATTAAACCCAAACAACTGAGATTAAACACAATCAACTCAGATTACATCCAAACAACTGAGATTAAGTCCAAACAACTGATGTTAAACCCAAACTACTGAGATTAAATCCAAACAACTGAGATTAATTCCGAAAAACAGAGATTAAATCCAAACGGAGATTATACCCAAACAACTGAGAATAAATCCAAAAACCTGAGATTAATCCAAACAACTGAGATTAAATCCAAACAACTGAGATTAAATCCAAACAACTGAGATTAAACACAGACTGATATAGAACCCAAACTGACATTAAACCAAAACCACTGAGATGAAACTCAAAAAACAGATATTAAAACCACAAAACTGAAATTAAATCCAAAAAACCGATATTAAATCGAAACAACTGAGATTAAATCCAGACAACTGAGATTCAATCCAAACTGACACTAAATCCAAACAACTGAAATTAAATCCAAACAACTGAGATTAAATCCAAAAACCTGAGATTAATCCAAACAACTGAGATTAAATCCAAACAACTGAGATAAAATCCAAACAACTGAGATTAAACACAAACTGATATTGAACCCAAACTGAGATTAAACCAAAACCACTGAGATAAAACTCAAAAAACTGATATTAAAACCACAAAACTGAAATTAAATCCAAAAAACCGAGATGAAATCGAAACAACTGATATTAAACCCAAACTACTGAGATTAAATCCAAACTGAGATTAAACCCAAACAACTGAGATTAAATCCAAAAAACTGAGATTAAATCCAAACTGAGATTAAACCCAAACAACTGAGATTAAATCAAAAAAACTGAGATTAAATACAAACAACTGGAATTAAACCCAAACTAGTGAGGTTGAACCCAAACTACTGAGATTAAATCCAAAAAACTGAGATTAAGTCCAAACAACTGAGATTAAACCCCAGCAACTGAGATTAAACACAATCAACTCAGTTTACATCCAAACAACTGAGATTAAGTCCAAACAACTGATATTAAACCCAAACTACTGAGCTTAATTCCAAACTACTGAGATTAAATCCAAAAAACTGAGATTAAGTCCAAACAACTGAGATTAAACCCAAATAACTGAAATTAAACCCAATCAAATGAGATTGCATCCAAACAACTGAGATTAAGTCCAAACAACTGATATTAAACCCAAACTACTGAGATTAAATCCAAACAACTGAGATTAAATCCAAACAGCTGAGATTAAACACAAACTGATATTGAACCCAAACTGAGATTAAGCCAAAGCAACTGAGATGCAACCCAAACAAACTGATATTAAACGCAAACAACTGAGATTCAATCCAAACAGCTGAGATTATATCCAAACTGAGATTAAACCCAAACAACTGAGATTGAACCCAAACAACTAAGATTCAACCCAAACTGAAAGTGAACCCAAATTGAGATTAAATCCAAACAAATGATATTAAATGCAAACAACTGAGATTAAAACCCAAATAACTGGAATTATATCCAAAAAACTGATATTAAAGCCAAACAACTGAGATTAAATCCAAACAACTGAGATTCAATCCAAACTGAGATGAAACCCAAACAACTGAGATTAAAAGTCTGAGATTAAATCCAAACAAACTGAGATTAAATCCAAACAACTGATATTAAACCGAAACAACTGAGATTGAACCCGAACAACTGAGATTAAATCAAAAAACGGAGATTAAAACCAAACAACTGACATTAAACCCAAACAACTGGTATTAAATCCAAACAACTGAGATCAAACACAAACTGATATTGAACCCAAACTGAAATTAAACCAAAACAACTGAGATGAAACTCTAAAAACTGATATTAAAACCACAAAACTGAAATTAAATCCAAAAAACCGATATTAAATCCAAACAACTGAGATTAAATCCAAACAACTGAGATTCAATCCAAACTGACATTAATGCCAAACAACTGAGATTAAACCCAAACAACTGAGATTAAATCCAAACTGAGATTAAACCAAAACAACTGAGATTAAATTCAAAAAAATGAGAATAAATACAAACTACTGGAATTAAATCCAAACTACTGAGATTGAACCCAAACTACTGAGATTAAATCCACAAAACTGAGATTAAGTCCAAACAACTGAGATTATACCCAAGCAACCGAGATTAAACCCAATCAAATCAGATTACATCCAAACAACTGAGATTAAGTCCAAACAACTGATATTAAATCCAAACTACTGAGATTAAATCCAAACAACTGAGATTAAATCAAAACTGAGAATAAACCCAAACAACTGAGATTAAATCCAAAAAACTGAGAATAAATACAAACAACTGGAATTAAACCCAAACTACTGAGATTGAACCCAAACTACTGAGATTAAATCCAAAAAACTGAGATTAAGTCCAAACAACTGAGATTAAACCCAAACAACTGAGATTAAACCCAATCAAATCAGATTACATTCAAACAACTGAGATTAAGTCCAAACAACTGATGTTAAACCCAAACTACTGAGATTAAATCCAAACAACTGAGATTAATTCCGAAAAACAGATATTAAATCCAAACGGAGATTATACCCAAACATCTGACATTAAATCCAAAAACCTGAGATTAATCCAAACAACTGAGATTAAATCCAAACAACTGAGATTAAATCCAAGCAACTGAGATTAAACACAAACTGATATTGAACCCAAACTGAGATTAAACCAAAACCACTGAGATGAAACTCAAAAAACTGATTTTAAAACCACAAAACTGAAATTAAATCCAAAAAACCGATATTAAATCGAAACAACTGAGATTAAATCCAGACAACTGAGGTTCAATCCAAACTGACACTAAATCCAAACAACTGAGTTTAAATCCAAACAACTGAGATTAAATCCAAACTGAGATTAAACCCAAACAACTGAGATTAAATCCAAAAAACTGAGATTTAATACAAACAACTGGAATTAAACCCAAACTACTGAGGTTGAACCCAAACTACTGAGATTAAATCCAAAAAACTGAGATTAAGTCCAAACAACTGAGATTAAACCCAAACTACTGAGCTTAAATCCAAACAACTGAGATTAAATCCAAACTGAGATTAAACCCAAACAACTGAGATTAAATCCAAAAAACTGAGAACAAATACAAACAACTGGTATTAAACGCAAACTACTGACATTGAACCCAAACTACTGAGATTAAATCCAAAAAACTGAGATTAAGTCCAAACAACTGAGATTAAACCCAAATAACTGAAATTAAACCCAATCAAATCAGATTACATCCAAACAACTGAGATTAAGTCCAAACAACTGATATTAAACCCAAACTACTGAGATTAAATCCAAACAACTGATATTAAATCCAAACTGAGATTAAACCCAAACAACTGAGAATAAATCCAAACAACTGAGATTAAATCTAAACAACTGAGATTAAACACAAACTGATATTGAACCCAAACTGAGATTAAACCAAAACCACTGAGATGAAACTCAAAAAACTGATTTTAAAACCACAAAACTGAAATTAAATCCGTAAAACCGATTTTAAATCGAAACAACTGAGATTAAATCCAGACAACTGAGATTCAATCCAAACTGACAGTAAATCCAAACAACTGAGCTTAAATCCAAACAACTGAGATTAAATCCAAACTGAGATTAAACCCAAACAACTGAGATGAAATCCAAAAAACTGAGATTAAATACAAACAACTGGAATTAAACCCAAACTACTGAGGTTGAACCCAAAATACTGAGATTAAATCCAAAAAATTGAGATTATGTCCAAACAACTGAGATTAAACCCAAACAACTGAGATTAAACACAATCAACTCAGTTTACATCCAAACATCTGAGATTAAGTCCAAACAACTGATATTAAACCCAAACTACTGAGCTTAAATCCAAACAACTGAGATTAAATCCAAACTGAGATTAAACCCAAACAACTGAGATTAAATCCAAAAAACTGAGAATAAATACAAACAACTGGAATTAATCCCAAACTACTGAGATTGAACCCGAACTATTGAGATTAAATCCAAAAAACTGAGATTAAGTCCAAACAACTGAGATTAAACCCAAACTACTGAGATTAAATCCAATCAAATCAGATTACAACCAAACAACTGAGATTAAGTCCAAACAACTGATATTAAACCCAAACTACTGAGATTAAATCGAAACAACTGAGATTAATTCCGAAAAAAAGAGATTTAATCCAAACGGAGATTATACCCAAACACCTGAGATTAAATCCAAAAACCTGAGATTAATCCAAACAACTGAGATTAAATCCAAACAACTGAGATTAAATCCAAACAACTGAGATTAAACACAAACAACTGAGATTAAATCCAAACTGAGATTAAACCCAAACAACTGAGATGAAATCCAAAAAACTGAGATTAAATACAAACAACTGGAATTAAACCCAAACTACTGAGGTTGAACCCAAAATACTGTGATTAAATCCAAAAAACTGAGTTTAAGTCCAAACAACTGAGATTAAACCCAAACAACTGAGATTAAACACAATCAACTCAGTTAGAACATAGAACATAGAACATTACAGCGCAGAACAGGCCCTTCGGCCCACGATGTTGCACCGACCAGTTAAAAAAAAAACTGTGACCCTCCAACCTAAACCAATTTCTTTTCGTCCATGAACCTATCTACGGATCTCTTAAACGCCCCCAAACTAGGCGCATTTACTACTGATGCTGGCAGGGCATTCCAATCCCTCACCACCCTCTGGGTAAAGAACCTACCCCTGACATCGGTTCTATAACTACCCCCCCTCAATTTAAAGCCATGCCCCCTCGTGCTGGATTTCTCCATCAGAGGAAAAAGGCTATCACTATCCACCCTATCTAAACCTCTAATCATCTTATATGTTTCAATAAGATCCCCTCTTAGCCGCCGCCTTTCCAGCGAAAACAATCCCAAATCCCTCAGCCTCTCCTCATAGGATCTCCCCTCCATACCAGGCAACATCCTGGTAAACCTCCTCTGCACCCTCTCCAAAGCCTCCACATCCTTCCTGTAATGTGGGGACCAGAACTGCACACAGTACTCCAAGTGCGGCCGCACCAGAGTTGTGTACAGTTGCAACATAACGCTACGACTCCTAAATTCAATCCCCCTACCAATAAACGCCAAGACACCATATGCCTTCTTAACAACCTTATCTACTTGATTCCCAACTTTCAGGGATCTATGCACACATACACCTAGATCCCTCTGCTCCTCCACACTATTCAAAGTCCTCCCGTTTACATCCAAACAACTGAGATTAAGTCCAAACAACTGATATTAAACCCAAACTACTGAGCTTAAATCCAAACAACTGAGATTAAATCCAAACTGAGATTAAACCCAAACAACTGAGATTAAATCCAAAAAACTGAGAATAAATACAAACAACTGGAATTAAACCCAAACTACTGAGATTGAACCCGAACTATTGAGATTAAATCCAAAAAACTGAGATTAAGTCCAAACAACTGAGATTAAACCCAAACTACTGAGATTAAATCCAATCAAATCAGATTACAACCAAACAACTGAGATTAAGTCCAAACAACTGATATTAAACCCAAACTACTGAGATTAAATCGAAACAACTGAGATTAATTCCGAAAAAAAGAGATTTAATCCAAACGGAGATTATACCCAAACACCTGAGATTAAATCCAAAAACCTGAGATTAATCCAAACAACTGAGATTAAATCCAAACAACTGAGATTAAATCCAAACAACTGAGATTAAACACAAACTGATATTGAACCCAAACTGAGATTAAACCAAAACCACTGAGATGACAATCTAAAAACTGTTATTAAAACCACAAAACTGAAATTAAATCCAAAAAACCGATATTAAATCCAAACAACTGAGATTAAATCCAAACAACTGGGAGTCAATCCAAACTGACATTAAAGCCAAACAACTGAGATTAAACCCAAACAACTGAGATTAAATCCAAACTGAGATTAAACCCAAACAACTGAGATTAAATCCAAATAACTGAGAATAAATACAAACTACTGGAATTAAACCCAAACTACTGAGATTGAACCCAAACTACTGAGATTAAATCCAAAAAACTGAGATTAAGTCCAAACAACTGAGATTAAACCCAAATAACTGAAATTAAACCCAATCAAATCAGATTACATCCAAACAACTGAGATTAAGTCCAAACAACTGATATTAAACCCAAACTACTGAGATTAAATCCAAACAACTCAGATTAAATCCAAACTGAGATTAAACCCAAACAACTGAGATTAAATCCACAAAACTGAGATTAAATACAAACAACTGGAATTAAATCCAAACTACTGAGGTTGAACGCAAACTACTGAGATTAAATCCACAAAACTGAGATTAAGTCCAAACAACTGAGATTAAACCCAAACAACTGAGATTAAACACAATCAACTCAGATTACATCCAAACAACTGAGATTAAGTCCAAACAACTGATGTTAAACCCAAACTACTGAGATTAAATCCAAACAACTGAGATTAATTCCGAAAAACAGAGATTAAATCCAAACGGAGATTATACCCAAACAACTGAGAATAAATCCAAAAACCTGAGATTAATCCAAACAACTGAGATTAAATCCAAACAACTGAGATTAAATCCAAACAACTGAGATTAAACACAGACTGATATAGAACCCAAACTGACATTAAACCAAAACCACTGAGATGAAACTCAAAAAACAGATATTAAAACCACAAAACTGAAATTAAATCCAAAAAACCGATATTAAATCGAAACAACTGAGATTAAATCCAGACAACTGAGATTCAATCCAAACTGACACTAAATCCAAACAACTGAAATTAAATCCAAACAACTGAGATTAAATCCAAAAACCTGAGATTAATCCAAACAACTGAGATTAAATCCAAACAACTGAGATAAAATCCAAACAACTGAGATTAAACCCAAACTACTGAGATTAAATCCAATCAAATCAGATTACAACCAAACAACTGAGATTAAGTCCAAACAACTGATATTAAACCCAAACTACTGAGATTAAATCGAAACAACTGAGATTAATTCCGAAAAAAAGAGATTTAATCCAAACGGAGATTATACCCAAACACCTGAGATTAAATCCAAAAACCTGAGATTAATCCAAACAACTGAGATTAAATCCAAACAACTGAGATTAAATCCAAACAACTGAGATTAAACACAAACTGATATTGAACCCAAACTGAGATTAAACCAAAACCACTGAGATGACAATCTAAAAACTGTTATTAAAACCACAAAACTGAAATTAAATCCAAAAAACCGATATTAAATCCAAACAACTGAGATTAAATCCAAACAACTGGGAGTCAATCCAAACTGACATTAAAGCCAAACAACTGAGATTAAACCCAAACAACTGAGATTAAATCCAAACTGAGATTAAACCCAAACAACTGAGATTAAATCCAAATAACTGAGAATAAATACAAACTACTGGAATTAAACCCAAACTACTGAGATTGAACCCAAACTACTGAGATTAAATCCAAAAAACTGAGATTAAGTCCAAACAACTGAGATTAAACCCAAATAACTGAAATTAAACCCAATCAAATCAGATTACATCCAAACAACTGAGATTAAGTCCAAACAACTGATATTAAACCCAAACTACTGAGATTAAATCCAAACAACTGAGATTAAATCCAAACTGAGATTAAACCCAAACAACTGAGATTAAATCCACAAAACTGAGATTAAATACAAACAACTGGAATTAAATCCAAACTACTGAGGTTGAACGCAAACTACTGAGATTAAATCCACAAAACTGAGATTAAGTCCAAACAACTGAGATTAAACCCAAACAACTGAGATTAAACACAATCAACTCAGATTACATCCAAACAACTGAGATTAAGTCCAAACAACTGATGTTAAACCCAAACTACTGAGATTAAATCCAAACAACTGAGATTAATTCCGAAAAACAGAGATTAAATCCAAACGGAGATTATACCCAAACAACTGAGAATAAATCCAAAAACCTGAGATTAATCCAAACAACTGAGATTAAATCCAAACAACTGAGATTAAATCCAAACAACTGAGATTAAACACAGACTGATATAGAACCCAAACTAACATTAAACCAAAACCACTGAGATGAAACTCAAAAAACAGATATTAAAACCACAAAACTGAAATTAAATCCAAAAAACCGATATTAAATCGAAACAACTGAGATTAAATCCAGACAACTGAGATTCAATCCAAACTGACACTAAATCCAAACAACTGAAATTAAATCCAAACAACTGAGATTAAATCCAAAAACCTGAGATTAATCCAAACAACTGAGATTAAATCCAAACAACTGAGATAAAATCCAAACAACTGAGATTAAACACAAACTGATATTGAACCCAAACTGAGATTAAACCAAAACCACTGAGATAAAACTCAAAAAACTGATATTAAAACCACAAAACTGAAATTAAATCCAAAAAACCGAGATGAAATCGAAACAACTGATATTAAACCCAAACTACTGAGATTAAATCCAAACTGAGATTAAACCCAAACAACTGAGATTAAATCCAAAAAACTGAGATTAAATCCAAACTGAGATTAAACCCAAACAACTGAGATTAAATCAAAAAAACTGAGATTAAATACAAACAACTGGAATTAAACCCAAACTACTGAGGTTGAACCCAAACTACTGAGATTAAATCCAAAAAACTGAGATTAAGCCCAAACAACTGAGATTAAACCCCAGCAACTGAGATTAAACACAATCAACTCAGTTTACATCCAAACAACTGAGATTAAGTCCAAACAACTGATATTAAACCCAAACTACTGAGCTTAATTCCAAACTACTGAGATTAAATCCAAAAAACTGAGATTAAGTCCAAACAACTGAGATTAAACCCAAATAACTGAAATTAAACCCAATCAAATGAGATTACATCCAAACAACTGAGATTAAGTCCAAACAACTGATATTAAACCCAAACTACTGAGATTAAATCCAAACAACTGAGATTAAATCCAAACAGCTGAGATTAAACACAAACTGATATTGAACCCAAACTGAGATTAAGCCAAAGCAACTGAGATGCAACCCAAACAAACTGATATTAAACGCAAACAACTGAGATTCAATCCAAACAGCTGAGATTATATCCAAACTGAGATTAAACCCAAACAACTGAGATTGAACCCAAACAACTAAGATTCAACCCAAACTGAAAGTGAACCCAAATTGAGATTAAATCCAAACAAATGATATTAAATGCAAACAACTGAGATTAAAACCCAAATAACTGGAATTATATCCAAAAAACTGATATTAAAGCCAAACAACTGAGATTAAATCCAAACAACTGAGATTCAATCCAAACTGAGATGAAACCCAAACAACTGAGATTAAAAGTCTGAGATTAAATCCAAACAAACTGAGATTAAATCCAAACAACTGATATTAAACCGAAACAACTGAGATTGAACCCGAACAACTGAGATTAAATCAAAAAACGGAGATTAAAACCAAACAACTGACATTAAACCCAAACAACTGGTATTAAATCCAAACAACTGAGATCAAACACAAACTGATATTGAACCCAAACTGAAATTAAACCAAAACAACTGAGATGAAACTCTAAAAACTGATATTAAAACCACAAAACTGAAATTAAATCCAAAAAACCGATATTAAATCCAAACAACTGAGATTAAATCCAAACAACTGAGATTCAATCCAAACTGACATTAATGCCAAACAACTGAGATTAAACCCAAACAACTGAGATTAAATCCAAACTGAGATTAAACCAAAACAACTGAGATTAAATTCAAAAAAATGAGAATAAATACAAACTACTGGAATTAAATCCAAACTACTGAGATTGAACCCAAACTACTGAGATTAAATCCACAAAACTGAGATTAAGTCCAAACAACTGAGATTATACCCAAGCAACCGAGATTAAACCCAATCAAATCAGATTACATCCAAACAACTGAGATTAAGTCCAAACAACTGATATTAAATCCAAACTACTGAGATTAAATCCAAACAACTGAGATTAAATCAAAACTGAGAATAAACCCAAACAACTGAGATTAAATCCAAAAAACTGAGAATAAATACAAACAACTGGAATTAAACCCAAACTACTGAGATTGAACCCAAACTACTGAGATTAAATCCAAAAAACTGAGATTAAGTCCAAACAACTGAGATTAAACCCAAACAACTGAGATTAAACCCAATCAAATCAGATTACATTCAAACAACTGAGATTAAGTCCAAACAACTGATGTTAAACCCAAACTACTGAGATTAAATCCAAACAACTGAGATTAATTCCGAAAAACAGATATTAAATCCAAACGGAGATTATACCCAAACATCTGACATTAAATCCAAAAACCTGAGATTAATCCAAACAACTGAGATTAAATCCAAACAACTGAGATTAAATCCAAGCAACTGAGATTAAACACAAACTGATATTGAACCCAAACTGAGATTAAACCAAAACCACTGAGATGAAACTCAAAAAACTGATTTTAAAACCACAAAACTGAAATTAAATCCAAAAAACCGATATTAAATCGAAACAACTGAGATTAAATCCAGATAACTGAGGTTCAATCCAAACTGACACTAAATCCAAACAACTGAGTTTAAATCCAAACAACTGAGATTAAATCCAAACTGAGATTAAACCCAAACAACTGAGATTAAATCCAAAAAACTGAGATTAAATACAAACAACTGGAATTAAACCCAAACTACTGAGGTTGAACCCAAACTACTGAGATTAAATCCAAAAAACTGAGATTAAGTCCAAACAACTGAGATTAAACCCAAACTACTGAGCTTAAATCCAAACAACTGAGATTAAATCCAAACTGAGATTAAACCCAAACAACTGAGATTAAATCCAAAAAACTGAGAACAAATACAAACAACTGGTATTAAACGCAAACTACTGACATTGAACCCAAACTACTGAGATTAAATCCAAAAAACTGAGATTAAGTCCAAACAACTGAGATTAAACCCAAATAACTGAAATTAAACCCAATCAAATCAGATTACATCCAAACAACTGAGATTAAGTCCAAACAACTGATATTAAACCCAAACTACTGAGATTAAATCCAAACAACTGAGATTAAATCCAAACTGAGATTAAACCCAAACAACTGAGATTAAATCCAAACAACTGAGATTAAATCTAAACAACTGAGATTAAACACAAACTGATATTGAACCCAAACTGAGATTAAACCAAAACCACTGAGATGAAACTCAAAAAACTGATTTTAAAACCACAAAACTGAAATTAAATCCGTAAAACCGATTTTAAATCGAAACAACTGAGATTAAATCCAGACAACTGAGATTCAATCCAAACTGACAGTAAATCCAAACAACTGAGCTTAAATCCAAACAACTGAGATTAAATCCAAACTGAGATTAAACCCAAACAACTGAGATGAAATCCAAAAAACTGAGATTAAATACAAACAACTGGAATTAAACCCAAACTACTGAGGTTGAACCCAAAATACTGAGATTAAATCCAAAAAATTGAGATTATGTCCAAACAACTGAGATTAAACCCAAACAACTGAGATTAAACACAATCAACTCAGTTTACATCCAAACATCTGAGATTAAGTCCAAACAACTGATATTAAACCCAAACTACTGAGCTTAAATCCAAACAACTGAGATTAAATCCAAACTGAGATTAAACCCAAACAACTGAGATTAAATCCAAAAAACTGAGAATAAATACAAACAACTGGAATTAATCCCAAACTACTGAGATTGAACCCGAACTATTGAGATTAAATCCAAAAAACTGAGATTAAGTCCAAACAACTGAGATTAAACCCAAACTACTGAGATTAAATCCAATCAAATCAGATTACAACCAAACAACTGAGATTAAGTCCAAACAACTGATATTAAACCCAAACTACTGAGATTAAATCGAAACAACTGAGATTAATTCCGAAAAAAAGAGATTTAATCCAAACGGAGATTATACCCAAACACCTGAGATTAAATCCAAAAACCTGAGATTAATCCAAACAACTGAGATTAAATCCAAACAACTGAGATTAAATCCAAACAACTGAGATTAAACACAAACTGATGTTGAACCCAAACTGAGATTAAACCAAAACCACTGAGATGACAATCTAAAAACTGATATTAAAACCACAAAACTGAAATTAAATCCAAAGAACCGATATTAAATCCAAACAACTGAGATTAAATCGAAACAACTGGGAGTCAATCCAAACTGACATTAAAGCCAAACAACTGAGATTAAACCCAAACAACTGAGATTAAATCCAGTTGGAAAAAATTATAAGGGATAGGATTTATAGTTATTTGGAGAGTAATGAATTGATAGGTGATAGTCAGCATGGTTTTGTGGCAGGTAGGTCGTGCCTTACTAACCTTATTGAGTTTTTTGAGAAAGTGACCAAGGAGGTGGATGGGGGCAAGGCAGTGGACGTGGTATATATGGATTTTAGTAAGGCGTTTGATAAGGTTCACCATGGTAGGCTTCTGCAGAAAATGCAGATGTATGGGATTGGGGGTGATCTAGGAAATTGGATCAGGAATTGGCTAGCGGATAGGAAACAGAGGGTGGTGGTTGATAGTAAATATTCATCATGGAGTGCGGTTACAAGTGGTGTACCTCAGGGATCTGTTTTGGGGCCACTGCTGTTTGTAATATTTATTAATGATCTGGATGAGGGTATAGTTGGGTGGATTAGCAAATTTGCTGATGACACCAAAGTCGGTGGTGTGGTAGACAGTGAGGAAGGGTGTCGTAGTTTGCAGGAAGACTTAGACAGGTTGCAAAGTGGGCCGAGAGGTGGCGGATGGAGTTTAATGCGGAGAAGTGTGAGGTAATTCACTTTGGTAGGAATAACAGATGTGTTGAGTATAGGGCTAACGGGAGGACTTTGAATAGTGTGGAGGAGCAGAGGGATCTAGGTGTATGTGTGCATAGATCCCTGAAAGTTGGGAATCAAGTAGATAAGGTTGTTAAGAAGGCATATGGTGTCTTGGCGTTTATTGGTAGGGGGATTGAATTTAGGAGTCGTAGCGTTATGTTGCAACTGTACACAACTCTGGTGCGGCCGCACTTGGAGTACTGTGTGCAGTTCTGGTCCCCACATTACAGGAAGGATGTGGAGGCTTTGGAGAGGGTGCAGAGGAGGTTTACCAGGATGTTGCCTGGTATGGAGGGGAGACCCTATGAGGAGAGGCTGAGGGATTTGGGATTGTTTTCGCTGGAAAGGCGGCGGCTAAGAGGGGATCTTATTGAAACATATAAGATGATTAGAGGTTTAGATAGGGTGGATAGTGATAGCCTTTTTCCTCTGATGGAGAAATCCAGCACGAGGGGGCATGGCTTTAAATTGAGGGGGGGTAGTTATAGAACCGATGTCAGGGGTAGGTTCTTTACCCAGAGGGTGGTGAGGGATTGGAATGCCCTGCCAGCATCAGTCGTAAATGCGCCTAGTTTGGGGGCGTTTAAGAGATCCGTAGATAGGTTCATGGACGAAAAGAAATTGGTTTAGGTTGGAAGGTCACAGTTTTTTTTTTTAACTGGTCGGTGCAACATCGTGGGCCGAAGGGCCTGTTCTGCGCTGTAATGTTCTATGTTCTATGTACTATGTTCTAAATCCAAACTGAGATTAAACCCAAACAACTGAGATTAAATCCAAATAACTGAGAATAAATACAAACTACTGGAATTAAACCCAAACTACTGAGATTGAACCCAAACTACTGAGATTAAATCCAAAAAACTGAGATTAAGTCCAAACAACTGAGATTAAACCCAAATAACTGAAATTAAACCCAATCAAATCAGATTACATCCAAACAACTGAGATTAAGTCCAAACAACTGATATTAAACCCAAACTACTGAGATTAAATCCAAACAACTGAGATTAAATCCAAACTGAGATTAAACCCAAACAACTGAGATTAAATCCACAAAACTGAGATTAAATACAAACAACTGGAATTAAATCCAAACTACTGAGGTTGAACGCAAACTACTGAGATTAAATCCAGAAAACTGAGATTAAGTCCAAACAACTGAGATTAAACCCAAACAACTGAGATTAAACACAATCAACTCAGATTACATCCAAACAACTGAGATTAAGTCCAAACAACTGATATTAAACCCAAACTACTGAGATTAAATCCAAACAACTGAGATTAATTCCGAAAAACAGAGATTAAATCCAAACGGAGATTATACCCAAACAACTGAGAATAAATCCAAAAACCTGAGATTAATCCAAACAACTGAGATTAAATCCAAACAACTGAGATTAAATCCAAACAACTGAGATTAAACACAGACTGATATAGAACCCAAACTGACATTAAACCAAAACCACTGAGATGAAACTCAAAAAACAGATATTAAAACCACAAAACTGAAATTAAATCCAAAAAACCGATATTAAATCGAAACAACTGAGATTAAATCCAGACAACTGAGATTCAATCCAAACTGACACTAAATCCAAACAACTGATATTAAACCCAAACTACTGAGATTAAATCCAAACTGAGATTAAACCCAAACAACTGAGATTAAATCCAAAAAACTGAGATTAAATCCAAACTGAGATTAAACCCAAACAACTGAGATTAAATCAAAAAAACTGAGATTAAATACAAACAACTGGAATTAAACCCAAACTACTGAGGTTGAACCCAAACTACTGAGATTAAATCCAAAAAACTGAGATTAAGTCCAAACAACTGAGATTAAACCCCAGCAACTGAGATTAAACACAATCAACTCAGTTTACATCCAAACAACTGAGATTAAGTCCAAACAACTGATATTAAACCCAAACTACTGAGTTTAATTCCAAACTACTGAGATTAAATCCAAAAAACTGAGATTAAGTCCAAACAACTGAGATTAAACCCAAATAACTGAAATTAAACCCAATCAAATGAGATTACATCCAAACAACTGAGATTAAGTCCAAACAACTGATATTAAACCCAAACTACTGAGATTAAATCCAAACAACTGAGATTAAATCCAAACAGCTGAGATTAAACACAAACTGATATTGAACCCAAACTGAGATTAAGCCAAAGCAACTGAGATGCAACCCAAACAAACTGATATTAAACGCAAACAACTGAGATTCAATCCAAACAGCTGAGATTATATCCAAACTGAGATTAAACCCAAACAACTGAGATTGAACCCAAACAACTAAGATTCAACCCAAACTGAAAGTGAACCCAAATTGAGATTAAATCCAAACAAATGATATTAAATGCAAACAACTGAGATTAAAACCCAAATAACTGGAATTATATTCAAAAAACTGATATTAAAGCCAAACAACTGAGATTAAATCCAAACAACTGAGATTCAATCCAAACTGAGATGAAACCCAAACAACTGAGATTAAAAGTCTGAGATTAAATCCAAACAAACTGAGATTAAATCCAAACAACTGATATTAAACCGAAACAACTGAGATTGAACCCGAACAACTGAGATTAAATCAAAAAACGGAGATTAAAACCAAACAACTGACATTAAACCCAAACAACTGGTATTAAATCCAAACAACTGAGATCAAACACAAACTGATATTGAACCCAAACTGAAATTAAACCAAAACAACTGAGATGAAACTCTAAAAACTGATATTAAAACCACAAAACTGAAATTAAATCCAAAAAACCGATATTAAATCCAAACAACTGAGATTCAATCCAAACTGACATTAATGCCAAACAACTGAGATTAAACCCAAACAACTGAGATTAAATCCAAACTGAGATTAAACCCAAACAACTGAGATTAAATTCAAAAAAATGAGAATAAATACAAACTACTGGAATTAAACCCAAACTACTGAGATTGAACCCAAACTACTGAGATTAAATCCAAAAAACTGAGATTAAGTCCAAACAACTGAGATTATACCCAAACAACCGAGATTAAACCCAATCAAATCAGATTACATCCAAACAACTGAGATTAAGTCCAAACAACTGATATTAAATCCAAACTACTGAGATTAAATCCAAACAACTGAGATTAAATCAAAACTGAGATTAAACCCAAACAACTGAGATTAAATCCAAAAAACTGAGAATAAATACAAACACCTGGAATTAAACCCAAACTACTGAGATTGAACCCAAACTACTGAGATTAAATCCAAAAAACTGAGATTAAGTCCAAACAACTGAGATTAAACCCAAACAACTGAGATTAAACCCAATCAAATCAGATTACATTCAAACAACTGAGATTAAGTCCAAACAACTGATGTTAAACCCAAACTACTGAGATTAAATCCAAACAACTGAGATTAATTCCGAAAAACAGAGATTAAATCCAAACGGAGATTATACCCAAACATCTGAGATTAAATCCAAAAACCTGAGATTAATCCAAACAACTGAGATTAAATCCAAACAACTGAGATTAAATCCAAGCAACTGAGATTAAACACAAACTGATATTGAACCCAAACTGAGATTAAACCAAAACCACTGAGATGAAACTCAAAAAACTGATTTTAAAACCACAAAACTGAAATTAAATCCAAAAAACCGATATTAAATCGAAACAACTGAGATTAAATCCAGACAACTGAGGTTCAATCCAAACTGACACTAAATCCAAACAACTGAGTTTAAATCCAAACAACTGAGATTAAATCCAAACTGAGATTAAACCCAAACAACTGAGATTAAATCCAAAAAACTGAGATTAAATACAAACAACTGGAATTAAACCCAAACTACTGAGGTTGAACCCAAACTACTGAGATTAAATCCAAAAAACTGAGATTAAGTCCAAACAACTGAGATTAAACCCAAATAACTGAAATTAAACCCAATCAAATCAGATTACATCCAAACAAAGGAGATTAAGTCCAAACAACTGAGATTAAGTCCAAACAACTGAGATTAAACCCAAATAACTGAAATTAAACCCAATCAAATCAGATTACATCCAAACAACTGAGATTAAGTCCAAACAACTGATATTAAACCCAAACTACTGAGATTAAATCCAAACAACTGAGATTAAATCCAAACTGAGATTAAACCCAAACAACTGAGATTAAATCCAAACAACTGAGATTAAATCTAAACAACTGAGATTAAACACAAACTGATATTGAACCCAAACTGAGATTAAACCAAAACCACTGAGATGAAACTCAAAAAACTGATTTTAAAACCACAAAACTGAAATTAAATCCGAAAAACCGACTTTAAATCGAAACAACTGAGATTAAATCCAGACAACTGAGATTCAATCCAAACTGACAGTAAATCCAAACAACTGAGCTTAAATCCAAACAACTGAGATTAAATCCAAACTGAGATTAAACACAAACAACTGAGATTAAATCCAAAAAACTGAGAACAAATACAAACAACTGGTATTAAACGCAAACTACTGACATTGAACCCAAACTACTGAGATTAAATCCAAAAAACTGAGATTAAGTCCAAACAACTGAGATTAAACCCAAACTACTGAGCTTAAATCCAAACAACTGAGATTAAATCCAAACTGAGATTAAACCCAAACAACTGAGATTAAATCCAAAAAACTGAGAACAAATACAAACAACTGGTATTAAACGCAAACTACTGACATTGAACCCAAACTACTGAGATTAAATCCAAAAAACTGAGATTAAGTCCAAACAACTGAGATTAAATCCAAATAACTGAAATTAAACCCAATCAAATCAGATTACATCCAAACAACTGAGATTAAGTCCAAACAACTGATATTAAACCCAAACTACTGAGATTAAATCCAAACAACTGAGATTAAATCCAAACTGAGATTAAACCCAAACAACTGAGATTAAATCCAAACAACTGAGATTAAATCTAAACAACTGAGATTAAATCAAAACTGAGATTAAACCCAAACAACTGAGATTAAATCCAAAAAACTGAGAATAAATACAAACAACTGGAATTAAACCCAAACTACTGAGATTGAACCCAAACTACTGAGATTAAATCCAAAAAACTGAGATTAAGTCCAAACAACTGAGATTAAACCCAAACAACTGAGATTAAACCCAATCAAATCAGATTACATTCAAACAACTGAGATTAAGTCCAAACAACTGATGTTAAACCCAAACTACTGAGATTAAATCCAAACAACTGAGATTAATTCCGAAAAACAGAGATTAAATCCAAACGGAGATTATACCCAAACATCTGAGATTAAATCCAAAAACCTGAGATTAATCCAAACAACTGAGATTAAATCCAAACAACTGAGATTAAATCCAAGCAACTGAGATTAAACACAAACTGATATTGAACCCAAACTGAGATTAAACCAAAACCACTGAGATGAAACTCAAAAAACTGATTTTAAAACCACAAAACTGAAATTAAATCCAAAAAACCGATATTAAATCGAAACAACTGAGATTAAATCCAGACAACTGAGGTTCAATCCAAACTGACACTAAATCCAAACAACTGAAATTAAATCCAAACAACTGAGATTAAATCCAAACTGAGATTAAACCCAAACAACTGAGATTAAATCCAAAAAACTGAGATTAAATACAAACAACTGGAATTAAACCCAAACTACTGAGGTTGAACCCAAACTACTGAGATTAAATCCAAAAAACTGAGATTTAGTCCAAACAACTGAGATTAAACCCAAACAACTGAGATTAAACACAATCAACTCAGTTTACATCCAAACAAAGGAGATTAAGTCCAAACAACTGAGATTAAGTCCAAACAACTGAGATTAAACCCAAATAACTGAAATTAAACCCAATCAAATCAGATTACATCCAAACAACTGAGATTAAGTCCAAACAACTGATATTAAACCCAAACTACTGAGATTAAATCCAAACAACTGAGATTAAATCCAAACTGAGATTAAACCCAAACAACTGAGATTAAATCCAAACAACTGAGATTAAATCTAAACAACTGAGATTAAACACAAACTGATATTGAACCCAAACTGAGATTAAACCAAAACCACTGAGATGAAACTCAAAAAACTGATTTTAAAACCACAAAACTGAAATTAAATCCGAAAAACCGACTTTAAATCGAAACAACTGAGATTAAATCCAGACAACTGAGATTCAATCCAAACTGACAGTAAATCCAAACAACTGAGCTTAAATCCAAACAACTGAGATTAAATCCAAACTGAGATTAAACCCAAACAACTGAGATTAAATCCAAAAAACTGAGAACAAATACAAACAACTGGTATTAAACGCAAACTACTGACATTGAACCCAAACTACTGAGATTAAATCCAAAAAACTGAGATTAAGTCCAAACAACTGAGATTAAACCCAAACTACTGAGCTTAAATCCAAACAACTGAGATTAAATCCAAACTGAGATTAAACCCAAACAACTGAGATTAAATCCAAAAAACTGAGAACAAATACAAACAACTGGTATTAAACGCAAACTACTGACATTGAACCCAAACTACTGAGATTAAATCCAAAAAACTGAGATTAAGTCCAAACAACTGAGATTAAATCCAAATAACTGAAATTAAACCCAATCAAATCAGATTACATCCAAACAACTGAGATTAAGTCCAAACAACTGATATTAAACCCAAACTACTGAGATTAAATCCAAACAACTGAGATTAAATCCAAACTGAGATTAAACCCAAACAACTGAGATTAAATCCAAACAACTGAGATTAAATCTAAACAACTGAGATTAAACACAAACTGATATTGAACCCAAACTGAGATTAAACCAAAACCACTGAGATGAAACTCAAAAAACTGATTTTAAAACCACAAAACTGAAATTAAATCCGAAAAACCGATTTTAAATCGAAACAACTGAGATTAAATCCAGACAACTGAGATTCAATCCAAACTGACAGTAAATCCAAACAACTGAGCTTAAATCCAAACAACTGAGATTAAATCCAAACTGAGATTAAACCCAAACAACTGAGATGAAATCCAAAAAACTGAGATTAAATACAAACAACTGGAATTAAACCCAAACTACTGAGGTTGAACCCAAAATACTGTGATTAAATCCCAAAAACTGAGATTAAGTCCAAACAACTGAGATTAAACCCAAACAACTGAGATTAAACACAATCAACTCAGTTTACATCCAAACAACTGAGATTAAGTCCAAACAACTGATATTAAACCCAAACTACTGAGCTTAAATCCAAACAACTGAGATTAAATCCAAACTGAGATTAAACCCAAACAACTGAGATTAAATCCAAAAAACTGAGAATAAATACAAACAACTGGAATTAAACCCAAACTACTGAGACTGAACCCGAACTATTGAGATTAAATCCAAAAAACTGAGATTAAGTCCAAACAACTGAGATTAAACCCAAACTACTGAGATTAAATCCAATCAAATCAGATTACAACCAAACAACTGAGATTAAGTCCAAACAACTGATATTAAACCCAAACTACTGAGATTAAATCGAAACAACTGAGATTAATTCCGAAAAAAAGAGATTTAATCCAAACGGAGATTATACCCAAACACCTGAGATTAAATCCAAAAACCTGAGATTAATCCAAACAACTGAGATTAAATCCAAACAACTGAGATTAAATCCAAACAACTGAGATTAAACACAAACTGATATTGAACCCAAACTGAGATTAAACCAAAACCACTGAGATGAAACTCTAAAAACTGATATTAAAACCACAAAACTGAAATTAAATCCAAAAAACCGATATTAATTCCAAACAACTGAGATTAAATCCAAACAACTGAGATTCAATCCAAACTGACATTAATGCCAAACAACTGAGATTAAACCCAAACAACTGAGATTAAATCCAAACTGAGATTAAACCCAAACAACTGAGATTAAATTCAAAAAAATGTGAATAAATACAAACTACTGGAATTAAACCCAAACAACTGAGATTGAACCCAAACTACTGAGATTAAATCCAAAAAACTGAGATTAAGTCCAAACAACTGAGATTATACCCAAACAACCGAGATTAAACCCAATCAAATCAGATTACATCCAAACAACTGAGATTAAGTCCAAACAACTGATATTAAATCCAAACTACTGAGATTAAATCCAAACAACTGAGATTAAATCAAAACTTAGATTAAACCCAAACAACTGAGATTAAATCCAAAAAACTGAGAATAAATACAAACAACTGGAATTAAACCCAAACTACTGAGATTGAACCCAAACTACTGAGATTAAATCCAAAAAACTGAGATTAAGTCCAAACAACTGAGATTAAACCCAAACAACTGAGATTAAACCCAATCATATCAGATTACATTCAAACAACTGAGATTAAGTCCAAACAACTGATGTTAAACCCAAACTACTGAGATTAAATCCAAACAACTGAGATTAATTCCGAAAAACAGAGATTAAATCCAAACGGAGATTATACCCAAACATCTGAGATTAAATCCAAAAACCTGAGATTAATCGAAACAACTGAGATTAAATCCAAACAACTGAGATTAAATCCAAGCCACTGAGATTAAACACAAACTGATATTGAACCCAAACTGAGATTAAACCAAAACCACTGAGATGAAACTCAAAAAACTGATTTTAAAACCACAAAACTGAAATTAAATCCGAAAAACCGACTTTAAATCGAAACAACTGAGATTAAATCCAGACAACTGAGATTCAATCCAAACTGACAGTAAATCCAAACAACTGAGCTTAAATCCAAACAACTGAGATTAAATCCAAACTGAGATTAAACCCAAACAACTGAGATTAAATCCAAAAAACTGAGAACAAATACAAACAACTGGTATTAAACGCAAACTACTGACATTGAACCCAAACTACTGAGATTAAATCCAAAAAACTGAGATTAAGTCCAAACAACTGAGATTAAACCCAAACTACTGAGCTTAAATCCAAACAACTGAGATTAAATCCAAACTGAGATTAAACCCAAACAACTGAGATTAAATCCAAAAAACTGAGAACAAATACAAACAACTGGTATTAAACGCAAACTACTGACATTGAACCCAAACTACTGAGATTAAATCCAAAAAACTGAGATTAAGTCCAAACAACTGAGATTAAATCCAAATAACTGAAATTAAACCCAATCAAATCAGATTACATCCAAACAACTGAGATTAAGTCCAAACAACTGATATTAAACCCAAACTACTGAGATTAAATCCAAACAACTGAGATTAAATCCAAACTGAGATTAAACCCAAACAACTGAGATTAAATCCAAACAACTGAGATTAAATCTAAACAACTGAGATTAAACACAAACTGATATTGAACCCAAACTGAGATTAAACCAAAACCACTGAGATGAAACTCAAAAAACTGATTTTAAAACCACAAAACTGAAATTAAATCCGAAAAACCGATTTTAAATCGAAACAACTGAGATTAAATCCAGACAACTGAGATTCAATCCAAACTGACAGTAAATCCAAACAACTGAGCTTAAATCCAAACAACTGAGATTAAATCCAAACTGAGATTAAACCCAAACAACTGAGATGAAATCCAAAAAACTGAGATTAAATACAAACAACTGGAATTAAACCCAAACTACTGAGGTTGAACCCAAAATACTGTGATTAAATCCCAAAAACTGAGATTAAGTCCAAACAACTGAGATTAAACCCAAACAACTGAGATTAAACACAATCAACTCAGTTTACATCCAAACAACTGAGATTAAGTCCAAACAACTGATATTAAACCCAAACTACTGACCTTAAATCCAAACAACTGAGATTACATCCAAACTGAGATTAAACCCAAACAACTGAGATTAAATCCAAAAAACTGAGAATAAATACAAACAACTGGAATTAAACCCAAACTACTGAGACTGAACCCGAACTATTGAGATTAAATCCAAAAAACTGAGATTAAGTCCAAACAACTGAGATTAAACCCAAACTACTGAGATTAAATCCAATCAAATCAGATTACAACCAAACAACTGAGATTAAGTCCAAACAACTGATATTAAACCCAAACTACTGAGATTAAATCGAAACAACTGAGATTAATTCCGAAAAAAAGAGATTTAATCCAAACGGAGATTATACCCAAACACCTGAGATTAAATCCAAAAACCTGAGATTAATCCAAACAACTGAGATTAAATCCAAACAACTGAGATTAAATCCAAACAACTGAGATTAAACACAAACTGATATTGAACCCAAACTGAGATTAAACCAAAACCACTGAGATGAAACTCTAAAAACTGATATTAAAACCACAAAACTGAAATTAAATCCAAAAAACCGATATTAATTCCAAACAACTGAGATTAAATCCAAACAACTGAGATTCAATCCAAACTGACATTAATGCCAAACAACTGAGATTAAACCCAAACAACTGAGATTAAATCCAAACTGAGATTAAACCCAAACAACTGAGATTAAATTCAAAAAAATGTGAATAAATACAAACTACTGGAATTAAACCCAAACTACTGAGATTGAACCCAAACTACTGAGATTAAATCCAAAAAACTGAGATTAAGTCCAAACAACTGAGATTATACCCAAACAACCGAGATTAAACCCAATCAAATCAGATTACATCCAAACAACTGAGATTAAGTCCAAACAACTGATATTAAATCCAAACTACTGAGATTAAATCCAAACAACTGAGATTAAATCAAAACTTAGATTAAACCCAAACAACTGAGATTAAATCCAAAAAACTGAGAATAAATACAAACAACTGGAATTAAACCCAAACTACTGAGATTGAACCCAAACTACTGAGATTAAATCCAAAAAACTGAGATTAAGTCCAAACAACTGAGATTAAACCCAAACAACTGAGATTAAACCCAATCATATCAGATTACATTCAAACAACTGAGATTAAGTCCAAACAACTGATGTTAAACCCAAACTACTGAGATTAAATCCAAACAACTGAGATTAATTCCGAAAAACAGAGATTAAATCCAAACGGAGATTATACCCAAACATCTGAGATTAAATCCAAAAACCTGAGATTAATCGAAACAACTGAGATTAAATCCAAACAACTGAGATTAAATCCAAGCCACTGAGATTAAACACAAACTGATATTGAACCCAAACTGAGATTAAACCAAAACCACTGAGTTGAAACTCAAAAAACTGATTTTAAAACCACAAAACTGAAATTAAATCCAAAAAACCGATATTAAATCGAAACAACTGAGATTAAATCCAGACAACTGAGGTTCAATCCAAACTGACACTAAATCCAAACAACTGAGTTTAAATCCAAACAACTGAGATTAAATCCAAAAAACTGAGATTAAATACAAACAACTGGAATTAAACCCAAACTACTGAGGTTGAACCCAAACTACTGAGATTAAATCCAAAAAACTGAGATTAAGTCCAAACAACTGAGATTAAACCCAAACAACTGAGATTAAACACAATCAACTCAGTTTACATCCAAACAACTGAGATTAAATCCAAATAACTGAAATTAAACCCAATCAAATCAGATTACATCCAAACAACTGAGATTAAGTCCAAACAACTGATATTAAACCCAAACTACTGAGATTAAATCCAAACAACTGAGATTAAATCCAAACTGAGATTAAACCCAAACAACTGAGATTAAATCCAAACAACTGAGATTAAATCTAAACAACTGAGATTAAACACAAACTGATATTGAACCCAAACTGAGATTAAACCAAAACCACTGAGATGAAACTCAAAAAACTGATTTTAAAACCACAAAACTGAAATTAAATCCGAAAAACCGATTTTAAATCGAAACAACTGAGATTAAATCCAGACAACTGAGATTCAATCCAAACTGACAGTAAATCCAAACAACTGAGCTTAAATCCAAACAACTGAGATTAAATCCAAACTGAGATTAAACCCAAACAACTGAGATGAAATCCAAAAAACTGAGATTAAATACAAACAACTGGAATTAAACCCAAACTACTGAGGTTGAACCCAAAATACTGTGATTAAATCCCAAAAACTGAGATTAAGTCCAAACAACTGAGATTAAACCCAAACAACTGAGATTAAACACAATCAACTCAGTTTACATCCAAACAACTGAGATTAAGTCCAAACAACTGATATTAAACCCAAACTACTGACCTTAAATCCAAACAACTGAGATTAAATCCAAACTGAGATTAAACCCAAACAACTGAGATTAAATCCAAAAAACTGAGAATAAATACAAACAACTGGAATTAAACCCAAACTACTGAGACTGAACCCGAACTATTGAGATTAAATCCAAAAAACTGAGATTAAGTCCAAACAACTGAGATTAAACCCAAACTACTGAGATTAAATCCAATCAAATCAGATTACAACCAAACAACTGAGATTAAGTCCAAACAACTGATATTAAACCCAAACTACTGAGATTAAATCGAAACAACTGAGATTAATTCCGAAAAAAAGAGATTTAATCCAAACGGAGATTATACCCAAACACCTGAGATTAAATCCAAAAACCTGAGATTAATCCAAACAACTGAGATTAAATCCAAACAACTGAGATTAAATCCAAACAACTGAGATTAAACACAAACTGATATTGAACCCAAACTGAGATTAAACCAAAACCACTGAGATGAAACTCTAAAAACTGATATTAAAACCACAAAACTGAAATTAAATCCAAAAAACCGATATTAATTCCAAACAACTGAGATTAAATCCAAACAACTGAGATTCAATCCAAACTGACATTAATGCCAAACAACTGAGATTAAACCCAAACAACTGAGATTAAATCCAAACTGAGATTAAACCCAAACAACTGAGATTAAATTCAAAAAAATGTGAATAAATACAAACTACTGGAATTAAACCCAAACAACTGAGATTGAACCCAAACTACTGAGATTAAATCCAAAAAACTGAGATTAAGTCCAAACAACTGAGATTATACCCAAACAACGGAGATTAAACCCAATCAAATCAGATTACATCCAAACAACTGAGATTAAGTCCAAACAACTGATATTAAATCCAAACTACTGAGATTAAATCCAAACAACTGAGATTAAATCAAAACTTAGATTAAACCCAAACAACTGAGATTAAATCCAAAAAACTGAGAATAAATACAAACAACTGGAATTAAACCCAAACTACTGAGATTGAACCCAAACTACTGAGATTAAATCCAAAAAACTGAGATTAAGTCCAAACAACTGAGATTAAACCCAAACAACTGAGATTAAACCCAATCATATCAGATTACATTCAAACAACTGAGATTAAGTCCAAACAACTGATGTTAAACCCAAACTACTGAGATTAAATCCAAACAACTGAGATTAATTCCGAAAAACAGAGATTAAATCCAAACGGAGATTATACCCAAACATCTGAGATTAAATCCAAAAACCTGAGATTAATCGAAACAACTGAGATTAAATCCAAACAACTGAGATTAAATCCAAGCCACTGAGATTAAACACAAACTGATATTGAACCCAAACTGAGATTAAACCAAAACCACTGAGATGAAACTCAAAAAACTGATTTTAAAACCACAAAACTGAAATTAAATCCGAAAAACCGACTTTAAATCGAAACAACTGAGATTAAATCCAGACAACTGAGATTCAATCCAAACTGACAGTAAATCCAAACAACTGAGCTTAAATCCAAACAACTGAGATTAAATCCAAACTGAGATTAAACCCAAACAACTGAGATTAAATCCAAAAAACTGAGAACAAATACAAACAACTGGTATTAAACGCAAACTACTGACATTGAACCCAAACTACTGAGATTAAATCCAAAAAACTGAGATTAAGTCCAAACAACTGAGATTAAACCCAAACTACTGAGCTTAAATCCAAACAACTGAGATTAAATCCAAACTGAGATTAAACCCAAACAACTGAGATTAAATCCAAAAAACTGAGAACAAATACAAACAACTGGTATTAAACGCAAACTACTGACATTGAACCCAAACTACTGAGATTAAATCCAAAAAACTGAGATTAAGTCCAAACAACTGAGATTAAATCCAAATAACTGAAATTAAACCCAATCAAATCAGATTACATCCAAACAACTGAGATTAAGTCCAAACAACTGATATTAAACCCAAACTACTGAGATTAAATCCAAACAACTGAGATTAAATCCAAACTGAGATTAAACCCAAACAACTGAGATTAAATCCAAACAACTGAGATTAAATCTAAACAACTGAGATTAAACACAAACTGATATTGAACCCAAACTGAGATTAAACCAAAACCACTGAGATGAAACTCAAAAAACTGATTTTAAAACCACAAAACTGAAATTAAATCCGAAAAACCGATTTTAAATCGAAACAACTGAGATTAAATCCAGACAACTGAGATTCAATCCAAACTGACAGTAAATCCAAACAACTGAGCTTAAATCCAAACAACTGAGATTAAATCCAAACTGAGATTAAACCCAAACAACTGAGATGAAATCCAAAAAACTGAGATTAAATACAAACAACTGGAATTAAACCCAAACTACTGAGGTTGAACCCAAAATACTGTGATTAAATCCCAAAAACTGAGATTAAGTCCAAACAACTGAGATTAAACCCAAACAACTGAGATTAAACACAATCAACTCAGTTTACATCCAAACAACTGAGATTAAGTCCAAACAACTGATATTAAACCCAAACTACTGAGCTTAAATCCAAACAACTGAGATTAAATCCAAACTGAGATTAAACCCAAACAACTGAGATTAAATCCAAAAAACTGAGAATAAATACAAACAACTGGAATTAAACCCAAACTACTGAGACTGAACCCGAACTATTGAGATTAAATCCAAAAAACTGAGATTAAGTCCAAACAACTGAGATTAAACCCAAACTACTGAGATTAAATCCAATCAAATCAGATTACAACCAAACAACTGAGATTAAGTCCAAACAACTGATATTAAACCCAAACTACTGAGATTAAATCGAAACAACTGAGATTAATTCCGAAAAAAAGAGATTTAATCCAAACGGAGATTATACCCAAACACCTGAGATTAAATCCAAAAACCTGAGATTAATCCAAACAACTGAGATTAAATCCAAACAACTGAGATTAAATCCAAACAACTGAGATTAAACACAAACTGATATTGAACCCAAACTGAGATTAAACCAAAACCACTGAGATGAAACTCTAAAAACTGATATTAAAACCACAAAACTGAAATTAAATCCAAAAAACCGATATTAATTCCAAACAACTGAGATTAAATCCAAACAACTGAGATTCAATCCAAACTGACATTAATGCCAAACAACTGAGATTAAACCCAAACAACTGAGATTAAATCCAAACTGAGATTAAACCCAAACAACTGAGATTAAATTCAAAAAAATGTGAATAAATACAAACTACTGGAATTAAACCCAAACTACTGAGATTGAACCCAAACTACTGAGATTAAATCCAAAAAACTGAGATTAAGTCCAAACAACTGAGATTATACCCAAACAACCGAGATTAAACCCAATCAAATCAGATTACATCCAAACAACTGAGATTAAGTCCAAACAACTGATATTAAATCCAAACTACTGAGATTAAATCCAAACAACTGAGATTAAATCAAAACTTAGATTAAACCCAAACAACTGAGATTAAATCCAAAAAACTGAGAATAAATACAAACAACTGGAATTAAACCCAAACTACTGAGATTGAACCCAAACTACTGAGATTAAATCCAAAAAACTGAGATTAAGTCCAAACAACTGAGATTAAACCCAAACAACTGAGATTAAACCCAATCATATCAGATTACATTCAAACAACTGAGATTAAGTCCAAACAACTGATGTTAAACCCAAACTACTGAGATTAAATCCAAACAACTGAGATTAATTCCGAAAAACAGAGATTAAATCCAAACGGAGATTATACCCAAACATCTGAGATTAAATCCAAAAACCTGAGATTAATCGAAACAACTGAGATTAAATCCAAACAACTGAGATTAAATCCAAGCCACTGAGATTAAACACAAACTGATATTGAACCCAAACTGAGATTAAACCAAAACCACTGAGTTGAAACTCAAAAAACTGATTTTAAAACCACAAAACTGAAATTAAATCCAAAAAACCGATATTAAATCGAAACAACTGAGATTAAATCCAGACAACTGAGGTTCAATCCAAACTGACACTAAATCCAAACAACTGAGTTTAAATCCAAACAACTGAGATTAAATCCAAAAAACTGAGATTAAATACAAACAACTGGAATTAAACCCAAACTACTGAGGTTGAACCCAAACTACTGAGATTAAATCCAAAAAACTGAGATTAAGTCCAAACAACTGAGATTAAACCCAAACAACTGAGATTAAACACAATCAACTCAGTTTACATCCAAACAACTGAGATTAAGTCCAAACAACTGATATTAAACCCAAACTACTGAGCTTAAATCCAAACAACTGAGATTAAATCCAAACTGAGATTAAACCCAAACAACTGAGATTAAATCCAAAAAACTGAGAACAAATACAAACAACTGGTATTAAACGCAAACTACTGACATTGAACCCAAACTACTGAGATTAAATCCAAAAAACTGAGATTAAGTCCAAACAACTGAGATTAAACCCAAATAACTGAAATTAAACCCAATCAAATCAGATTACATCCAAACAACTGAGATTAAGTCCAAACAACTGATATTAAACCCAAACTACTGAGATTAAATCCAAACAACTGAGATTAAATCCAAACTGAGATTAAACCCAAACAACTGAGATTAAATCCAAACAACTGAGATTAAATCTAAACAACTGAGATTAAACACAAACTGATATTGAACCCAAACTGAGATTAAACCAAAACCACTGAGATGAAACTCAAAAAACTGATTTTAAAACCACAAAACTGAAATTAAATCCGAAAAACCGATTTTAAATCGAAACAACTGAGATTAAATCCAGACAACTGAGATTCAATCCAAACTGACAGTAAATCCAAACAACTGAGCTTAAATCCAAACAACTGAGATTAAATCCAAACTGAGATTAAACCCAAACAACTGAGATTAAATCCAAAAAACTGAGAATAAATACAAACAACTGGAATTAAACCCAAACTACTGAGATTGAACCCGAACTATTGAGATTAAATCCAAAAAACTGAGATTAAGTCCAAACAACTGAGATTAAACCCAAACTACTGAGATTAAATCCAATCAAATCAGATTACAACCAAACAACTGAGATTAAGTCCAAACAACTGATATTAAACCCAAACTACTGAGATTAAATCGAAACAACTGAGATTAATTCCGAAAAAAAGAGATTTAATCCAAACGGAGATTATACCCAAACACCTGAGATTAAATCCAAAACCCTGAGATTAATCCAAACAACTGAGATTAAATCCAAACAACTGAGATTAAATCCAAACAACTGAGATTAAACACAAACTGATATTGAACCCAAACTGAGATTAAACCAAAACCACTGAGATGACAATCTAAAAACTGATATTAAAACCACAAAACTGAAATTAAATCCAAAGAACCGATATTAAATCCAAACAACTGAGATTAAATCGAAACAACTGGGAGTCAATCCAAACTGACATTAAGCCAACAACTGAGATTAAACCCAAACAACTGAGATTAAATCCAAACTGAGATTAAACCCAAACAACTGAGATTAAATCCAAATAACTGAGAATAAATACAAACTACTGGAATTAAACCAAACTACTGAGATTGAACCCAAACTACTGAGATTAAATCCAAAAAACTGAGATTAAGTCCAAACAACTGAGATTAAACCCAAATAACTGAAATTAAACCCAATCAAATCGGATTACATCCAAAGAACTGAGATTAAGTCCAAACAACTGATATTAAACCCAAACTACTGAGATTAAATCCAAACAACTGAGATTAAATCCAAACTGAGATTAAACCCAAACAACTGAGATTAAATCCACAAAACTGAGATTAAATACAAACAACTGGAATTAAATCCAAACTACTGAGGTTGAACGCAAACTACTTCGATTAAATCCAAAAAACTGAGATTAAGTCCAAACAACTGAGATTAAACCCAAACAACTGAGATTAAACACAATCAACTCAGATTACATCCAAACAACTGAGATTAAGTCCAAACAACTGATATTAAACCCAAACTACTGAGATTAAATCCAAACAACTGAGATTAATTCCGAAAAACAGAGATTAAATCCAAACGGAGATTATACCCAAACAAATGAGCATAAATCCAAAAACCTCAGATTAATCCAAACAACTGAGATTAAATCCAAACAACTGAGATTAAATCCAAACAACTGAGATTAAACACAGACTGATATAGAACCCAAACTGACATTAAACCAAAACCACTGAGATGAAACTCAAAAAACAGATATTAAAACCACAAAACTGAAATTAAATCCAAAAAACCGATATTAAATCGAAACAACTGAGATTAAATCCAGACAACTGAGATTCAATCCAAACTGACACTAAATCCAAACAACTGATATTAAACCCAAACTACTGAGATTAAATCCAAACTGAGATTAAACCCAAACAACTGAGATTAAATCCAAAAAACTGAGATTAAATCCAAACTGAGATTAAACCCAAACAACTGAGATTAAATCAAAAAAACTGAGATTAAATACAAACAACTGGAATTAAACCCAAACTACTGAGGTTGAACCCAAACTACTGAGATTAAATCCAAAAAACTGAGATTAAGTCCAAACAACTGAGATTAAACCCCAGCAACTGAGATTAAACACAATCAACTCAGTTTACATCCAAACAACTGAGATTAAGTCCAAACAACTGATATTAAACCCAAACTACTGAGTTTAATTCCAAACTACTGAGATTAAATCCAAAAAACTGAGATTAAGTCCAAACAACTGAGATTAAACCCAAATAACTGAAATTAAACCCAATCAAATGAGATTACATCCAAACAACTGAGATTAAGTCCAAACAACTGATATTAAACCCAAACTACTGAGATTAAATCCAAACAACTGAGATTAAATCCAAACAGCTGAGATTAAACACAAACTGATATTGAACCCAAACTGAGATTAAGCCAAAGCAACTGAGATGCAACCCAAACAAACTGATATTAAACGCAAACAACTGAGATTCAATCCAAACAGCTGAGATTATATCCAAACTGAGATTAAACCCAAACAACTGAGATTGAACCCAAACAACTAAGATTCAACCCAAACTGAAAGTGAACCCAAATTGAGATTAAATCCAAACAAATGATATTAAATGCAAACAACTGAGATTAAAACCCAAATAACTGGAATTATATCCAAAAAACTGATATTAAAGCCAAACAACTGAGATTAAATCCAAACAACTGAGATTCAATCCAAACTGAGATGAAACCCAAACAACTGAGATTAAAAGTCTGAGATTAAATCCAAACAAACTGAGATTAAATCCAAACAACTGATATTAAACCGAAACAACTGAGATTGAACCCGAACAACTGAGATTAAATCAAAAAACGGAGATTAAAACCAAACAACTGACATTAAACCCAAACAACTGGTATTAAATCCAAACAACTGAGATCAAACACAAACTGATATTGAACCCAAACTGAAATTAAACCAAAACAACTGAGATGAAACTCTAAAAACTGATATTAAAACCACAAAACTGAAATTAAATCCAAAAAACCGATATTAAATCCAAGTAACTGAGATTAAATCCAAACAACTGAGATTCAATCCAAACTGACATTAATGCCAAACAACTGAGATTAAACCCAAACAACTGAGATTAAATCCAAACAACTGAGATTAAACCGAAACAACTGTATTAAACCCAAACAACTGCGGTTAAAGCCAAACAAACTGAGATTAAATCCAAACAACTGAGATTAAATCCAAAAAACTGAGATTAAAACCAAACAACTGATATTAAATCCAAACAACTGAGATTGAACCCAAACAACTGAGATTCAAACCAAACTGAAAGTGAACCCAAGTTGAGATTAAATCCAAACAAATGATTTAAATGCAAACAACTGAGATTAAATCCAAACAACTGAGATTCAATCCAAAGAACTGATATTAAACCGAAATAACTGAGATTGAACCCGAACAACTGAGATTAAATCCAAAAAACTGAGATTAAAACCAAACAACTGATATTAAATCCAAACAACTGAGATTAAACCGAAACAACTGAGATTAAACCCAAACAACTGCGGTTAAAGCCAAACAAACTGAGATTAAATCCAAACAACTGAGATTAAATCCAAACAACTGAGATTAAATCCAAAAAACTGATATTTAACCCAAACAACTGAGATTGAACCCAAACAACTGAGATTGAATCCAAACGGAGATTAAACCCAAACAACTGAGATTAAAAGCAAATCACTGAGATTAAATCCAAACAAACTGATATTAATTCCAAACAACTGATATTAAACGCAAACAACTGAGATTCAATCCAAACAGCTGAGATTAATCCCAAACAACTCAGATTAAATCCAAACAACTGAGATTAAACACAAACTGATATTGAACCGAAACTGAGATTAAACCAAAACAAATGAGATGGAACCCAAAAAACTGATATTAAATCCAGAAAACTGATATTAAATCCAAACAACTGAGATTAAACCCAAAGAACTGAAATTAAATCCAAACAACTGAGATTGAATCAAAACTGAGATTCAACCCAAAGAATTGAGATTAAATCCAAAAAACTGAGACTAAATTCAAACAACTGAGATTAAATACAAACAACTGAGATTAAATCCAAACAACTGAGATTAAATCCAAAGTGACATTAAACTCAAACAACTGAGATTAAATCCTAACAATTGAGGTTAAATCCAAACAACTGAGGTTAAATCCAAACAAACTGAGATTAAATCCAAACAACCGAGATTAAATCCAAACAGCTGATATTAAAAGCAAACCACTGAGATTAAACCCAATCAACTGAGATTACATCCAAACAACTGATATTAAACCCAAACTGAGATTAATCCCAAACAACTGAGATTGAACCCAAACAACTGAGATTCAACCCAAACTGAAAGGAAACCCAAATTGAGATTAAATCCAGCAAATGATATCAAATGCAAACAACTGACATTAAAACCAAACTGAAATTATATCCAAAAAACTGATATTAAACCCAAACAACTGAGATTTAATCCAAACAATGGAGATTAAATCCAAACTGAGGTTAAACCCAAACAACTGAGATTAAAAGCAAATAACAGATAAAATCCAAACAAACTGAGATTAAATCCAATCAACTGATATTAAACCGAAACAACTGAGATTGAACCCGAACAACTGAGATTAAATCAAAAAAAGGAGATTAAAACCAAACAACTGAGATTCAACCCAAACAATTGATATGAAATCCACCAAACAACTGAGATCAAACACAAACTGATATTGAACCCAAACTGAAATTTAACCAAAACAACTGAGATGAAACTCTAAAAACTGGTAATAAAACCACAAAACTGAAATTAAATCCAAAAAACCGATATTAAATCCAAACAACTGAGATTAAATCCAAACAACTGAGATTAAATCCAAACTGAGATTAAAGCCAAACAACTGAGATTCAATCCAAAAAACTGAGATTAAATACAAACAACTGGAATTAAACACAATCTACTGAGATTGAACCCTAACTACTGAGATTAAATCCAAAAATTCGAGATTAAGTCCAAACAACTGAGATGAAAACCAAACAACTGAGATTAAACCCAATCAACTGAGATTACATCCAAACAACTGAGATGAAAACCAAACAACTGAGATTAAACCCAATGAAATCAGATTACATCCAAACAACTGAGATTAAGTCCAAACAACTGATATTAAAACCAAACTACTGTCATTAAATCCAAACAACTGAGATTAATTCCGAAAAACAGAGATTAAATCCAAACGGATATTATACCCAAACAACTGAGATTAAATCCAAAAGCCTGAGATTAATCCAAACAACTGAGATTAAATCCAAACAACTGAGATTCAATCCAAACTGAGATTAAACCTAAACAACTGAGATTAAATCCAAAAAACTGAGATTAAATACAAACAACTGGAATTAAACACAAACTACTGAGATTGAACCCAAACTACTGAGATTAAATCCAGAAAATCGAGATTAAGTCCAAACAACTGAGATTAAACCCAATCAACTGAGATTACATCCAAACAACTGAGATTAAGTCCAAACAACTGATATTAAAACCAAACTACTGTGATTAAATCCAAACAACTGAGATTGAACCCAAACAACTGAGATTCAAACCAAACTGAAAGTGAACCCAAGTTGAGATTAAATCCAAACAAATGATTTAAATGCAAACAACTGAGATTAAATCCAAACAACTGAGATTCAATCCAAAGAACTGATATTAAACCGAAATAACTGAGATTGAACCCGAACAACTGAGATTAAATCCAAAAAACTGAGATTAAAACCAAACAACTGATATTAAATCCAAACAACTGAGATTAAACCGAAACAACTGAGATTAAACCCAAACAACTGCGGTTAAAGCCAAACAAACTGAGATTAAATCCAAACAATTGAGATTAAATCCAAACAACTGAGATTAAATCCAAAAAACTGATATTTAACCCAAACAACTGAGATTGAACCCAAACAACTGAGATTGAATCCAAACGGAGATTAAACCCAAACAACTGAGATTAAAAGCAAATCACTGAGATTAAATCCAAACAACCGAGATTAAATCCAAACAGCTGATATTAAAAGCAAACCACTGAGATTAAATACATACAACTGAGATTAAATCCAAACAACTGATATTAAACCCAAACTGAGATTAATCCCAAACAACTGAGATTGAACCCAAACAACTGAGATTCAACCCAAACTGAAAGGAAACCCAAATTGAGATTAAATCCAGCAAATGATATCAAATGCAAACAACTGACATTAAAACCAAACTGAAATTATATCCAAAAAACTGATATTAAACCCAAACAACTGAGATTTAATCCAAACAATGGAGATTAAATCCAAACTGAGGTTAAACCCAAACAACTGAGATTAAAAGCAAATAACAGATAAAATCCAAACAAACTGAGATTAAATCCAATCAACTGATATTAAACCGAAACAACTGAGATTGAACCCGAACAACTGAGATTAAATCAAAAAAAGGAGATTAAAACCAAACAACTGAGATTCAACCCAAACAATTGATATGAAATCCCCCAAACAACTGAGATCAAACACAAACTGATATTGAACCCAAACTGAAATTTAACCAAAACAACTGAGATGAAACTCTAAAAACTGGTAATAAAACCACAAAACTGAAATTAAATCCAAAAAACCGATATTAAATCCAAACAACTGAGATTAAATCCAAACAACTGAGATTCAATCCAAACTGACATTAAAGCCAAACAACTGAGATTAAATCCAAACAACTGAGATTAAATCCAAACTGAGATTAAAGCCAAACAACTGAGATTCAATCCAAAAAACTGAGATTAAATACAAACAACTGGAATTAAACACAATCTACTGAGATTGAACCCTAACTACTGAGATTAAATCCAAAAATTCGAGATTAAGTCCAAACAACTGAGATGAAAACCAAACAACTGAGATTAAACCCAATCAACTGAGATTACATCCAAACAACTGAGATGAAAACCAAACAACTGAGATTAAACCCAATGAAATCAGATTACATCCAAACAACTGAGATTAAGTCCAAACAACTGATATTAAAACCAAACTACTGTCATTAAATCCAAACAACTGAGATTAATTCCGAAAAACAGAGATTAAATCCAAACGGATATTATACCCAAACAACTGAGATTAAATCCAAAAGCCTGAGATTAATCCAAACAACTGAGATTAAATCCAAACAACTGAGATTCAATCCAAACTGAGATTAAACCTAAACAACTGAGATTAAATCCAAAAAACTGAGATTAAATACAAACAACTGGAATTAAACACAAACTACTGAGATTGAACCCAAACTACTGAGATTAAATCCAGAAAATCGAGATTAAGTCCAAACAACTGAGATTAAACACAATCAACTGAGATTACATCCAAACAACTGAGATTAAGTCCAAACAACTGATATTAAAACCAAACTACTGTGATTAAATCCAAACAACTGAGATTGAACCCAAACAACTGAGATTCAAACCAAACTGAAAGTGAACCCAAGTTGAGATTAAATCCAAACAAATGATTTAAATGCAAACAACTGAGATTAAATCCAAACAACTGAGATTCAATCCAAAGAACTGATATTAAACCGAAATAACTGAGATTGAACCCGAACAACTGAGATTAAATCCAAAAAACTGAGATTAAAACCAAACAACTGATATTAAATCCAAACAACTGAGATTAAACCGAAACAACTGAGATTAAACCCAAACAACTGCGGTTAAAGCCAAACAAACTGAGATTAAATCCAAACAATTGAGATTAAATCCAAACAACTGAGATTAAATCCAAAAAACTGATATTTAACCCAAACAACTGAGATTGAACCCAAACAACTGAGATTGAATCCAAACGGAGATTAAACCCAAACAACTGAGATTAAAAGCAAATCACTGAGATTAAATCCAAACAACCGAGATTAAATCCAAACAGCTGATATTAAAAGCAAACCACTGAGATTAAATACATACAACTGAGATTAAATCCAAACAACTGATATTAAACCCAAACTGAGATTAATCCCAAACAACTGAGATTGAACCCAAACAACTGAGATTCAACCCAAACTGAAAGGAAACCCAAATTGAGATTAAATCCAGCAAATGATATCAAATGCAAACAACTGACATTAAAACCAAACTGAAATTATATCCAAAAAACTGATATTAAACCCAAACAACTGAGATTTAATCCAAACAATGGAGATTAAATCCAAACTGAGGTTAAACCCAAACAACTGAGATTAAAAGCAAATAACAGATAAAATCCAAACAAACTGAGATTAAATCCAATCAACTGATATTAAACCGAAACAACTGAGATTGAACCCGAACAACTGAGATTAAATCAAAAAAAGGAGATTAAAACCAAACAACTGAGATTCAACCCAAACAATTGATATGAAATCCCCCAAACAACTGAGATCAAACACAAACTGATATTGAACCCAAACTGAAATTTAACCAAAACAACTGAGATGAAACTCTAAAAACTGGTAATAAAACCACAAAACTGAAATTAAATCCAAAAAACCGATATTAAATCCAAACAACTGAGATTAAATCCAAACAACTGAGATTCAATCCAAACTGACATTAAAGCCAAACAACTGAGATTAAATCCAAACAACTGAGATTAAATCCAAACTGAGATTAAAGCCAAACAACTGAGATTCAATCCAAAAAACTGAGATTAAATACAAACAACTGGAATTAAACACAATCTACTGAGATTGAACCCTAACTACTGAGATTAAATCCAAAAATTCGAGATTAAGTCCAAACAACTGAGATGAAAACCAAACAACTGAGATTAAACCCAATCAACTGAGATTACATCCAAACAACTGAGATGAAAACCAAACAACTGAGATTAAACCCAATGAAATCAGATTACATCCAAACAACTGAGATTAAGTCCAAACAACTGATATTAAAACCAAACTACTGTCATTAAATCCAAACAACTGAGATTAATTCCGAAAAACAGAGATTAAATCCAAACGGATATTATACCCAAACAACTGAGATTAAATCCAAAAGCCTGAGATTAATCCAAACAACTGAGATTAAATCCAAACAACTGAGATTCAATCCAAACTGAGATTAAACCTAAACAACTGAGATTAAATCCAAAAAACTGAGATTAAATACAAACAACTGGAATTAAACACAAACTACTGAGATTGAACCCAAACTACTGAGATTAAATCCAGAAAATCGAGATTAAGTCCAAACAACTGAGATTAAACCCAATCAACTGAGATTACATCCAAACAACTGAGATTAAGTCCAAACAACTGATATTAAAACCAAACTACTGTGATTAAATCCAAACAACTGAGATTGAACCCAAACAACTGAGATTCAAACCAAACTGAAAGTGAACCCAAGTTGAGATTAAATCCAAACAAATGCTTTAAATCCAAACAATTGAGATTAAATCCAAACAACTGAGATTAAATCCAAAAAACTGATATTTAACCCAAACAACTGAGATTGAACCCAAACAACTGAGATTGAATCCAAACGGAGATTAAACCCAAACAACTGAGATTAAAAGCAAATCACTGAGATTAAATCCAAACAACCGAGATTAAATCCAAACAGCTGATATTAAAAGCAAACCACTGAGATTAAATACATACAACTGAGATTAAATCCAAACAACTGATATTAAACCCAAACTGAGATTAATCCCAAACAACTGAGATTGAACCCAAACAACTGAGATTCAACCCAAACTGAAAGGAAACCCAAATTGAGATTAAATCCAGCAAATGATATCAAATGCAAACAACTGACATTAAAACCAAACTGAAATTATATCCAAAAAACTGATATTAAACCCAAACAACTGAGATTTAATCCAAACAATGGAGATTAAATCCAAACTGAGGTTAAACCCAAACAACTGAGATTAAAAGCAAATAACAGATAAAATCCAAACAAACTGAGATTAAATCCAATCAACTGATATTAAACCGAAACAACTGAGATTGAACCCGAACAACTGAGATTAAATCAAAAAAAGGAGATTAAAACCAAACAACTGAGATTCAACCCAAACAATTGATATGAAATCCCCCAAACAACTGAGATCAAACACAAACTGATATTGAACCCAAACTGAAATTTAACCAAAACAACTGAGATGAAACTCTAAAAACTGGTAATAAAACCACAAAACTGAAATTAAATCCAAAAAACCGATATTAAATCCAAACAACTGAGATTAAATCCAAACAACTGAGATTCAATCCAAACTGACATTAAAGCCAAACAACTGAGATTAAATCCAAACAACTGAGATTAAATCCAAACTGAGATTAAAGCCAAACAACTGAGATTCAATCCAAAAAACTGAGATTAAATACAAACAACTGGAATTAAACACAATCTACTGAGATTGAACCCTAACTACTGAGATTAAATCCAAAAATTCGAGATTAAGTCCAAACAACTGAGATGAAAACCAAACAACTGAGATTAAACCCAATCAACTGAGATTACATCCAAACAACTGAGATGAAAACCAAACAACTGAGATTAAACCCAATGAAATCAGATTACATCCAAACAACTGAGATTAAGTCCAAACAACTGATATTAAAACCAAACTACTGTCATTAAATCCAAACAACTGAGATTAATTCCGAAAAACAGAGATTAAATCCAAACGGATATTATACCCAAACAACTGAGATTAAATCCAAAAGCCTGAGATTAATCCAAACAACTGAGATTAAATCCAAACAACTGAGATTCAATCCAAACTGAGATTAAACCTAAACAACTGAGATTAAATCCAAAAAACTGAGATTAAATACAAACAACTGGAATTAAACACAAACTACTGAGATTGAACCCAAACTACTGAGATTAAATCCAGAAAATCGAGATTAAGTCCAAACAACTGAGATTAAACCCAATCAACTGAGATTACATCCAAACAACTGAGATTAAGTCCAAACAACTGATATTAAAACCAAACTACTGTGATTAAATCCAAACAACTGAGATTGAACCCAAACAACTGAGATTCAAACCAAACTGAAAGTGAACCCAAGTTGAGATTAAATCCAAACAAATGATTTAAATGCAAACAACTGAGATTAAATCCAAACAACTGAGATTCAATCCAAAGAACTGATATTAAACCGAAATAACTGAGATTGAACCCGAACAACTGAGATTAAATCCAAAAAACTGAGATTAAAGCCAAACAAACTGAGATTAAATCCAAACAACTGAGATTAAATCCAAACAACTGAGATTAAATCCAAAAAACCGATATTTAACCCAAACAACTGAGATTGAACCCAAACAACTGAGATTGAATCCAAACGGAGATTAAACCCAAACAACTGAGATTAAAAGCAAATCACTGAGATTAAATCCAAACAAACTGATATTAATTCCAAACAACTGATATTAAACGCAAACAACTGAGATTCAATCCAAACAGCTGAGATTAATCCCAAACAACTCAGATTAAATCCAAACAACTGAGATTAAACACAAACTGATATTGAACCGAAACTGAGATTAAACCAAAACAAATGAGATGGAACCCAAAAAACTGATATTAAATCCAGAAAACTGATATTAAATCCAAACAACTGAGATTAAACCCAAAGAACTGAAATTAAATCCAAACAACTGAGATTGAATCAAAACTGAGATTCAACCCAAAGAATTGAGATTAAATCCAAAGAACTGAGACTAAATTCAAACAACTGAGATTAAATACAAACAACTGAGATTAAATCCAAACAACTGAGATTAAATCCAAAGTGACATTAAACTCAAACAACTGAGATTAAATCCTAACAATTGAGGTTAAATCCAAACAACTGAGATTAAATACAAACAAATGGAATTAAACACAATCTACTGAGATTGAACCCTAACTACTGAGATTAAATCCAAAAATTCGAGATTAAGTCCAAACAACTGAGATTAAAACCAAACAACTGAGATTAAACCCAATCAACTGAGATTACATCCAAACAACTGAGATGAAAACCAAACAACTGAGATTAAACCCAATGAAATCAGATTACATCCAAACAACTGAGATTAAGTCCAAACAACTGATATTAAAACCAAACTACTGTGATTAAATCCAAACAACTGAGATTGAACCCAAACAACTGAGATTCAAACCAAACTGAAAGTGAACCCAAGTTGAGATTAAATCCAAACAAATGATTTAAATGCAAACAACTGAGATTAAATCCAAACAACTGAGATTCAATCCAAAGAACTGATATTAAACCGAAATAACTGAGATTGAACCCGAACAACTGAGATTAAATCCAAAAAACTGAGATTAAAACCAAACAACTGATATTAAATCCAAACAACTGAGATTAAACCGAAACAACTGAGATTAAACCCAAACAACTGCGGTTAAAGCCAAACAAACTGAGATTAAATCCAAACAACTGAGATTAAATCCAAACAACTGAGATTAAATCCAAAAAACTGATATTTAACCCAAACAACTGAGATTGAATCCAAACAACTGAGATTGAATCCAAACGGAGATTAAACCCAAACAACTGAGATTAAAAGCAAATCACTGAGATTAAATCCAAACAAACTGATATTAATTCCAAACAACTGATATTAAACGCAAACAACTGAGATTCAATCCAAACAGCTGAGATTAATCCCAAACAACTCAGATTAAATCCAAACAACTGAGATTAAACACAAACTGATATTGAACCGAAACTGAGATTAAACCAAAACAAATGAGATGGAACCCAAAAAACTGATATTAAATCCAGAAAACTGATATTAAATCCAAACAACTGAGATTAAACCCAAAGAACTGAAATTAAATCCAAACAACTGAGATTGAATCAAAACTGAGATTCAACCCAAAGAATTGAGATTAAATCCAAAAAACTGAGACTAAATTCAAACAACTGAGATTAAATACAAACAACTGAGATTAAATCCAAACAACTGAGATTAAATCCAAAGTGACATTAAACTCAAACAACTGAGATTAAATCCTAACAATTGAGGTTAAATCCAAACAACAGAGATTAAAAGCAAATCACTGAGATTAAATCCAAACAACCGAGATTAAATCCAAACAGCTGATATTAAAAGCAAACCACTGAGATTAAATACATACAACTGAGATTAAATCCAAACAACTGATATTAAACCCAAACTGAGATTAATCCCAAACAACTGAGATTGAACCCAAACAACTGAGATTCAACCCAAACTGAAAGGAAACCCAAATTGAGATTAAATCCAGCAAATGATATCAAATGCAAACAACTGACATTAAAACCAAACTGAAATTATATCCAAAAAACTGATATTAAACCCAAACAACTGAGATTTAATCCAAACAATGGAGATTAAATCCAAACTGAGGTTAAACCCAAACAACTGAGATTAAAAGCAAATAACAGATAAAATCCAAACAAACTGAGATTAAATCCAATCAACTGATATTAAACCGAAACAACTGAGATTGAACCCGAACAACTGAGATTAAATCAAAAAAAGGAGATTAAAACCAAACAACTGAGATTCAACCCAAACAATTGATATGAAATCCCCCAAACAACTGAGATCAAACACAAACTGATATTGAACCCAAACTGAAATTTAACCAAAACAACTGAGATGAAACTCTAAAAACTGGTAATAAAACCACAAAACTGAAACTAAATCCAAAAAACCGATATTAAATCCAAACAACTGAGATTAAATCCAAACAACTGAGATTCAATCCAAACTGACATTAAAGCCAAACAACTGAGATTAAATCCAAACAACTGAGATTAAATCCAAACTGAGATTAAAGCCAAACAACTGAGATTCAATCCAAAAAACTGAGATTAAATACAAACAACTGGAATTAAACACAATCTACTGAGATTGAACCCTAACTACTGAGATTAAATCCAAAAATTCGAGATTAAGTCCAAACAACTGAGATGAAAACCAAACAACTGAGATTAAACCCAATCAACTGAGATTACATCCAAACAACTGAGATGAAAACCAAACAACTGAGATTAAACCCAATGAAATCAGATTACATCCAAACAACTGAGATTAAGTCCAAACAACTGATATTAAAACCAAACTACTGTCATTAAATCCAAACAACTGAGATTAATTCCGAAAAACAGAGATTAAATCCAAACGGATATTATACCCAAACAACTGAGATTAAATCCAAAAGCCTGAGATTAATCCAAACAACTGAGATTAAATCCAAACAACTGAGATTCAATCCAAACTGAGATTAAACCTAAACAACTGAGATTAAATCCAAAAAACTGAGATTAAATACAAACAACTGGAATTAAACACAAACTACTGAGATTGAACCCAAACTACTGAGATTAAATCCAGAAAATCGAGATTAAGTCCAAACAACTGAGATTAAACCCAATCAACTGAGATTACATCCAAACAACTGAGATTAAGTCCAAACAACTGATATTAAAACCAAACTACTGTGATTCAATCCAAACAACTGAGATTGAACCCAAACAACTGAGATTCAAACCAAACTGAAAGTGAACCCAAGTTGAGATTAAATCCAAACAAATGATTTAAATGCAAACAACTGAGATTAAATCCAAACAACTGAGATTCAATCCAAAGAACTGATATTAAACCGAAATAACTGAGATTGAACCCGAACAACTGAGATTAAATCCAAAAAACTGAGATTAAAACCAAACAACTGATATTAAATCCAAACAACTAATATTAAACCGAAACAACTGAGATTAAACCCAAACAACTGCGGTTAAAGCCAAACAAACTGAGATTAAATCCAAACAACTGAGATTAAATCCAAACAACTGAGATTAAATCCAAAAAACTGATATTTAACCCAAACAACTGAGATTGAACCCAAACAACTGAGATTGAATCCAAACGGAGATTAAACCCAAACAACTGAGATTAAAAGCAAATCACTGAGATTAAATCCAAACAACTGATATTAAAATCAAACTACTGTGATTAAATCCAAACAACTGAGATTGAACCCAAACAACTGAGATTCAAACCAAACTGAAAGTGAACCCAAGTTGAGATTAAATCCAAACAAATGATTTAAATGCAAACAACTGAGATTAAATCCAAACAACTGAGATTCAATCCAAAGAACTGATATTAAACCGAAATAACTGAGATTGAACCCGAACAACTGAGATTAAATCCAAAAAACTGAGATTAAAACCAAACAACTGATATTAAATCCAAACAACTGAGATTAAACCGAAACAACTGAGATTAAACCCAAACAACTGCGGTTAAAGCCAAACAAACTGAGATTAAATCCAAACAACTGAGATTAAATCCAAACAACTGAGATTAAATCCAAAAAACTGATATTTAACCCAAACAACTGAGATTGAACCCAAACAACTGAGATTGAATCCAAACGGAGATTAAACCCAAACAACTGAGATTAAAAGCAAATCACTGAGATTAAATCCAAACAAACTGATATTAATTCCAAACAACTGATATTAAACGCAAACAACTGAGATTCAATCCAAACAGCTGAGATTAATCCCAAACAACTCAGATTAAATCCAAACAACTGAGATTAAACACAAACTGATATTGAACCGAAACTGAGATTAAACCAAAACAAATGAGATGGAACCCAAAAAACTGATATTAAATCCAGAAAACTGATATTAAATCCAAACAACTGAGATTAAACCCAAAGAACTGAAATTAAATCCAAACAACTGAGATTGAATCAAAACTGAGATTCAACCCAAAGAATTGAGATTAAATCCAAAGAACTGAGACTAAATTCAAACAACTGAGATTAAATACAAACAACTGAGATTAAATCCAAACAACTGAGATTAAATCCAAAGTGACATTAAACTCAAACAACTGAGATTAAATCCTAACAATTGAGGTTAAATCCAAACAACTGAGATTAAATACAAACAAATGGAATTAAACACAATCTACTGAGATTGAACCCTAACTACTGAGATTAAATCCAAAAATTCGAGATTAAGTCCAAACAACTGAGATTAAAACCAAACAACTGAGATTAAACCCAATCAACTGAGATTACATCCAAACAACTGAGATGAAAACCAAACAACTGAGATTAAACCCAATGAAATCAGATTACATCCAAACAACTGAGATTAAGTCCAAACAACTGATATTAAAACCAAACTACTGTGATTAAATCCAAACAACTGAGATTGAACCCAAACAACTGAGATTCAAACCAAACTGAAAGTGAACCCAAGTTGAGATTAAATCCAAACAAATGATTTAAATGCAAACAACTGAGATTAAATCCAAACAACTGAGATTCAATCCAAAGAACTGATATTAAACCGAAATAACTGAGATTGAACCCGAACAACTGAGATTAAATCCAAAAAACTGAGATTAAAACCAAACAACTGATATTAAATCCAAACAACTGAGATTAAACCGAAACAACTGAGATTAAACCCAAACAACTGCGGTTAAAGCCAAACAAACTGAGATTAAATCCAAACAACTGAGATTAAATCCAAACAACTGAGATTAAATCCAAAAAACTGATATTTAACCCAAACAACTGAGATTGAATCCAAACAACTGAGATTGAATCCAAACGGAGATTAAACCCAAACAACTGAGATTAAAAGCAAATCACTGAGATTAAATCCAAACAAACTGATATTAATTCCAAACAACTGATATTAAACGCAAACAACTGAGATTCAATCCAAACAGCTGAGATTAATCCCAAACAACTCAGATTAAATCCAAACAACTGAGATTAAACACAAACTGATATTGAACCGAAACTGAGATTAAACCAAAACAAATGAGATGGAACCCAAAAAACTGATATTAAATCCAGAAAACTGATATTAAATCCAAACAACTGAGATTAAACCCAAAGAACTGAAATTAAATCCAAACAACTGAGATTGAATCAAAACTGAGATTCAACCCAAAGAATTGAGATTAAATCCAAAAAACTGAGACTAAATTCAAACAACTGAGATTAAATACAAACAACTGAGATTAAATCCAAACAACTGAGATTAAATCCAAAGTGACATTAAACTCAAACAACTGAGATTAAATCCTAACAATTGAGGTTAAATCCAAACAACAGAGATTAAAAGCAAATCACTGAGATTAAATCCAAACAACCGAGATTAAATCCAAACAGCTGATATTAAAAGCAAACCACTGAGATTAAATACATACAACTGAGATTAAATCCAAACAACTGATATTAAACCCAAACTGAGATTAATCCCAAACAACTGAGATTGAACCCAAACAACTGAGATTCAACCCAAACTGAAAGGAAACCCAAATTGAGATTAAATCCAGCAAATGATATCAAATGCAAACAACTGACATTAAAACCAAACTGAAATTATATCCAAAAAACTGATATTAAACCCAAACAACTGAGATTTAATCCAAACAATGGAGATTAAATCCAAACTGAGGTTAAACCCAAACAACTGAGATTAAAAGCAAATAACAGATAAAATCCAAACAAACTGAGATTAAATCCAATCAACTGATATTAAACCGAAACAACTGAGATTGAACCCGAACAACTGAGATTAAATCAAAAAAAGGAGATTAAAACCAAACAACTGAGATTCAACCCAAACAATTGATATGAAATCCCCCAAACAACTGAGATCAAACACAAACTGATATTGAACCCAAACTGAAATTTAACCAAAACAACTGAGATGAAACTCTAAAAACTGGTAATAAAACCACAAAACTGAAACTAAATCCAAAAAACCGATATTAAATCCAAACAACTGAGATTAAATCCAAACAACTGAGATTCAATCCAAACTGACATTAAAGCCAAACAACTGAGATTAAATCCAAACAACTGAGATTAAATCCAAACTGAGATTAAAGCCAAACAACTGAGATTCAATCCAAAAAACTGAGATTAAATACAAACAACTGGAATTAAACACAATCTACTGAGATTGAACCCTAACTACTGAGATTAAATCCAAAAATTCGAGATTAAGTCCAAACAACTGAGATGAAAACCAAACAACTGAGATTAAACCCAATCAACTGAGATTACATCCAAACAACTGAGATGAAAACCAAACAACTGAGATTAAACCCAATGAAATCAGATTACATCCAAACAACTGAGATTAAGTCCAAACAACTGATATTAAAACCAAACTACTGTCATTAAATCCAAACAACTGAGATTAATTCCGAAAAACAGAGATTAAATCCAAACGGATATTATACCCAAACAACTGAGATTAAATCCAAAAGCCTGAGATTAATCCAAACAACTGAGATTAAATCCAAACAACTGAGATTCAATCCAAACTGAGATTAAACCTAAACAACTGAGATTAAATCCAAAAAACTGAGATTAAATACAAACAACTGGAATTAAACACAAACTACTGAGATTGAACCCAAACTACTGAGATTAAATCCAGAAAATCGAGATTAAGTCCAAACAACTGAGATTAAACCCAATCAACTGAGATTACATCCAAACAACTGAGATTAAGTCCAAACAACTGATATTAAAACCAAACTACTGTGATTCAATCCAAACAACTGAGATTGAACCCAAACAACTGAGATTCAAACCAAACTGAAAGTGAACCCAAGTTGAGATTAAATCCAAACAAATGATTTAAATGCAAACAACTGAGATTAAATCCAAAGAACTGATATTAAACCGAAATAACTGAGATTGAACCCGAACAACTGAGATTAAATCCAAAAAACTGAGATTAAAACCAAACAACTGATATTAAATCCAAACAACTAATATTAAACCGAAACAACTGAGATTAAACCCAAACAACTGCGGTTAAAGCCAAACAAACTGAGATTAAATCCAAACAACTGAGATTAAATCCAAACAACTGAGATTAAATCCAAAAAACTGATATTTAACCCAAACAACTGAGATTGAACCCAAACAACTGAGATTGAATCCAAACGGAGATTAAACCCAAACAACTGAGATTAAAAGCAAATCACTGAGATTAAATCCAAACAACTGATATTAAAATCAAACTACTGTGATTAAATCCAAACAACTGAGATTGAACCCAAACAACTGAGATTCAAACCAAACTGAAAGTGAACCCAAGTTGAGATTAAATCCAAACAAATGATTTAAATGCAAACAACTAAGATTAAATCCAAACAACTGAGATTCAATCCAAAGAACTGATATTAAACCGAAATAACTGAGATTGAACCCGAACAACTGAGATTAAATCCAAAAAACTGAGATTAAAACCAAACAACTGATATTAAATCCAAACAACTGAGATTAAACCGAAACAACTGAGATTAAACCCAAACAACTGCGGTTAAAGCCAAACAAACTGAGATTAAATCCAAACAACTGAGATTAAATCCAAACAACTGAGATTAAATCCAAAAAACTGATATTTAACCCAAACAACTGAGATTGAACCCAAACAACTGAGATTGAATCCAAACGGAGATTAAACCCAAACAACTGAGATTAAAAGCAAATCACTGAGATTAAATCCAAACAAACTGATATTAATTCCAAACAACTGATATTAAACGCAAACAACTGAGATTCAATCCAAACAGCTGAGATTAATCCCAAACAACTCAGATTAAATCCAAACAACTGAGATTAAACACAAACTGATATTGAACCGAAACTGAGATTAAACCAAAACAAATGAGATGGAACCCAAAAAACTGATATTAAATCCAGAAAACTGATATTAAATCCAAACAACTGAGATTAAACCCAAAGAACTGAAATTAAATCCAAACAACTGAGATTGAATCAAAACTGAGATTCAACCCAAAGAATTGAGATTAAATCCAAAAAACTGAGACTAAATTCAAACAACTGAGATTAAATACAAACAACTGAGATTAAATCCAAACAACTGAGATTAAATCCAAAGTGACATTAAACTCAAACAACTGAGATTAAATCCTAACAATTGAGGTTAAATCCAAACAACTGAGGTTAAATCCAAACAAACTGAGATTAAATCCAAACAACCGAGATTAAATCCAAACAGCTGATATTAAAAGCAAACCACTGAGATTAAATACATACAACTGAGATTAAATCCAAACAACTGATATTAAACCCAAACTGAGATTAATCCCAAACAACTGAGATTGAACCCAAACAACTGAGATTCAACCCAAACTGAAAGGAAACCCAAATTGAGATTAAATCCAGCAAATGATATCAAATGCAAACAACTGACATTAAAACCAAACTGAAATTATATCCAAAAAACTGATATTAAACCCAAACAACTGAGATTTAATCCAAACAATGGAGATTAAATCCAAACTGAGGTTAAACCCAAACAACTGAGATTAAAAGCAAATAACAGATAAAATCCAAACAAACTGAGATTAAATCCAATCAACTGATATTAAACCGAAACAACTGAGATTGAACCCGAACAACTGAGATTAAATCAAAAAAAGGAGATTAAAACCAAACAACTGAGATTCAACCCAAACAATTGATATGAAATCCCCCAAACAACTGAGATCAAACACAAACTGATATTGAACCCAAACTGAAATTTAACCAAAACAACTGAGATGAAACTCTAAAAACTGGTAATAAAACCACAAAACTGAAACTAAATCCAAAAAACCGATATTAAATCCAAACAACTGAGATTAAATCCAAACAACTGAGATTCAATCCAAACTGACATTAAAGCCAAACAACTGAGATTAAATCCAAACAACTGAGATTAAATCCAAACTGAGATTAAAGCCAAACAACTGAGATTCAATCCAAAAAACTGAGATTAAATACAAACAACTGGAATTAAACACAATCTACTGAGATTGAACCCTAACTACTGAGATTAAATCCAAAAATTCGAGATTAAGTCCAAACAACTGAGATGAAAACCAAACAACTGAGATTAAACCCAATCAACTGAGATTACATCCAAACAACTGAGATGAAAACCAAACAACTGAGATTAAACCCAATGAAATCAGATTACATCCAAACAACTGAGATTAAGTCCAAACAACTGATATTAAAACCAAACTACTGTCATTAAATCCAAACAACTGAGATTAATTCCGAAAAACAGAGATTAAATCCAAACGGATATTATACCCAAACAACTGAGATTAAATCCAAAAGCCTGAGATTAATCCAAACAACTGAGATTAAATCCAAACAACTGAGATTCAATCCAAACTGAGATTAAACCTAAACAACTGAGATTAAATCCAAAAAACTGAGATTAAATACAAACAACTGGAATTAAACACAAACTACTGAGATTGAACCCAAACTACTGAGATTAAATCCAGAAAATCGAGATTAAGTCCAAACAACTGAGATTAAACCCAATCAACTGAGATTACATCCAAACAACTGAGATTAAGTCCAAACAACTGATATTAAAACCAAACTACTGTGATTCAATCCAAACAACTGAGATTGAACCCAAACAACTGAGATTCAAACCAAACTGAAAGTGAACCCAAGTTGAGATTAAATCCAAACAAATGATTTAAATGCAAACAACTGAGATTAAATCCAAACAACTGAGATTCAATCCAAAGAACTGATATTAAACCGAAATAACTGAGATTGAACCCGAACAACTGAGATTAAATCCAAAAAACTGAGATTAAAACCAAACAACTGATATTAAATCCAAACAACTAATATTAAACCGAAACAACTGAGATTAAACCCAAACAACTGCGGTTAAAGCCAAACAAACTGAGATTAAATCCAAACAACTGAGATTAAATCCAAACAACTGAGATTAAATCCAAAAAACTGATATTTAACCCAAACAACTGAGATTGAACCCAAACAACTGAGATTGAATCCAAACGGAGATTAAACCCAAACAACTGAGATTAAAAGCAAATCACTGAGATTAAATCCAAACAACTGATATTAAAATCAAACTACTGTGATTAAATCCAAACAACTGAGATTGAACCCAAACAACTGAGATTCAAACCAAACTGAAAGTGAACCCAAGTTGAGATTAAATCCAAACAAATGATTTAAATGCAAACAACTGAGATTAAATCCAAACAACTGAGATTCAATCCAAAGAACTGATATTAAACCGAAATAACTGAGATTGAACCCGAACAACTGAGATTAAATCCAAAAAACTGAGATTAAAACCAAACAACTGATATTAAATCCAAACAACTGAGATTAAACCGAAACAACTGAGATTAAACCCAAACAACTGCGGTTAAAGCCAAACAAACTGAGATTAAATCCAAACAACTGAGATTAAATCCAAACAACTGAGATTAAATCCAAAAAAACTGATATTTAACCCAAACAACTGAGATTGAACCCAAACAACTGAGATTGAATCCAAACGGAGATTAAACCCAAACAACTGAGATTAAAAGCAAATCACTGAGATTAAATCCAAACAAACTGATATTAATTCCAAACAACTGATATTAAACGCAAACAACTGAGATTCAATCCAAACAGCTGAGATTAATCCCAAACAACTCAGATTAAATCCAAACAACTGAGATTAAACACAAACTGATATTGAACCGAAACTGAGATTAAACCAAAACAAATGAGATGGAACCCAAAAAACTGATATTAAATCCAGAAAACTGATATTAAATCCAAACAACTGAGATTAAACCCAAAGAACTGAAATTAAATCCAAACAACTGAGATTGAATCAAAACTGAGATTCAACCCAAAGAATTGAGATTAAATCCAAAAAACTGAGACTAAATTCAAACAACTGAGATTAAATACAAACAACTGAGATTAAATCCAAACAACTGAGATTAAATCCAAAGTGACATTAAACTCAAACAACTGAGATTAAATCCTAACAATTGAGGTTAAATCCAAACAACTGAGGTTAAATCCAAACAAACTGAGATTAAATCCAAACAACCGAGATTAAATCCAAACAGCTGATATTAAAAGCAAACCACTGAGATTAAATACATACAACTGAGATTAAATCCAAACAACTGATATTAAACCCAAACTGAGATTAATCCCAAACAACTGAGATTGAACCCAAACAACTGAGATTCAACCCAAACTGAAAGGAAACCCAAATTGAGATTAAATCCAGCAAATGATATCAAATGCAAACAACTGACATTAAAACCAAACTGAAATTATATCCAAAAAACTGATATTAAACCCAAACAACTGAGATTTAATCCAAACAATGGAGATTAAATCCAAACTGAGGTTAAACCCAAACAACTGAGATTAAAAGCAAATAACAGATAAAATCCAAACAAACTGAGATTAAATCCAATCAACTGATATTAAACCGAAACAACTGAGATTGAACCCGAACAACTGAGATTAAATCAAAAAAAGGAGATTAAAACCAAACAACTGAGATTCAACCCAAACAATTGATATGAAATCCCCCAAACAACTGAGATCAAACACAAACTGATATTGAACCCAAACTGAAATTTAACCAAAACAACTGAGATGAAACTCTAAAAACTGGTAATAAAACCACAAAACTGAAATTAAATCCAAAAAGCCGATATTAAATCCAAACAACTGAGATTAAATCCAAACAACTGAGATTCAATCCAAACTGACATTAAAGCCAAACAACTGAGATTAAATCCAAACAACTGAGATTAAATCCAAACTGAGATTAAAGCCAAACAACTGAGATTCAATCCAAAAAACTGAGATTAAATACAAACAACTGGAATTAAACACAATCTACTGAGATTGAACCCTAACTACTGAGATTAAATCCAAAAATTCGAGATTAAGTCCAAACAACTGAGATGAAAACCAAACAACTGAGATTAAACCCAATCAACTGAGATTACATCCAAACAACTGAGATGAAAACCAAACAACTGAGATTAAACCCAATGAAATCAGATTACATCCAAACAACTGAGATTAAGTCCAAACAACTGATATTAAAACCAAACTACTGTCATTAAATCCAAACAACTGAGATTAATTCCGAAAAACAGAGATTAAATCCAAACGGATATTATACCCAAACAACTGAGATTAAATCCAAAAGCCTGAGATTAATCCAAACAACTGAGATTAAATCCAAACAACTGAGATTCAATCCAAACTGAGATTAAACCTAAACAACTGAGATTAAATCCAAAAAACTGAGATTAAATACAAACAACTGGAATTAAACACAAACTACTGAGATTGAACCCAAACTACTGAGATTAAATCCAGAAAATCGAGATTAAGTCCAAACAACTGAGATTAAACCCAATCAACTGAGATTACATCCAAACAACTGAGATTAAGTCCAAACAACTGATATTAAAACCAAACTACTGTGATTAAATCCAAACAACTGAGATTGAACCCAAACAACTGAGATTCAAACCAAACTGAAAGTGAACCCAAGTTGAGATTAAATCCAAACAAATGATTTAAATGCAAACAACTGAGATTAAATCCAAACAACTGAGATTCAATCCAAAGAACTGATATTAAACCGAAATAACTGAGATTGAACCCGAACAACTGAGATTAAATCCAAAAAACTGAGATTAAAACCAAACAACTGATATTAAATCCAAACAACTGAGATTAAACCGAAACAACTGAGATTAAACCCAAACAACTGCGGTTAAAGCCAAACAAACTGAGATTAAATCCAAACAATTGAGATTAAATCCAAACAACTGAGATTAAATCCAAAAAACTGATATTTAACCCAAACAACTGAGATTGAACCCAAACAACTGAGATTGAATCCAAACGGAGATTAAACCCAAACAACTGAGATTAAAAGCAAATCACTGAGATTAAATCCAAACAACCGAGATTAAATCCAAACAGCTGATATTAAAAGCAAACCACTGAGATTAAATACATACAACTGAGATTGAACCCAAACAACTGAGATTCAACCCAAACTGAAAGGAAACCCAAATTGAGATTAAATCCAGCAAATGATATCAAATGCAAACAACTGACATTAAAACCAAACTGAAATTATATCCAAAAAACTGATATTAAACCCAAACAACTGAGATTTAATCCAAACAATGGAGATTAAATCCAAACTGAGGTTAAACCCAAACAACTGAGATTAAAAGCAAATAACAGATAAAATCCAAACAAACTGAGATTAAATCCAATCAACTGATATTAAACCGAAACAACTGAGATTGAACCCGAACAACTGAGATTAAATCAAAAAAAGGAGATTAAAACCAAACAACTGAGATTCAACCCAAACAATTGATATGAAATCCACCAAACAACTGAGATCAAACACAAACTGATATTGAACCCAAACTGAAATTTAACCAAAACAACTGAGATGAAACTCTAAAAACTGGTAATAAAACCACAAAACTGAAACTAAATCCAAAAAACCGATATTAAATCCAAACAACTGAGATTAAATCCAAACAACTGAGATTCAATCCAAACTGACATTAAAGCCAAACAACTGAGATTAAATCCAAACAACTGAGATTAAATCCAAACTGAGATTAAAGCCAAACAACTGAGATTCAATCCAAAAAACTGAGATTAAATACAAACAACTGGAATTAAACACAATCTACTGAGATTGAACCCTAACTACTGAGATTAAATCCAAAAATTCGAGATTAAGTCCAAACAACTGAGATGAAAACCAAACAACTGAGATTAAACCCAATCAACTGAGATTACATCCAAACAACTGAGATGAAAACCAAACAACTGAGATTAAACCCAATGAAATCAGATTACATCCAAACAACTGAGATTAAGTCCAAACAACTGATATTAAAACCAAACTACTGTCATTAAATCCAAACAACTGAGATTAATTCCGAAAAACAGAGATTAAATCCAAACGGATATTATACCCAAACAACTGAGATTAAATCCAAAAGCCTGAGATTAATCCAAACAACTGAGATTAAATCCAAACAACTGAGATTCAATCCAAACTGAGATTAAACCTAAACAACTGAGATTAAATCCAAAAAACTGAGATTAAATACAAACAACTGGAATTAAACACAAACTACTGAGATTGAACCCAAACTACTGAGATTAAATCCAGAAAATCGAGATTAAGTCCAAACAACTGAGATTAAACCCAATCAACTGAGATTACATCCAAACAACTGAGATTAAGTCCAAACAACTGATATTAAAACCAAACTACTGTGATTAAATCCAAACAACTGAGATTGAACCCAAACAACTGAGATTCAAACCAAACTGAAAGTGAACCCAAGTTGAGATTAAATCCAAACAAATGATTTAAATGCAAACAACTGAGATTAAATCCAAACAACTGAGATTCAATCCAAAGAACTGATATTAAACCGAAATAACTGAGATTGAACCCGAACAACTGAGATTAAATCCAAAAAACTGAGATTAAAACCAAACAACTGATATTAAATCCAAACAACTGAGATTAAACCGAAACAACTGAGATTAAACCCAAACAACTGCGGTTAAAGCCAAACAAACTGAGATTAAATCCAAACAACTGAGATTAAATCCAAACAACTGAGATTAAATCCAAAAAACTGATATTTAACCCAAACAACTGAGATTGAACCCAAACAACTGAGATTGAATCCAAACGGAGATTAAACCCAAACAACAGAGATTAAAAGCAAATCACTGAGATTAAATCCAAACAACCGAGATTAAATCCAAACAGCTGATATTAAAAGCAAACCACTGAGATTAAATACATACAACTGAGATTAAATCCAAACAACTGATATTAAACCCAAACTGAGATTAATCCCAAACAACTGAGATTGAACCCAAACAACTGAGATTCAACCCAAACTGAAAGGAAACCCAAATTGAGATTAAATCCAGCAAATGATATCAAATGCAAACAACTGACATTAAAACCAAACTGAAATTATATCCAAAAAACTGATATTAAACCCAAACAACTGAGATTTAATCCAAACAATGGAGATTAAATCCAAACTGAGGTTAAACCCAAACAACTGAGATTAAAAGCAAATAACAGATAAAATCCAAACAAACTGAGATTAAATCCAATCAACTGATATTAAACCGAAACAACTGAGATTGAACCCGAACAACTGAGATTAAATCAAAAAAAGGAGATTAAAACCAAACAACTGAGATTCAACCCAAACAATTGATATGAAATCCCCCAAACAACTGAGATCAAACACAAACTGATATTGAACCCAAACTGAAATTTAACCAAAACAACTGAGATGAAACTCTAAAAACTGGTAATAAAACCACAAAACTGAAATTAAATCCAAAAAACCGATATTAAATCCAAACAACTGAGATTAAATCCAAACAACTGAGATTCAATCCAAACTGACATTAAAGCCAAACAACTGAGATTAAATCCAAACAACTGAGATTAAATCCAAACTGAGATTAAAGCCAAACAACTGAGATTCAATCCAAAAAACTGAGATTAAATACAAACAACTGGAATTAAACACAATCTACTGAGATTGAACCCTAACTACTGAGATTAAATCCAAAAATTCGAGATTAAGTCCAAACAACTGAGATGAAAACCAAACAACTGAGATTAAACCCAATCAACTGAGATTACATCCAAACAACTGAGATGAAAACCAAACAACTGAGATTAAACCCAATGAAATCAGATTACATCCAAACAACTGAGATTAAGTCCAAACAACTGATATTAAAACCAAACTACTGTCATTAAATCCAAACAACTGAGATTAATTCCGAAAAACAGAGATTAAATCCAAACGGATATTATACCCAAACAACTGAGATTAAATCCAAAAGCCTGAGATTAATCCAAACAACTGAGATTAAATCCAAACAACTGAGATTCAATCCAAACTGAGATTAAACCTAAACAACTGAGATTAAATCCAAAAAACTGAGATTAAATACAAACAACTGGAATTAAACACAAACTACTGAGATTGAACCCAAACTACTGAGATTAAATCCAGAAAATCGAGATTAAGTCCAAACAACTGAGATTAAACCCAATCAACTGAGATTACATCCAAACAACTGAGATTAAGTCCAAACAACTGATATTAAAACCAAACTACTGTGATTAAATCCAAACAACTGAGATTGAACCCAAACAACTGAGATTCAAACCAAACTGAAAGTGAACCCAAGTTGAGATTAAATCCAAACAAATGATTTAAATGCAAACAACTGAGATTAAATCCAAACAACCGAGATTCAATCCAAAGAACTGATATTAAACCGAAATAACTGAGATTGAACCCGAACAACTGAGATTAAATCCAAAAAACTGAGATTAAAACCAAACAACTGATATTAAATCCAAACAACTGAGATTAAACCGAAACAACTGAGATTAAACCCAAACAACTGCGGTTAAAGCCAAACAAACTGAGATTAAATCCAAACAACTGAGATTAAATCCAAACAACTGAGATTAAATCCAAAAAACTGATATTTAACCCAAACAACTGAGATTGAACCCAAACAACTGAGATTGAATCCAAACGGAGATTAAACCCAAACAACTGAGATTAAAAGCAAATCACTGAGATTAAATCCAAACAAACTGATATTAATTCCAAACAACTGATATTAAACGCAAACAACTGAGATTCAATCCAAACAGCTGAGATTAATCCCAAACAACTCAGATTAAATCCAAACAACTGAGATTAAACACAAACTGATATTGAACCGAAACTGAGATTAAACCAAAACAAATGAGATGGAACCCAAAAAACTGATATTAAATCCAGAAAACTGATATTAAATCCAAACAACTGAGATTAAACCCAAAGAACTGAAATTAAATCCAAACAACTGAGATTGAATCAAAACTGAGATTCAACCCAAAGAATTGAGATTAAATCCAAAAAACTGAGACTAAATTCAAACAACTGAGATTAAATACAAACAACTGAGGTTAAATCCAAACAACTGAGATTAAATCCAAAGTGACATTAAACTCAAACAACTGAGATTAAATCCTAACAATTGAGGTTAAATCCAAACAACTGAGATTAAATACAAACAACTGGAATTAAACACAATCTACTGAGATTGAACCCTAACTACTGAGATTAAATCCAAAAATTCGAGATTAAGTCCAAACAACTGAGATTAAAACCAAACAACTGAGATTAAACCCAATCAACTGAGATTACATCCAAACAACTGAGATGAAAACCAAACAACTGAGATTAAACCCAATGAAATCAGATTACATCCAAACAACTGAGATTAAGTCCAAACAACTGATATTAAAACCAAACTACTGTGATTAAATCCAAACAACTGAGATTGAACCCAAACAACTGAGATTCAAACCAAACTGAAAGTGAACCCAAGTTGAGATTAAATCCAAACAAATGATTTAAATGCAAACAACTGAGATTAAATCCAAACAACTGAGATTCAATCCAAAGAACTGATATTAAACCGAAATAACTGAGATTGAACCCGAACAACTGAGATTAAATCCAAAAAACTGAGATTAAAACCAAACAACTGATATTAAATCCAAACAACTGAGATTAAACCGAAACAACTGAGATTAAACCCAAACAACTGCGGTTAAAGCCAAACAAACTGAGATTAAATCCAAACAACTGAGATTAAATCCAAACAACTGAGATTAAATCCAAAAAACTGATATTTAACCCAAACAACTGAGATTGAACCCAAACAACTGAGATTGAATCCAAACGGAGATTAAACCCAAACAACTGAGATTAAAAGCAAATCACTGAGATTAAATCCAAACAAACTGATATTAATTCCAAACAACTGATATTAAACGCAAACAACTGAGATTCAATCCAAACAGCTGAGATTAATCCCAAACAACTCAGATTAAATCCAAACAACTGAGATTAAACACAAACTGATATTGAACCGAAACTGAGATTAAACCAAAACAAATGAGATGGAACCCAAAAAACTGATATTAAATCCAGAAAACTGATATTAAATCCAAACAACTGAGATTAAACCCAAAGAACTGAAATTAAATCCAAACAACTGAGATTGAATCAAAACTGAGATTCAACCCAAAGAATTGAGATTAAATCCAAAAAACTGAGACTAAATTCAAACAACTGAGATTAAATACAAACAACTGAGATTAAATCCAAACAACTGAGATTAAATCCAAAGTGACATTAAACTCAAACAACTGAGATTAAATCCTAACAATTGAGGTTAAATCCAAACAATTGAGGTTAAATCCAAACAAACTGAGATTAAATCCAAACAACCGAGATTAAATCCAAACAGCTGATATTAAAAGCAAACCACTGAGATTAAATACATACAACTGAGATTAAATCCAAACAACTGATATTAAACCCAAACTGAGATTAATCCCAAACAACTGAGATTGAACCCAAACAACTGAGATTCAACCCAAACTGAAAGGAAACCCAAATTGAGATTAAATCCAGCAAATGATATCAAATGCAAACAACTGACATTAAAACCAAACTGAAATTATATCCAAAAAACTGATATTAAACCCAAACAACTGAGATTTAATCCAAACAATGGAGATTAAATCCAAACTGAGGTTAAACCCAAACAACTGAGATTAAAAGCAAATAACAGATAAAATCCAAACAAACTGAGATTAAATCCAATCAACTGATATTAAACCGAAACAACTGAGATTGAACCCGAACAACTGAGATTAAATCAAAAAAAGGAGATTAAAACCAAACAACTGAGATTCAACCCAAACAATTGATATGAAATCCCCCAAACAACTGAGATCAAACACAAACTGATATTGAACCCAAACTGAAATTTAACCAAAACAACTGAGATGAAACTCTAAAAACTGGTAATAAAACCACAAAACTGAAATTAAATCCAAAAAACCGATATTAAATCCAAACAACTGAGATTAAATCCAAACAACTGAGATTCAATCCAAACTGACATTAAAGCCAAACAACTGAGATTAAATCCAAACAACTGAGATTAAATCCAAACTGAGATTAAAGCCAAACAACTGAGATTCAATCCAAAAAACTGAGATTAAATACAAACAACTGGAATTAAACACAATCTACTGAGATTGAACCCTAACTACTGAGATTAAATCCAAACAACTGAGATTCAATCCAAACTGAGATTAAACCTAAACAACTGAGATTAAATCCAAAAAACTGAGATTAAATACAAACAACTGGAATTAAACACAAACTACTGAGATTGAACCCAAACTACTGAGATTAAATCCAGAAAATCGAGATTAAGTCCAAACAACTGAGATTAAACCCAATCAACTGAGATTACATCCAAACAACTGAGATTAAGTCCAAACAACTGATATTAAAACCAAACTACTGTGATTAAATCCAAACAACTGAGATTGAACCCAAACAACTGAGATTCAAACCAAACTGAAAGTGAACCCAAGTTGAGATTAAATCCAAACAAATGATTTAAATGCAAACAACTGAGATTAAATCCAAACAACTGAGATTCAATCCAAAGAACTGATATTAAACCGAAATAACTGAGATTGAACCCGAACAACTGAGATTAAATCCAAAAAACTGAGATTAAAACCAAACAACTGATATTAAATCCAAACAACTGAGATTAAACCGAAACAACTGAGATTAAACCCAAACAACTGCGGTTAAAGCCAAACAAACTGAGATTAAATCCAAACAACTGAGATTAAATACAAACAACTGGAATTAAACACAATCTACTGAGATTGAACCCTAACTACTGAGATTAAATCCAAACAACCGAGATTAAATCCAAACAGCTGATATTAAAAGCAAACCACTGAGATTAAACCCAATCAACTGAGATTACATCCAAACAACTGATATTAAACCCAAACTGAGATTAATCCCAAACAACTGAGATTGAACCCAAACAACTGAGATTCAACCCAAACTGAAAGGAAACCCAAATTGAGATTAAATCCAGCAAATGATATCAAATGCAAACAACTGACATTAAAACCAAACTGAAATTATATCCAAAAAACTGATATTAAACCCAAACAACTGAGATTTAATCCAAACAATGGAGATTAAATCCAAACTGAGGTTAAACCCAAACAACTGAGATTAAAAGCAAATAACAGATAAAATCCAAACAAACTGAGATTAAATCCAATCAACTGATATTAAACCGAAACAACTGAGATTGAACCCGAACAACTGAGATTAAATCAAAAAAAGGAGATTAAAACCAAACAACTGAGATTCAACCCAAACAATTGATATGAAATCCACCAAACAACTGAGATCAAACACAAACTGATATTGAACCCAAACTGAAATTTAACCAAAACAACTGAGATGAAACTCTAAAAACTGGTAATAAAACCACAAAACTGAAATTAAATCCAAAAAACCGATATTAAATCCAAACAACTGAGATTAAATCCAAACAACTGAGATTCAATCCAAACTGACATTAAAGCCAAACAACTGAGATTAAATCCAAACAACTGAGATTAAATCCAAACTGAGATTAAAGCCAAACAACTGAGATTCAATCCAAAAAACTGAGATTAAATACAAACAACTGGAATTAAACACAATCTACTGAGATTGAACCCTAACTACTGAGATTAAATCCAAAAATTCGAGATTAAGTCCAAACAACTGAGATGAAAACCAAACAACTGAGATTAAACCCAATCAACTGAGATTACATCCAAACAACTGAGATGAAAACCAAACAACTGAGATTAAACCCAATCAAATCAGATTACATCCAAACAACTGAGATTAAGTCCAAACAACTGATATTAAAACCAAACTACTGTCATTAAATCCAAACAACTGAGATTAATTCCGAAAAACAGAGATTAAATCCAAACGGATATTATACCCAAACAACTGAGATTAAATCCAAAAGCCTGAGATTAATCCAAACAACTGAGATTAAATCCAAACAACTGAGATTCAATCCAAACTGAGATTAAACCTAAACAACTGAGATTAAATCCAAAAAACTGAGATTAAATACAAACAACTGGAATTAAACACAAACTACTGAGATTGAACCCAAACTACTGAGATTAAATCCAGAAAATCGAGATTAAGTCCAAACAACTGAGATTAAACCCAATCAACTGAGATTACATCCAAACAACTGAGATTAAGTCCAAACAACTGATATTAAAACCAAACTACTGTGATTAAATCCAAACAACTGAGATTGAACCCAAACAACTGAGATTCAAACCAAACTGAAAGTGAACCCAAGTTGAGATTAAATCCAAACAAATGATTTAAATGCAAACAACTGAGATTAAATCCAAACAACTGAGATTCAATCCAAAGAACTGATATTAAACCGAAATAACTGAGATTGAACCCGAACAACTGAGATTAAATCCAAAAAACTGAGATTAAAACCAAACAACTGATATTAAATCCAAACAACTGAGATTAAACCGAAACAACTGAGATTAAACCCAAACAACTGCGGTTAAAGCCAAACAAACTGAGATTAAATCCAAACAACTGAGATTAAATCCAAACAACTGAGATTAAATCCAAAAAACTGATATTTAACCCAAACAACTGAGATTGAACCCAAACAACTGAGATTGAATCCAAACGGAGATTAAACCCAAACAACTGAGATTAAAAGCAAATCACTGAGATTAAATCCAAACAAACTGATATTAATTCCAAACAACTGATATTAAACGCAAACAACTGAGATTCAATCCAAACAGCTGAGATTAATCCCAAACAACTCAGATTAAATCCAAACAACTGAGATTAAACACAAACTGATATTGAACCGAAACTGAGATTAAACCAAAACAAATGAGATGGAACCCAAAAAACTGATATTAAATCCAGAAAACTGATATTAAATCCAAACAACTGAGATTAAACCCAAAGAACTGAAATTAAATCCAAACAACTGAGATTGAATCAAAACTGAGATTCAACCCAAAGAATTGAGATTAAATCCAAAAAACTGAGACTAAATTCAAACAACTGAGATTAAATACAAACAACTGAGATTGAATCCAAACAACTGAGATTAAATCCAAAGTGACATTAAACTCAAACAACTGAGATTAAATCCTAACAATTGAGGTTAAATCCAAACAACTGAGGTTAAATCCAAACAAACTGAGATTAAATCCAAACAACCGAGATTAAATCCAAACAGCTGATATTAAAAGCAAACCACTGAGATTAAATACATACAACTGAGATTAAATCCAAACAACTGATATTAAACCCAAACTGAGATTAATCCCAAACAACTGAGATTGAACCCAAACAACTGAGATTCAACCCAAACTGAAAGGAAACCCAAATTGAGATTAAATCCAGCAAATGATATCAAATGCAAACAACTGACATTAAAACCAAACTGAAATTATATCCAAAAAACTGATATTAAACCCAAACAACTGAGATTTAATCCAAACAATGGAGATTAAATCCAAACTGAGGTTAAACCCAAACAACTGAGATTAAAAGCAAATAACAGATAAAATCCAAACAAACTGAGATTAAATCCAATCAACTGATATTAAACCGAAACAACTGAGATTGAACCCGAACAACTGAGATTAAATCAAAAAAAGGAGATTAAAACCAAACAACTGAGATTCAACCCAAACAATTGATATGAAATCCACCAAACAACTGAGATCAAACACAAACTGATATTGAACCCAAACTGAAATTTAACCAAAACAACTGAGATGAAACTCTAAAAACTGGTAATAAAACCACAAAACTGAAATTAAATCCAAAAAACCGATATTAAATCCAAACAACTGAGATTAAATCCAAACAACTGAGATTCAATCCAAACTGACATTAAAGCCAAACAACTGAGATTAAATCCAAACAACTGAGATTAAATCCAAACTGAGATTAAAGCCAAACAACTGAGATTCAATCCAAAAAACTGAGATTAAATACAAACAACTGGAATTAAACACAATCTACTGAGATTGAACCCTAACTACTGAGATTAAATCCAAAAATTCGAGATTAAGTCCAAACAACTGAGATGAAAACCAAACAACTGAGATTAAACCCAATCAACTGAGATTACATCCAAACAACTGAGATGAAAACCAAACAACTGAGATTAAACCCAATCAAATCAGATTACATCCAAACAACTGAGATTAAGTCCAAACAACTGATATTAAAACCAAACTACTGTCATTAAATCCAAACAACTGAGATTAATTCCGAAAAACAGAGATTAAATCCAAACGGATATTATACCCAAACAACTGAGATTAAATCCAAAAGCCTGAGATTAATCCAAACAACTGAGATTAAATCCAAACAACTGAGATTCAATCCAAACTGAGATTAAACCTAAACAACTGAGATTAAATCCAAAAAACTGAGATTAAATACAAACAACTGGAATTAAACACAAACTACTGAGATTGAACCCAAACTACTGAGATTAAATCCAGAAAATCGAGATTAAGTCCAAACAACTGAGATTAAACCCAATCAACTGAGATTACATCCAAACAACTGAGATTAAGTCCAAACAACTGATATTAAAACCAAACTACTGTGATTAAATCCAAACAACTGAGATTGAACCCAAACAACTGAGATTCAAACCAAACTGAAAGTGAACCCAAGTTGAGATTAAATCCAAACAAATGATTTAAATGCAAACAACTGAGATTAAATCCAAACAACTGAGATTCAATCCAAAGAACTGATATTAAACCGAAATAACTGAGATTGAACCCGAACAACTGAGATTAAATCCAAAAAACTGAGATTAAAACCAAACAACTGATATTAAATCCAAACAACTGAGATTAAACCGAAACAACTGAGATTAAACCCAAACAACTGCGGTTAAAGCCAAACAAACTGAGATTAAATCCAAACAACTGAGATTAAATCCAAACAACTGAGATTAAATCCAAAAAACTGATATTTAACCCAAACAACTGAGATTGAACCCAAACAACTGAGATTGAATCCAAACGGAGATTAAACCCAAACAACTGAGATTAAAAGCAAATCACTGAGATTAAATCCAAACAACCGAGATTAAATCCAAACAGCTGATATTAAAAGCAAACCACTGAGATTAAATACATACAACTGAGATTAAATCCAAACAACTGATATTAAACCCAAACTGAGATTAATCCCAAACAACTGAGATTGAACCCAAACAACTGAGATTCAACCCAAACTGAAAGGAAACCCAAATTGAGATTAAATCCAGCAAATGATATCAAATGCAAACAACTGACATTAAAACCAAACTGAAATTATATCCAAAAAACTGATATTAAACCCAAACAACTGAGATTTAATCCAAACAATGGAGATTAAATCCAAACTGAGGTTAAACCCAAACAACTGAGATTAAAAGCAAATAACAGATAAAATCCAAACAAACTGAGATTAAATCCAATCAACTGATATTAAACCGAAACAACTGAGATTGAACCCGAACAACTGAGATTAAATCAAAAAAAGGAGATTAAAACCAAACAACTGAGATTCAACCCAAACAATTGATATGAAATCCCCCAAACAACTGAGATCAAACACAAACTGATATTGAACCCAAACTGAAATTTAACCAAAACAACTGAGATGAAACTCTAAAAACTGGTAATAAAACCACAAAACTGAAATTAAATCCAAAAAACCGTAATTAAATCCAAACAACTGAGATTAAATCCAAACAACTGAGATTCAATCCAAACTGACATTAAAGCCAAACAACTGAGATTAAATCCAAACAACTGAGATTAAATCCAAACTGAGATTAAAGCCAAACAACTGAGATTCAATCCAAAAAACTGAGATTAAATACAAACAACTGGAATTAAACACAATCTACTGAGATTGAACCCTAACTACTGAGATTAAATCCAAAAATTCGAGATTAAGTCCAAACAACTGAGATGAAAACCAAACAACTGAGATTAAACCCAATCAACTGAGATTACATCCAAACAACTGAGATGAAAACCAAACAACTGAGATTAAACCCAATCAAATCAGATTACATCCAAACAACTGAGATTAAGTCCAAACAACTGATATTAAAACCAAACTACTGTCATTAAATCCAAACAACTGAGATTAATTCCGAAAAACAGAGATTAAATCCAAACGGATATTATACCCAAACAACTGAGATTAAATCCAAAAGCCTGAGATTAATCCAAACAACTGAGATTAAATCCAAACAACTGAGATTCAATCCAAACTGAGATTAAACCTAAACAACTGAGATTAAATCCAAAAAACTGAGATTAAATACAAACAACTGGAATTAAACACAAACTACTGAGATTGAACCCAAACTACTGAGATTAAATCCAGAAAATCGAGATTAAGTCCAAACAACTGAGATTAAACCCAATCAACTGAGATTACATCCAAACAACTGAGATTAAGTCCAAACAACTGATATTAAAACCAAACTACTGTGATTAAATCCAAACAACTGAGATTGAACCCAAACAACTGAGATTCAAACCAAACTGAAAGTGAACCCAAGTTGAGATTAAATCCAAACAAATGATTTAAATGCAAACAACTGAGATTAAATCCAAACAACTGAGATTCAATCCAAAGAATTGATATTAAACCGAAATAACTGAGATTGAACCCGAACAACCGAGATTAAATCCAAAAAACTGAGATTAAAACCAAACAACTGATATTAAATCCAAACAACTGAGATTAAACCGAAACAACTGAGATTAAACCCAAACAACTGCGGTTAAAGCCAAACAAACTGAGATTAAATCCAAACAACTGAGATTAAATACAAACAACTGGAATTAAACACAATCTACTGAGATTGAACCCTAACTACTGAGATTAAATCCAAACAACCGAGATTAAATCCAAACAGCTGATATTAAAAGCAAACCACTGAGATTAAATACATACAACTGAGATTAAATCCAAACAACTGATATTAAACCCAAACTGAGATTAATCCCAAACAACTGAGATTGAACCCAAACAACTGAGATTCAACCCAAACTGAAAGGAAACCCAAATTGAGATTAAATCCAGCAAATGATATCAAATGCAAACAACTGACATTAAAACCAAACTGAAATTATATCCAAAAAACTGATATTAAACCCAAACAACTGAGATTTAATCCAAACAATGGAGATTAAATCCAAACTGAGGTTAAACCCAAACAACTGAGATTAAAAGCAAATAACAGATAAAATCCAAACAAACTGAGATTAAATCCAATCAACTGATATTAAACCGAAACAACTGAGATTGAACCCGAACAACTGAGATTAAATCAAAAAAAGGAGATTAAAACCAAACAACTGAGATTCAACCCAAACAATTGATATGAAATCCACCAAACAACTGAGATCAAACACAAACTGATATTGAACCCAAACTGAAATTTAACCAAAACAACTGAGATGAAACTCTAAAAACTGGTAATAAAACCACAAAACTGAAATTAAATCCAAAAAACCGTAATTAAATCCAAACAACTGAGATTAAATCCAAACAACTGAGATTCAATCCAAACTGACATTAAAGCCAAACAACTGAGATTAAATCCAAACAACTGAGATTAAATCCAAACTGAGATTAAAGCCAAACAACTGAGATTCAATCCAAAAAACTGAGATTAAATACAAACAACTGGAATTAAACACAATCTACTGAGATTGAACCCTAACTACTGAGATTAAATCCAAAAATTCGAGATTAAGTCCAAACAACTGAGATGAAAACCAAACAACTGAGATTAAACCCAATCAACTGAGATTACATCCAAACAACTGAGATGAAAACCAAACAACTGAGATTAAACCCAATGAAATCAGATTACATCCAAACAACTGAGATTAAGTCCAAACAACTGATATTAAAACCAAACTACAGTCATTAAATCCAAACAACTGAGATTAATTCCGAAAAACAGAGATTAAATCCAAACGGATATTATACCCAAACAACTGAGATTAAATCCAAAAGCCTGAGATTAATCCAAACAACTGAGATTAAATCCAAACAACTGAGATTCAATCCAAACTGAGATTAAACCTAAACAACTGAGATTAAATCCAAAAAACTGAGATTAAATACAAACAACTGGAATTAAACACAAACTACTGAGATTGAACCCAAACTACTGAGATTAAATCCAGAAAATCGAGATTAAGTCCAAACAACTGAGATTAAACCCAATCAACTGAGATTACATCCAAACAACTGAGATTAAGTCCAAACAACTGATATTAAAACCAAACTACTGTGATTAAATCCAAACAACTGAGATTGAACCCAAACAACTGAGATTCAAACCAAACTGAAAGTGAACCCAAGTTGAGATTAAATCCAAACAAATGATTTAAATGCAAACAACTGAGATTAAATCCAAACAACTGAGATTCAATCCAAAGAACTGATATTAAACCGAAATAACTGAGATTGAACCCGAACAACTGAGATTAAATCCAAAAAACTGAGATTAAAACCAAACAACTGATATTAAATCCAAACAACTGAGATTAAACCGAAACAACTGAGATTAAACCCAAACAACTGCGGTTAAAGCCAAACAAACTGAGATTAAATCCAAACAACTGAGATTAAATCCAAACAACTGAGATTAAATCCAAAAAACTGATATTTAACCCAAACAACTGAGATTGAACCCAAACAACTGAGATTGAATCCAAACGGAGATTAAACCCAAACAACTGAGATTAAAAGCAAATCACTGAGATTAAATCCAAACAAACTGATATTAATTCCAAACAACTGATATTAAACGCAAACAACTGAGATTCAATCCAAACAGCTGAGATTAATCCCAAACAACTCAGATTAAATCCAAACAACTGAGATTAAACACAAACTGATATTGAACCGAAACTGAGATTAAACCAAAACAAATGAGATGGAACCCAAAAAACTGATATTAAATCCAGAAAACTGATATTAAATCCAAACAACTGAGATTAAACCCAAAGAACTGAAATTAAATCCAAACAACTGAGATTGAATCAAAACTGAGATTCAACCCAAAGAATTGAGATTAAATCCAAAAAACTGAGACTAAATTCAAACAACTGAGATTAAATACAAACAACTGAGATTAAATCCAAACAACTGAGATTAAATCCAAAGTGACATTAAACTCAAACAACTGAGATTAAATCCTAACAATTGAGGTTAAATCCAAACAACTGAGGTTAAATCCAAACAAACTGAGATTAAATCCAAACAACCGAGATTAAATCCAAACAGCTGATATTAAAAGCAAACCACTGAGATTAAATACATACAACTGAGATTAAATCCAAACAACTGATATTAAACCCAAACTGAGATTAATCCCAAACAACTGAGATTGAACCCAAACAACTGAGATTCAACCCAAACTGAAAGGAAACCCAAATTGAGATTAAATCCAGCAAATGATATCAAATGCAAACAACTGACATTAAAACCAAACTGAAATTATATCCAAAAAACTGATATTAAACCCAAACAACTGAGATTTAATCCAAACAATGGAGATTAAATCCAAACTGAGGTTAAACCCAAACAACTGAGATTAAAAGCAAATAACAGATAAAATCCAAACAAACTGAGATTAAATCCAATCAACTGATATTAAACCGAAACAACTGAGATTGAACCCGAACAACTGAGATTAAATCAGAAAAAGGAGATTAAAACCAAACAACTGAGATTCAACCCAAACAATTGATATGAAATCCCCCAAACAACTGAGATCAAACACAAACTGATATTGAACCCAAACTGAAATTTAACCAAAACAACTGAGATGAAACTCTAAAAACTGGTAATAAAACCACAAAACTGAAATTAAATCCAAAAAACCGATATTAAATCCAAACAACTGAGATTAAATCCAAACAACTGAGATTCAATCCAAAAAACTGAGATTAAATACAAACAACTGGAATTAAACACAATCTACTGAGATTGAACCCTAACTACTGAGATTAAATCCAACAATTCGAGATTACGTCCAAACAACTGAGATGAAAACCAAACAACTGAGATTAAACCCAATCAACTGAGATTACATCCAAACAACTGAGATGAAAACCAAACAACTGAGATTAAACCCAATCAAATCAGATGACATCCAAACAACTGAGATTAAGTCCAAACAACTGATATTAAAACCAAACTACTGTCATTAAATCCAAACAACTGAGATTAATTCCGAAAAACAGAGATTAAATCCAAACGGATATTATACCCAAACAACTGAGATTAAATCCAAAAGCCTGAGATTAATCCAAACAACTGAGATTAAATCCAAACAACTGCGATTCAATCCAAACTGAGATTAAACCTAAACAACTGAGATTAAATCCAAAAAACTGAGATTAAATACAAACAACTGGAATTAAACACAAACTACTGAGATTGAACCCAAACTACTGAGATTAAATCCAGAAAATCGAGATTAAGTCCAAACAACTGAGATTAAACCCAATCAACTGAGATTACATCCAAACAACTGAGATTAAGTCCAAACAACTGATATTAAAACCAAACTACTGTGATTAAATCCAAACAACTGAGATTGAACCCAAACAACTGAGATTCAAACCAAACTGAAAGTGAACCCAAGTTGAGATTAAATCCAAACAAATGATTTAAATGCAAACAACTGAGATTAAATCCAAACAACTGAGATTCAATCCAAAGAACTGATATTAAACCGAAATAACTGAGATTGAACCCGAACAACTGAGATTAAATCCAAAAAACTGAGATTAAAACCAAACAACTGATATTAAATCCAAACAACTGAGATTAAACCGAAACAACTGAGATTAAACCCAAACAACTGCGGTTAAAGCCAAACAAACTGAGATTAAATCCAAACAACTGAGATTAAATCCAAACAACTGAGATTAAATCCAAAAAACTGATATTTAACCCAAACAACTGAGATTGAACCCAAACAACTGAGATTGAATCCAAACGGAGATTAAACCCAAACAACTGAGATTAAAAGCAAATCACTGAGATTAAATCCAAACAAACTGATATTAATTCCAAACAACTGATATTAAACGCAAACAACTGAGATTCAATCCAAACAGCTGAGATTAATCCCAAACAACTCAGATTAAATCCAAACAACTGAGATTAAACACAAACTGATATTGAACCGAAACTGAGATTAAACCAAAACAAATGAGATGGAACCCAAAAAACTGATATTAAATCCAGAAAACTGATATTAAATCCAAACAACTGAGATTAAACCCAAAGAACTGAAATTAAATCCAAACAACTGAGATTGAATCAAAACTGAGATTCAACCCAAAGAATTGAGATTAAATCCAAAAAACTGAGACTAAATTCAAACAACTGAGATTAAATACAAACAACTGAGATTAAATCCAAACAACTGAGATTAAATCCAAAGTGACATTAAACTCAAACAACTGAGATTAAATCCTAACAATTGAGGTTAAATCCAAACAACTGAGGTTAAATCCAAACAAACTGAGATTAAATCCAAACAACCGAGATTAAATCCAAACAGCTGATATTAAAAGCAAACCACTGAGATTAAATACATACAACTGAGATTAAATCCAAACAACTGATATTAAACCCAAACTGAGATTAATCCCAAACAACTGAGATTGAACCCAAACAACTGAGATTCAACCCAAACTGAAAGGAAACCCAAATTGAGATTAAATCCAGCAAATGATATCAAATGCAAACAACTGACATTAAAACCAAACTGAAATTATATCCAAAAAACTGATATTAAACCCAAACAACTGAGATTTAATCCAAACAATGGAGATTAAATCCAAACTGAGGTTAAACCCAAACAACTGAGATTAAAAGCAAATAACAGATAAAATCCAAACAAACTGAGATTAAATCCAATCAACTGATATTAAACCGAAACAACTGAGATTGAACCCGAACAACTGAGATTAAATCAAAAAAAGGAGATTAAAACCAAACAACTGAGATTCAACCCAAACAATTGATATGAAATCCACCAAACAACTGAGATCAAACACAAACTGATATTGAACCCAAACTGAAATTTAACCAAAACAACTGAGATGAAACTCTAAAAACTGGTAATAAAACCACAAAACTGAAATTAAATCCAAAAAACCGATATTAAATCCAAACAACTGAGATTAAATCCAAACAACTGAGATTCAATCCAAAAAACTGAGATTAAATACAAACAACTGGAATTAAACACAATCTACTGAGATTGAACCCTAACTACTGAGATTAAATCCAAAAATTCGAGATTAAGTCCAAACAACTGAGATGAAAACCAAACAACTGAGATTAAACCCAATCAACTGAGATTACATCCAAACAACTGAGATGAAAACCAAACAACTGAGATTAAACCCAATCAAATCAGATTACATCCAAACAACTGAGATTAAGTCCAAACAACTGATATTAAAACCAAACTACTGTCATTAAATCCAAACAACTGAGATTAATTCCGAAAAACAGAGATTAAATCCAAACGGATATTATACCCAAACAACTGAGATTAAATCCAAAAGCCTGAGATTAATCCAAACAACTGAGATTAAATCCAAACTGAGATTAAACCTAAACAACTGAGATTAAATCCAAAAAACTGAGATTAAATACAAACAACTGGAATTAAACACAAACTACTGAGATTGAACCCAAACTACTGAGATTAAATCCAGAAAATCGAGATTAAGTCCAAACAACTGAGATTAAACCCAATCAACTGAGATTACATCCAAACAACTGAGATTAAGTCCAAACAACTGATATTAAAACCAAACTACTGTGATTAAATCCAAACAACTGAGATTGAACCCAAACAACTGAGATTCAAACCAAACTGAAAGTGAACCCAAGTTGAGATTAAATCCAAACAAATGATTTAAATGCAAACAACTGAGATTAAATCCAAACAACTGAGATTCAATCCAAAGAACTGATATTAAACCGAAATAACTGAGATTGAACCCGAACAACTGAGATTAAATCCAAAAAACTGAGATTAAAACCAAACAACTGATATTAAATCCAAACAACTGAGATTAAACCGAAACAACTGAGATTAAACCCAAACAACTGCGGTTAAAGCCAAACAAACTGAGATTAAATCCAAACAACTGAGATTAAATCCAAACAACTGAGATTAAATCCAAAAAACTGATATTTAACCCAAACAACTGAGATTGAACCCAAACAACTGAGATTGAATCCAAACGGAGATTAAACCCAAACAACTGAGATTAAAAGCAAATCACTGAGATTAAATCCAAACAAACTGATATTAATTCCAAACAACTGATATTAAACGCAAACAACTGAGATTCAATCCAAACAGCTGAGATTAATCCCAAACAACTCAGATTAAATCCAAACAACTGAGATTAAACACAAACTGATATTGAACCGAAACTGAGATTAAACCAAAACAAATGAGATGGAACCCAAAAAACTGATATTAAATCCAGAAAACTGATATTAAATCCAAACAACTGAGATTAAACCCAAAGAACTGAAATTAAATCCAAACAACTGAGATTGAATCAAAACTGAGATTCAACCCAAAGAATTGAGATTAAATCCAAAAAACTGAGACTAAATTCAAACAACTGAGATTAAATACAAACAACTGAGATTAAATCCAAACAACTGAGATTAAATCCAAAGTGACATTAAACTCAAACAACTGAGATTAAATCCTAACAATTGAGGTTAAATCCAAACAACTGAGGTTAAATCCAAACAAACTGAGATTAAATCCAAACAACCGAGATTAAATCCAAACAGCTGATATTAAAAGCAAACCACTGAGATTAAATACATACAACTGAGATTAAATCCAAACAACTGATATTAAACCCAAACTGAGATTAATCCCAAACAACTGAGATTGAACCCAAACAACTGAGATTCAACCCAAACTGAAAGGAAACCCAAATTGAGATTAAATCCAGCAAATGATATCAAATGCAAACAACTGACATTAAAACCAAACTGAAATTATATCCAAAAAACTGATATTAAACCCAAACAACTGAGATTTAATCCAAACAATGGAGATTAAATCCAAACTGAGGTTAAACCCAAACAACTGAGATTAAAAGCAAATAACAGATAAAATCCAAACAAACTGAGATTAAATCCAATCAACTGATATTAAACCGAAACAACTGAGATTGAACCCGAACAACTGAGATTAAATCAAAAAAAGGAGATTAAAACCAAACAACTGAGATTCAACCCAAACAATTGATATGAAATCCACCAAACAACTGAGATCAAACACAAACTGATATTGAACCCAAACTGAAATTTAACCAAAACAACTGAGATGAAACTCTAAAAACTGGTAATAAAACCACAAAACTGAAATTAAATCCAAAAAACCGATATTAAATCCAAACAACTGAGATTAAATCCAAACAACTGAGATTCAATCCAAACTGACATTAAAGCCAAACAACTGAGATTAAATCCAAACAACTGAGATTAAATCCAAACTGAGATTAAAGCCAAACAACTGAGATTCAATCCAAAAAACTGAGATTAAATACAAACAACTGGAATTAAACACAATCTACTGAGATTGAACCCTAACTACTGAGATTAAATCCAAAAATTCGAGATTAAGTCCAAACAACTGAGATGAAAACCAAACAACTGAGATTAAACCCAATCAACTGAGATTACATCCAAACAACTGAGATGAAAACCAAACAACTGAGATTAAACCCAATCAAATCAGATTACATCCAAACAACTGAGATTAAGTCCAAACAACTGATATTAAAACCAAACTACTGTCATTAAATCCAAACAACTGAGATTAATTCCGAAAAACAGAGATTAAATCCAAACGGATATTATACCCAAACAACTGAGATTAAATCCAAAAGCCTGAGATTAATCCAAACAACTGAGATTAAATCCAAACAACTGAGATTCAATCCAAACTGAGATTAAACCTAAACAACTGAGATTAAATCCAAAAAACTGAGATTAAATACAAACAACTGGAATTAAACACAAACTACTGAGATTGAACCCAAACTACTGAGATTAAATCCAGAAAATCGAGATTAAGTCCAAACAACTGAGATTACATCCAAACAACTGAGATTAAGTCCAAACAACTGATATTAAAACCAAACTACTGTGATTAAATCCAAACAACTGAGATTGAACCCAAACAACTGAGATTCAAACCAAACTGAAAGTGAACCCAAGTTGAGATTAAATCCAAACAAATGATTTAAATGCAAACAACTGAGATTAAATCCAAACAACTGAGATTCAATCCAAAGAACTGATATTAAACCGAAATAACTGAGATTGAACCCGAACAACTGAGATTAAATCCAAAAAACTGAGATTAAATCCAAACAACTGATATTAAATCCAAACAACTGAGATTAAACCGAAACAACTGAGATTAAACCCAAACAACTGCGGTTAAAGCCAAACAAACTGAGATTAAATCCAAACAACTGAGATTAAATCCAAACAACTGAGATTAAATCCAAAAAACTGATATTTAACCCAAACAACTGAGATTGAACCCAAACAACTGAGATTGAATCCAAACGGAGATTAAACCCAAACAACTGAGATTAAAAGCAAATCACTGAGATTAAATCCAAACAACCGAGATTAAATCCAAACAGCTGATATTAAAAGCAAACCACTGAGATTAAATACATACAACTGAGATTAAATCCAAACAACTGATATTAAACCCAAACTGAGATTAATCCCAAACAACTGAGATTGAACCCAAACAACTGAGATTCAACCCAAACTGAAAGGAAACCCAAATTGAGATTAAATCCAGCAAATGATATCAAATGCAAACAACTGACATTAAAACCAAACTGAAATTATATCCAAAAAACTGATATTAAACCCAAACAACTGAGATTTAATCCAAACAATGGAGATTAAATCCAAACTGAGGTTAAACCCAAACAACTGAGATTAAAAGCAAATAACAGATAAAATCCAAACAAACTGAGATTAAATCCAATCAACTGATATTAAACCGAAACAACTGAGATTGAACCCGAACAACTGAGATTAAATCAAAAAAAGGAGATTAAAACCAAACAACTGAGATTCAACCCAAACAATTGATATGAAATCCCCCAAACAACTGAGATCAAACACAAACTGATATTGAACCCAAACTGAAATTTAACCAAAACAACTGAGATGAAACTCTAAAAACTGGTAATAAAACCACAAAACTGAAATTAAATCCAAAAAACCGATATTAAATCCAAACAACTGAGATTAAATCCAAACAACTGAGATTCAATCCAAACTGACATTAAAGCCAAACAACTGAGATTAAATCCAAACAACTGAGATTAAATCCAAACTGAGATTAAAGCCAAACAACTGAGATTCAATCCAAAAAACTGAGATTAAATACAAACAACTGGAATTAAACACAATCTACTGAGATTGAACCCTAACTACTGAGATTAAATCCAAAAATTCGAGATTAAGTCCAAACAACTGAGATGAAAACCAAACAACTGAGATTAAACCCAATCAACTGAGATTACATCCAAACAACTGAGATGAAAACCAAACAACTGAGATTAAACCCAATGAAATCAGATTACATCCAAACAACTGAGATTAAGTCCAAACAACTGATATTAAAACCAAACTACTGTCATTAAATCCAAACAACTGAGATTAATTCCGAAAAACAGAGATTAAATCCAAACGGATATTATACCCAAACAACTGAGATTAAATCCAAAAGCCTGAGATTAATCCAAACAACTGAGATTAAATCCAAACAACTGAGATTCAATCCAAACTGAGATTAAACCTAAACAACTGAGATTAAATCCAAAAAACTGAGATTAAATACAAACAACTGGAATTAAACACAAACTACTGAGATTGAACCCAAACTACTGAGATTAAATCCAGAAAATCGAGATTAAGTCCAAACAACTGAGATTAAACCCAATCAACTGAGATTACATCCAAACAACTGAGATTAAGTCCAAACAACTGATATTAAAACCAAACTACTGTGATTAAATCCAAACAACTGAGATTGAACCCAAACAACTGAGATTCAAACCAAACTGAAAGTGAACCCAAGTTGAGATTAAATCCAAACAAATGATTTAAATGCAAACAACTGAGATTAAATCCAAACAACTGAGATTCAATCCAAAGAACTGATATTAAACCGAAATAACTGAGATTGAACCCGAACAACTGAGATTAAATCCAAAAAACTGAGATTAAAACCAAACAACTGATATTAAATCCAAACAACTGAGATTAAACCGAAACAACTGAGATTAAACCCAAACAACTGCGGTTAAAGCCAAACAAACTGAGATTAAATCCAAACAACTGAGATTAAATCCAAACAACTGAGATTAAATCCAAAAAACTGATATTTAACCCAAACAACTGAGATTGAACCCAAACAACTGAGATTGAATCCAAACGGAGATTAAACCCAAACAACTGAGATTAAAAGCAAATCACTGAGATTAAATCCAAACAACCGAGATTAAATCCAAACAGCTGATATTAAAAGCAAACCACTGAGATTAAATACATACAACTGAGATTAAATCCAAACAACTGATATTAAACCCAAACTGAGATTAATCCCAAACAACTGAGATTGAACCCAAACAACTGAGATTCAACCCAAACTGAAAGGAAACCCAAATTGAGATTAAATCCAGCAAATGATATCAAATGCAAACAACTGACATTAAAACCAAACTGAAATTATATCCAAAAAACTGATATTAAACCCAAACAACTGAGATTTAATCCAAACAATGGAGATTAAATCCAAACTGAGGTTAAACCCAAACAACTGAGATTAAAAGCAAATAACAGATAAAATCCAAACAAACTGAGATTAAATCCAATCAACTGATATTAAACCGAAACAACTGAGATTGAACCCGAACAACTGAGATTAAATCAAAAAAAGGAGATTAAAACCAAACAACTGAGATTCAACCCAAACAATTGATATGAAATCCCCCAAACAACTGAGATCAAACACAAACTGATATTGAACCCAAACTGAAATTTAACCAAAACAACTGAGATGAAACTCTAAAAACTGGTAATAAAACCACAAAACTGAAATTAAATCCAAAAAACCGATATTAAATCCAAACAACTGAGATTAAATCCAAACAACTGAGATTCAATCCAAACTGACATTAAAGCCAAACAACTGAGATTAAATCCAAACAACTGAGATTAAATCCAAACTGAGATTAAAGCCAAACAACTGAGATTCAATCCAAAAAACTGAGATTAAATACAAACAACTGGAATTAAACACAATCTACTGAGATTGAACCCTAACTACTGAGATTAAATCCAAAAATTCGAGATTAAGTCCAAACAACTGAGATGAAAACCAAACAACTGAGATTAAACCCAATCAACTGAGATTACATCCAAACAACTGAGATGAAAACCAAACAACTGAGATTAAACCCAATGAAATCAGATTACATCCAAACAACTGAGATTAAGTCCAAACAACTGATATTAAAACCAAACTACTGTCATTAAATCCAAACAACTGAGATTAATTCCGAAAAACAGAGATTAAATCCAAACGGATATTATACCCAAACAACTGAGATTAAATCCAAAAGCCTGAGATTAATCCAAACAACTGAGATTAAATCCAAACAACTGAGATTCAATCCAAACTGAGATTAAACCGAAACAACTGAGATTAAATCCAAAAAACTGAGATTAAATACAAACAACTGGAATTAAACACAAACTACTGAGATTGAACCCAAACTACTGAGATTAAATCCAGAAAATCGAGATTAAGTCCAAACAACTGAGATTAAACCCAATCAACTGAGATTACATCCAAACAACTGAGATTAAGTCCAAACAACTGATATTAAAACCAAACTACTGTGATTAAATCCAAACAACTGAGATTGAACCCAAACAACTGAGATTCAAACCAAACTGAAAGTGAACCCAAGTTGAGATTAAATCCAAACAAATGATTTAAATGCAAACAACTGAGATTAAATCCAAACAACTGAGATTCAATCCAAAGAACTGATATTAAACCGAAATAACTGAGATTGAACCCGAACAACTGAGATTAAATCCAAAAAACTGAGATTAAAACCAAACAACTGATATTAAATCCAAACAACTGAGATTAAACCGAAACAACTGAGATTAAACCCAAACAACTGCGGTT